>NW_024581137.1:35227697-35624648 GCF_017639235.1 Corvus kubaryi
TGTCGGGGAGCGGGCAGCGCCATGCGCCGTTCCGAGGAGTGAAGGGACGTCCGGGCTGCTCCGGTGCGGGCGCGGAGCCGCCGCGGAGGTGGCCCGAGGTGACGGGAGGCCGGGAGAGGTGCCGCGCCAGCGCCGGTAGCGCTGCCACCGTAAGTCCCGGCACCTTCGCCGCCTGCCCTTCCCCACCCGCCGCCCCCGGGACAGCGGCCGCGGGGCAGGAGGGGCGAGAGAGGCGCGGGGTCCAGCGAACCCGCGGGGCAGGCAGGGAGCGGGGTACCGGGGGAACACAGCCCCTGGCTGGCAGTGCACCCAAAAACGGGGGGGAGAGAGGGACTGGGTTGTAGGAGCTCCGACCCGCTGCGACGGCGTGTGCGGTGCACCCCGGGGGAAGGGGCGAGGGACGGCCGGCCGCCGCTGCCCGGCGCCGGCGGTCGGGGCGCAGCGCGGGGACGGGGCACGGTGGACCCCGGAGTTTGCACTGCGGTTTCTGCACTGGCGAGCAGGTCGCTGCTGGTACAGAGAGCAGCCACTCTCCGTACTGGAAGTACAGGGCGTTTAAATTACACCTGAGTCACTAGTTCGTGCTCCTCAGGCATATCAGATATCATTTCCGTGTTATTTTTCATCTGCTGGACCGATATCTGTACTTACTTTGGCGTTTCACACCGCAAATGTAATAAACAACATTAGTAGGTTTCAGAATATTTCCATTGATGACGGTAGATTGATGTATGAGGCTCTTTACTGGATGTGTCCAAGTACAATATAGTGCCTGCCAATTTTGTCTTTAAATTGCTATATTGATTTCATTGTGGGGTTTTTTTTGACAAGGTTAATGTAGTTAACAATTATGCAGAGGAAAGAGAAAAGCTTCTGGTTTATTTTAGTAACAGAATGGCAATTGTAGCTGAAATGATGAATGAAAAAATCATTCATAAGAAGAGTAAATAGAAAGATGTGTATCCTAAGACCTCTTGAAGTCAATGTTGTCGATATGTAACAGATGTCTTCCTACCAAGCTTTTACATACACTGGTAACACTTGAACTTCTTAAGGGTAATGTGGTGTGTGATATTCTTCTCAGGACTGTGCACTTTAGAGTTAAGTAGTCTGATTAAGGGGAGTTTAGAATGAATTAAACGAGGCATCACATTATAGTGCCTTTGCTTTTTTATAGGCGCTGAATGAAATTAAGGTCTTGCTTCTTCTCCTTTTCCTCTTCAGTGGCTGAAGGATGATATTGTGGGGGGAACCCTTGCATTTGGTCAGTGAAAGGGTCCCTACACTGCTCTAGGGCTGCGTGTATCACGGCTGCCCAGAATAACATTTCTTTGCTACCAACAGCTCAAAGTGCAGGTGGTGTTGAGCTGAACAGGAATCTTAATTCACCACTCGGAATCCTAGGCATAATTGTCAAGTAGGTAAATTAAATACAGGAGAGCTAATACTTCATTTTAATTTCTTCAGACATATGACAACCTTTGCCGGTAGGCAACTTTTGCTGAGCTACCACTCTGATGCTTACTGTGGCTATCATATGCTAGCTGGGATGAAATAGTTCTGAATTAATTAGAATACTGTGTTTCTGTACCTACTGGCATGTATTAGAGTATGAAAAACTTAGAAATCTTGAGTAGATGTTGGTCCTGTTAAGATCAACGGCAAAATCCCAATTAACTCCTTTAAAGGGTGCGTTTCACTGTAGGTCTTCATTATAATTTATAGTGAGTGCCAGCCAAATTTAGTTAGAAATTCAAGTGGCAATGTTTAAATTTCACTGGTGATGGCACTTCAAACAACTCTACATAGTACTGCTCTAGAATCATGGATAAGAGCCACATAGGTCTTAATACTTGTTTAAAAAAACTATATAGAATAAACTGTATTGTGCTTTCAAGAGGAGCAGGCAGTTCAGATTTGTCTTACACTCCAATTTTTATGTTTCATCAGACTCGATCACTCAATCATAAAAAAGTTGGATTGCAGTTTACATATGCACCACATTTTAACCGAGATATTCTGGCAGCACAGGGATGTTTTCTGATTATGTTGTTTGTGGCAGAGAAGTAAACTGCTAAATATTAGACTTACTATAAAAATGTCAGCAAACAACTGAGCCATGTTACAGTTTAGTTCCCTGCAGTTCATAAGCTTTGTTGGGAGATGAATGAACAGAAGAATCTTTTCTAAAAACCTTGTTGAAATATTAATGAATAATGTGTTCACAAACATTAGCTTAATAAACTGACAGAATCTAGTTTAGCAAACCTTTTTCTTTGCTTGTCTACAGCTGAACGGTTTTGAAAAGCATCTAAAAAAGTTGAGAATTTTCATTAAAGATGAAAACAATGTTCTACAGAGGGTTTGCTGAATTATTTTTATTTCAGGTCTCTTCTAGATCAAGATAAAATGAAAAAATGTTTAAAACGTAGCCAATTAATTTTAAATCTGTATCTGTGGACCTATAAGAAGCTACATGCAAGTCCCATTACAAAATAATATTGGCATGACCAACATAGCTGCCAGTAATTCCTACTAGTTTTGTATAAGTGAAAATGGAGGAAGAGACAGTGTATCGTGACTCAAAGTTCCTTAAAAATCAGTAGATAGAAAAAAAAATACTCTTCTATGCTTATTTTAAAAATAATACATGCAAATAGAAGTTTTGGGAAAATAAGCAACTAAATAATTGAGCTGTACTTGACAGAAAGTTACGCTAGCAAATACCATGAAATTCAGTTTTGAAAGTGATAATTGGTTCTGCATATTAGTAAGCTGGTAAACTCAGTTTTGTTTTATTTCTGGTAATAAATGTTAGGGCCCTAACTGTTGTCATTGCAGTCAATATTGAAACTCATATTAATGCCAGCACAGATCTTACCTTGGCCTTTCAGGAGCGACGCTGTTATGTGCTGAGCACTTTCAACCATTGTTTGTGTTAGAGTGGCATCCAGTTAGGTCCCTACCTAGAACTGCAAACACAGAGTTAAATTCACTCCCTTGAAAATTTTGCAGTGTAAATAGTCATGAAGGTCTAAGACATCTAGCTGAAGGCCAGATCATGATCTCAGTCTGAAACATGAATACTCAGTACCTAACAGTGGTAGAATGAGCACCTTTTAACAGGATTGAATGTTAGTTTATTCTTTGATAAAGGTACCCAGAAATGAATGACCAATGCCTTAAGGTTGTATGTTATTTTCCTCTGATCTCATTTTCTTCAGTATTAATCTCCATATTTACTAGCATTGGCCTTCCATAGAACAGCACATAATTACACATTGTTTTATATTGATTTTTGCTCTTCTACCCACTTTCCATTTGATATTGCTTTTAGTCACTTCAATGGAGTGAATTACTTAGTAACTTAAGTGAAGAGACACACTGAATTGCTCACATGATGAGCTACCTAATACAAGATAACAATGGCAGAGGTAGTTGGCCACATCTCATTTAAGAATGGGCACTGCTAACAACATTGGGCTTGATAGTCACCTGGAAGTTACATCCGGAAAATACATGTTTCCTGCCAAGTGTAGTTACAGCCATGTTTCAGCTGGACACCTTTTTAGTCAAGGTGGTATCCATAGATACCACAGGAATCCTTCAGGCCATCTTCTGAACAAACCAAGGCTATGGTCTTGCCTTACCAGAGAGCCTGTGAGCTGTTCCGTTGGCTCCATGCTTTTGAGGTGACTCTCAGTCGGGAAGAGTGGGAAGGACCTGGGGGTGGTAGTTGCCCTCTGGCAGTGAGCTCCTTTTGACTCTTTGTGCTGCTTTGTATGCATGTATGCAAAGATTTACCACTAAACCAAGGAAGTACCAGAAATATGGGTGCTCAGCCATAAGAAGAAAGTGGAGTCATTGGTCATAGTTGATAGAGAATAGCACTGGAAACAAGAGTAGATACAAAGCACATCAGAGGTGTGCTGCCATATGTTTTTCCATGGTTCCCAAAATGCCTTCTGAATTAGGGTCATATGGTAGACAGGAGAACTAGAACTGGTTTTAGCAGGTTACATACTGAAGAGTAGTCCTGAAAGGTGGCTTTCCACAAGGATCAGATTAACCTGTGCACCAGAGACCAAGGGAACCTAGTGGGGAGGAAGACTCCTGGGTCCGGGAGATGGACTGATGGGGCAGTACTAATTTTCTTACTGGTAGATGTTGTATACAAAACCAACTGAAAAATGCAGCTCATGTAAGTGCATCTTATCCACTGCATCTCAACATGATGGCCATACTCCTTTTTCCACAGTAACCCTGTGGGGTTCAGGAAAGGTAACATGCAGTGGCATCTGGACCCTGGCTTTTTTGTCATTTATGATATAGAAGACCTGACACAGATTTGGCAGAAATAGCTGTTCTCACCACACTCTTAGGAGTGTTGTTTCTTCTTTTAATAAGCATGCATTTCTGTATAATATGTCACATTTCAGTATTGCAGTTTTATGTGACACTGTTTAGCAAATAACTTCTTATTTGGTCGTATCCAGCAGTGTATATAAGAACCAAATCACTTTGCCTGTGGTTTTTGATGAATAATGTTAACTATTGCCAAGAGATAGATGAATAATACATTTGATAAATTCTGCAGAATTTCTAAATCTATGGTTTCACTGTATTTTATTCAAGATAGCTCTAGTGGTTTGTACTTTTAAGGAGCATTAAGACAGGATGTAAACTTGTTGGTGGCTTTGACATGTTTATTTTGTGATGTCCTCATTACTTTGGGGTAAAGCAGGGGTTATAAAATTGTTATTATTCAAAAGGAGGTGTTTCAAATGCCTTTCTCTTCCTGGGTGCTCTACAAAGTGACTAACTGCCCCTCCACAATTAGAAAAAAAAGATTTTTATTCTGGTTACTTCTTCTAGAAATTAAACAGTCTGCAGGCAATGCCAAGTGAGTTTACAGACATATTTGGAGGTTGCTTGAGTCAAGATGAATTGTGCCTTATCTTCAGAGTTGTCTTCTCAGAATTAAGCTGACAATTAAAAATACCTCTTTTAAATATATTAAATGCCTCTGAAAATGCAGTATTGCCATTACAGAGATGTCGAAGCTTCATGATTAAGACTGTGCTGAGGTATACTTGTTAAACTGAACTGTTTTACCTTTTATTAGTGACTGCAATGAGACTCCACGTTTGGCACAGTGTCCCTTCAAAGGTCAACTACATTTTCTGCTTGTGTTTTTTTAATAATGAAATATTTACTTACTTTTCAATGCTCACATAACAAAAACTGCTGTAATTCATGGCACTGTTTAGAGCTCAGTGAAAGAGAGAGAAAGGTAGCCAAAGACTTAAGAAATTCATGGAGTGAATTAGCCACTTCTGTTTCTCTCAGGCAGCGCTGAGGCATACTCTAACATCAGAAAGCTCAAGTGACTGTAGCATCTAAGCTATGATGTATGCAGATGGATGACTCCATTTTTAGTCTTGATTTTCCTCCAGCTGATATCAGCAGTGAGTGTTAACTACTTAGAAAAATCACAGGTACCTCTGCAGTTGTATTTTGTTTGTATCTTTATCTTCCCTACAAGTTTTGTGTGCCAGAGCAGTTCTGTAGCAAATCTAGATATCATGATTTAAGTGAATCATAGAATACCAGGTTGGAGAGAGCCTCAACATGAGCTGGCAATGTTCCTGTGCAGCCCAGAAAGCCAGACATGTCCTGGGCTGCACAGAAAGCAGCGTGACCAACAGGTCAAGGGAGGTGATTCTCCTGCTCTGTTCTGCTCTTGTGAGACCCCACATGCAGTGCTGCATCCAGCTCTTGGACCACTAACACAAGAAGGATGTGAACCTGTTGGAGCAGTTATGGAGGAGGGATGTGAAGTTGATCAGAGGTCTGGAGCATCTCTGCCATGAAGATAGACTGAGAGAGTTGGGGCTGTTCAGCCTGGAAAAGAGAAAGCTCCAGGGAGACCTTATAGTCACTCTCCAGTACCTAAAACGGGTCCAGTACCTAAAACAAGAGGGCTGGAGAGTGACATTTTACGAGGGCATGTAGTGATAGGACAAAGGGGAATGGCTTTAAACTGAAAGAGGGCATGTTTAGATTGTGTAACAGGAAAAAACTTTATTATGAGAGCGGTGAGAATCTAAAGCAGACTGCCCAGAGAAGTTGTGGGTGCTGCATACTTGGAAGTGCTCAAGACCATGCTGGATATGGTCTGTGATCTGTGAAGAAGCAACATGAGCCCTAAAAATGATTTTTCTGTTTAAATTTACCCCCACTGGTAATGGGGGTAAACTGCCAAACTGGTGATGTTTTACACTTCCTTCAGTACAGGATCTCTTTATGTCTCACTTTATTTTGCACAAGCTACATTCTTTTGAGCAGACCTATCACCATTTGATTTTTTCCAACTTTATTTTGTGATTGCTGTCTCTATTCACATAATCTTAGTGACCTTAGTAGCCTTAGTCTGTAGCCTGTGTTCTGTAGTCTTAGTTACCTGTGCTGTGCAGGTGCTTCATCACTAGGCCCTTCTCTTGCATTGCACTCCCTTTTCACTGTTGAGAAGTGATGGTGTAATTTGCCTTATGCCAGCTAACAAGCAAATGGTAAACATCTCTTAATGGATAAGTATGATTCTTCATGCAAGAGGTATGAATGCTGTCCCATAAAGTTACAGTACTTTCTATGTTATGGGCTATCATCATCCACTGGAGTAAAATGAACACCAAAAGACGTTAAATGATCATTACATTGTTGTGATAGTCTCTTTCCAGACTATACTATGCAGCCTGAAACAGGGCGAGCATTTCATACTCTTAAACATGCTGTGTGCAATCTCATCCAGCCTTGAATATTGAAGGACAGGAGATAGAGGATGCTCACACCTTCACTACTCAGACTGCTTAGAGAAACTTTCTAAAGTTTCTTGGATTTGGTAAAAAACGGTGTCTAAGACTGTTGAATGTCCTCATATGACTAAAAGTTGTATCCCTCTTGATAAGAACTCCTGTTCTCACCAGTCAATCCAGCACCTAATGGGATCTTCATTTTCTTCTGTCTGCAAAACCATACAGAAGGGGAACAGAAGATTTACTGCTGTTATCCTCAGCTGTGCTGTTGCTGCAGAGGTGGAAACACTATTAGGACTGAAGGGTATGGGATGCAGAAATTGCATCAAATAACACAAAATTTAAAGAATGAAATGTTTTGGAGGAAAGGGAAAACTCAGAAGAAAGAGGTGTTTTGAATGCTATATGCACCTGAGCATTTAGTGGTAGAGATGAGCTGGGAAGTTATCCTACAAAATGCCTCATTAACCAATAGACAGGTCTGTCCTCCATTTACCAATATTGCATCAGGGGAAATTCCATTTACAGTTCAGAGGGCAGTTTAGTCAAACTAGCTTAGAGAATCTCTGGTAAATCTTTGGCTTTGCTTGAGTGTTTAAGAACGTTGAGAAACTGAAAGAGTAACCCATAGGCAGCTGATCACAGACTCCTGACTGTGCAGAGTTGTAGTGCTTGGAGTTCAGCAAGTCTTTTAAGCCCTGGTCTTGATTAAAACTCGGTGATGGGGAACAAATTGTGTGAGTGGAGACTTCCTTTAATGTTCTGGGGATCATTTCCACTACTACAGACTGCTGAAGGGCCTGACTCTTTTAAGCCTTTGAGCTGTTTTTGGTTACAATACAATGTTTTCTTCTGTGTTCAAATGTTGCCAAGAACATTTTGGGTTGAAGCAGGATCAAGTAATAAATAATAATCATTGTTACCATATGTTCTCACAGGTAAAGCAAACCCAATATTTTCTTGTCAGCTGGTTTTTCTTGCATGTTTTGTTTTTGTTTCAGGGTATTTGATAGTGTATGCTTCCTAAAGACTGGAGTAATTTCAGCACTGAAAAGAAAACAAGTATGTGTAGATTGATAAGTGCTTAAATGCCTGCTGACTTATTGGCAACCAGATCTGCAGTGTTTTGGAAGAAAAGTGTTTATCCCATCAAATGCCTGAGGTAATCAGAGGTCATCACTGGAGAAGCCAGTAGGTAGTCACCAAATAAATTTATCACTTCTTTTTCATCTGCTGCTCAGATTTACATGCAGAATAATAATCCAAGCCCACTCCAGCATTTTGTCATTGCTGTAACTGTTCGAGTTGTCTGCACAGTGACAGAAATACACAAATCGTTGTATTTAAACTAGCAGCCTCCCCTTTAATAAGAGGAAGTGGGGCTTAATGGCCTACAGTGCATGAGAAATGAGTGTGATTAAGCCAGAAGGAGGTGTGTATACACTGTGGGCAGAAAGGATCCTGAGGAACCTCAAATACTAAGTGAAGGTGTCTCCATCCTCTTGCAAAATATTGGGACAGTGCTTTATTAGTCTCAAAGCCTATAGTTTATCTACTTATGTAAATAACTTGCAATGTATGGTCAGTATATTATATACTACAATGGGGATCATCAAATGTTGCAGACATATCAGACCACATCAAAGAACATATTTGATGAGAGGTTTCTTGAAGTGATGAATTATGGTTTTTTCAATTGATGTGTAATTCCACGTGGAGAAATCACATGGGTTTAATATTTAAAGGCAGTTAGTTATGCCGATTACTTTAGTGTATAATTTAAGAAATTGCATTTCAGAACTGATTTTACTATTGAAAATGTTCAAATTTTTTTTAAGTGAAAATTAAACATATAAATTAATTACAGGATTTTAAAAATAAAATCTGGGTTTTACTATCATTATAAAAATACTTCTACAAGTGATCAAAATTTCGGTTATGTATAAAAAAATTTATATTAAAATACTATTTTAATTTTAAAAATTTCACTGTAGTACAATAAGTGTCTTGAACTCAACAGCAGACATGGTTTGGACAGACAAGGATGCAACAGACTAGAGGAGATATTGGGAGAGAAAACAGCCCTATTCACAGTGCGTAATTACTTTAAAAAAAAAAAAAGTGTCTCTATCTTCAGTCTGTTGGACTTATTTGGAAAGTTTTAGCCAGATAATTTTCACAACCTCTGAAGATCTCCTCCAGTGCGTGATATATTGCTTTGCTTACGTTCGCAAGTTCTGGTCGCTCTTTTTGCCTGAGAAGTTCTTGTGCTACCATGCGGTGGAAAATGGACTTGGCAGTAGATGGCTTCTGAGTCAAGACTGAACCTTCTACATTTGTGTAAGAACACACCCACACATGTACAGCCCAGATCTTCCAGAGCTTTCATCTGCAGGCACAGTTTTGAGGTAGCATAAGCCAGTTTGTGCTGCCTAAGACAGAGCAGTTAGAACACATCTAAAGTACAAAAGAAGAGCAGGAAGAGGTGTAAACAGTGTGGAAAAATGGAAATGGTTTCATACATGGAAGAGGCATCCTGGAATTAGGAGTTAGTACTGAGGACCAGTGGAGTTTGGGGCAGGAGTCATTTGAGAAGGACAAGCTTGAACAACATGTTGGATGCTCTGGGAGAAACTGATACCTGAACACCACTGACATTTCCATTTAGAGGCTAGCCAGGGTAGGAACTTGCAGGACATCAGAACATCAGGAGGAAGATGCATTGGAAGAGACAGAATTATCTTCCCCCTTCCCCACTATATATACTGGAGTCATGAAGCCAGGAAAATGAGAGAGTTAAGGGGAGAAACTGAAGGCCTGGAAAAGACATTTGAACTGCAGTGGCAGAAAGCTTGGCAGGAACTTCGTCTGACTAGGAATTGTAAATGGTACTGAAAGAATGGAGAGTGGAAATAGATGGGAAGAAACAGCTAATATCTGGGAGGAGAGAGGAGTACAACATAAAAAGTTGATAATGGAGAAGCTCAGAGTAGAAAGAGGCAATACCCTTGACAATGCACCAGTCATACATGACCTGCCAGAGTCTCACCTGTATTCTGCTGTCAGCCCACATCTGTGAAGATTTCTGGTGAGGACCTTTTGCAGCAGAGTTTAAAGGTTCTTTCATGAACCATTTTCACCATGTGTAGCTAAAACTCTGGTATAATGATCTTAAGATGGTGGTATTTATTCTTCATGGGTTTATTGTGCCAAGCTTCAGTGGGTAGGGTACAGAAGCTATCTGAAAAGCTCATTAACTTAAGCAGCTCTGTTTAGTTCAGGGCATTTAGTGTGTGAGCAGGGCTTGCGGACTGTGAGCCATGTACCAGTCTTTATGGCAATAATCTAAACCAAGCTCACAGACAGAAACTGGAGAAATTTTATGTTCCTCACAAGAAAAAAGCAAGAAGCATAGACCTTTTGAAAGAAGAAAGCTTCATTTAATGCACAACTTTGGTTGATGGAATATATTTTTTTTGCTGGACTTCAGGCAAAGAATGAGGAAGATCCTGTTTCTCATATTCTTTTGTACAGAGAGATGCGAAGATTTATAGATGTCTATAAGGCAAAAGTTCTGAAGCTGACAGAAAAAATGTGGATAGACGGAGCAATTTGAAGTATGTGGTTTCAGAGAGAGAAGTTCTCTGTTGAGCAAAGAAATCTTAGGAAAGCTGAGTACCTACTGAGTCCTTTGGTGTCAGTGAATCAGCCAGCTGAAACTCATTACAAAATGACTGGTTTTGCTGAGGAGAGGTGAAAATGAAATAAAAATATGTATGTTAGTGGAGGAGACTTGAACATCCTAGAATACCACTAGAATATCCAGAGAAGATACAGATCAGATGAGAGGACATTTCAGTAGTGGTGATGACATGTAGATGATAAAATGTGGGTCAGTCATCATTTGTGTGCATAGTCCCAGAGAGAAGCACCAGCCACAGTTCACATTAGAAGCATACTCCAGAGCCACAAACCCAGCAAGTTGCCAGTGAGCATGGAAGTATCATAAAATGAAAAATGAAAAGCAGGTGTTTAAGAATATGTATGCTAAATACTGCAAAGCAAACTGAGGAGATCAAAGGTGAAAAGTGTGCAGCTGAAGAATGTCGCTGGGGAAAGCAGCCAGCAGCAGTGTTGCTGTTAAAAAAAGGAGATTTATAGTGGTGAAACATATATCTTTTCAAATAAATTAAGAAAAAATAGCCATAAAAATGAGCATCAGTATTGGGGTACAAGTTTTGGGACTGATTTCAGGAAAAATTGAATCTGTGGCACAAAAAACGGCTAGTAGTATACAAGAACATTTATTCTATGCAGATAAAAGTCCAAAGATGCAAGTAAACCTCCAGATATCTCTATAACATACACTCCTGCAGAAATAATTTTGCATGTAAAGTTTAGCTATACATTAAATTTGATAAATACATTAAAAGCAGTGAAAACTGGAAAAGAATATGTAGCTTGGCAGGCCTGTGTAATACTAAGTTTATGAGTGGGTTTGAAGACAGAGGATGTCAACTGCTTGCTGCAGAATCTACCTAGAAGGCGGTACCAGAAGAGCACTGCACTGTGAGAGCTATTTCCACTGCGAGCCCCTTGGCAATAAAGATGTTGATTAGAAAAGTGAAGAAGCCATGGGAAGGGGTGCACTTGATGATGGCAGTAGAGAGGAAAAATGATAGGGTATTCCATGTGTGCATAGATATTAAAGATCTTTAAGGTGATGAATCAAGAACAAATCAACACAAGAACAATCATGCAATGAGACAAACAAAACAACCCACTCATGCTAAATGTCATCACTTTCAGGCCTTCACTAACAACCAAATTCATTATGCTAGATGCACAGTTTGATAGTGGAAAGTCAGATAGGACGAGGAGAGCAGCTAATTAGTGCTTTCCAACACTTTATCCAGAAGGCACTGTTTCAGAAAATCTGCTGGCAAATTGTCTGCGCAAGATATATTGAAAAAGAAAGGTCTTGAAATAGCAGAATGTCTCACACTCTTACCAGAGTGAATGTCACTAAAATCCAATAGTGTTAATCACATGATAGTGGGGGCATTTTGAAATCAGAGTCAGATCTTAATCATTAGCAAGTAGATGAGTGGTAACAGTAGAGCACTGGAACAGATTTCCCAGAGAAGCTGTGGAATTCCCATCCTTGGGGAGATTCAAACTAGCCTGGATATGACCCTGAATAAGCAGATCTATCTTTGAAGTTAGCCCTGCTTTGAGCAGGGGGCTTACTAGGTAGTCTCCAGAGGTCCTTTACAGCCAATTTTATTCTATGACTCAGGGAATTACTGTGGTCTCGAAAGGAGGCATCCAGGCATGTCCAAAAATGCAAGAAAGGAAAAGAGCTGAAAGCACTGATCTTCCCAAAGGAAATTAAACTCAGAGTAGGGTCAGCAACTCACCTGCTAAACAGCAGAAATTATTTCATCTCTGTAAGAACTTGAAGGAGGAACAGGTTTTTGTGTGCAATTCAAAAATGGCCTAGGAAATTTAGAAAATAGAGACACAGTTTACCTTGAAATAAAAGGCAACATTCCATGGGAAAATACCTCTACAGGATGTGCTGCATGAGCTGTGGACATTGTAATGGTGATGTACATTTATGCAACATTTACAAAAACACAGTTCACTGTCAGCTATCTTTTAAATGTTTTTCCTTCCATGTCTTAGATATTGCTTCTTTATCCTTCATGTGTATGATATGCTGAGCTACTGAAAGCAGGTAGTAAGTTTTAGAAGTCTTTGGTTAAGGAAAAAAATGCCAACCCATCAATGCAGCACTGGCTCCTCATCTGTGAAATCACGATAATGCTATCTCACCAAACAGCAGTAGTTTGGAGGTTAATTATTTGTCAGTGAAGCATTTATACTGCAGTACTGAGCACCAAGGAAAAAGCCATGTAAAAAATGAATAAATCTGTTTACCATGAAAGGTTTTATGTATGTACAATAAATGAAATCCACTGACTACCAGTGATAAAGTACTGAATCACTTTTCAGCAAGTGGGCACTGTTCATTCTTAAAAACCCAGGGAAGGATTCCAAGGGAAAAAGAAGTGTGAGGACTAGCAATTAAAACTGTAGTAACTGTTCCCAAAAAGGCTAAATAAGGGTTATGCTAGTAGTTTCTAACTTTGGAGTTACCTTTATAATCTGGGGAGGCTTTAATTATGACTTTATTACCTGAATTTGGTTTTATTAATTTGATTCCAAGAGACCTTATAGGACATAGGGACGCAAGTAATTTACAAACACAGGCAAGGGCCAAGTTTTTCTTTAGAAGATCTTTTAACACCATTGAACTCAGAGTCTTTGGTAAAAATTTCATCCATTAGTAAAAGCAAAGGTGGAAAGTAAAAACAATGAAGACATTTAAGTGCCTTAGACTGCAAAAACAGCAACAACAACACAAAAAAACCAAACACCAGAAAGCTAACGCTGTTATACTTGGAATACTGTTGAGAGCTAATGTTAAGGTGATCTTAATGCTGCTGAATAAAGCTCATCATTCTTCAAGGAGTTGGCAGTCTGACAGTCAGTCTGTTAGCGTTCAGGTTTAATGCTAGTCCATGAGGAACTCGCATTTTCTCTGTAGATCATTACCATTAGCCTGACAAAAGAGGTACAACTCTATTCTTCATACTTTGATTCCTTTTAAGGTATTTTTTTAAGAACAGGTTTTACACGCTGCAGGAGAAATGAAGTGGTGCTAGGGCATGAGTTAGCTCCTGTAGCTGGAAGCACTGCCGTCACTGTCAGAGAGACTGAAACATGTCAGGGGCAGGTTTTTCTGCGACAGGAACTAAGATGTGATCTGCTATTCAAAGTAGTTAAAGTATTGGATCCTGTAAAATATCTAAGATACTTGTTTACTATACTTAAGACACCTCTAGAATTCTCATAGGGTTTCATACCTCTGTCAATGTCTGTATATAAAAAGAGGACTATCAGACTGGTGAAATCCTGTTTGGTGCACTGAGTTCCTCAAAATCTGCTGAATCACAAAGCAATGGGATTATGTATGACAGAACTCCCTGTTAAAAGTAAAAAAAGAGAGGGAGACTTGGAGACCATATCAGGTACCCATCCCCACATTTACTTGAGAGAGAAATCTAGTAGAAAACTGTCTTTCCTCTTCCTCTTTTTTGCTTTATTTGTACATGATTATTCCTGAGTAGTTTCTTCCTTCTTAATTCTCTTTGATATTTCAGGATGATCCTTGGGTATGGTCAAAGCTTGAGGGTGGAAAATTTGAGAACACAGATTTGCTGTTCTTAAAATCAGTAATTTATATTTTTTCTTAATTTAATAAAGCAGCATTTCACAAACTATTTTCCATAGTATCCTCATCCTAAGCAAACTTTTTAAGGCAAATAGAGCAAGTGAGAAGCACTGCCATACAGACAGGAAAAATGTAGTACTTCTTGAGTATACGAGCTGACTTATGTGATTTCTCAAGAGGAGAAAAAGGAAAATCTCTCTACATTGTTTTTTTAGGTAGAACTAGGAGTTTCTGTATCTAGGAGATACACTCTTAAAGTATGGTCTCTGTGCATGATGCAATGCCTGTCACGTTGAAACAAGGCCCCTATCCCA
Source organism: Corvus kubaryi (assembly GCF_017639235.1). Classification (NCBI taxonomy): domain Eukaryota; kingdom Metazoa; phylum Chordata; class Aves; order Passeriformes; family Corvidae; genus Corvus; species Corvus kubaryi. Next base: position 35,242,127 of record NW_024581137.1, read on the forward strand.
TCTGCTTACAGACCTTATTTTGCCATTCTGCTTAGAGCCAATCTGGTTGGCTAATAATTAAAGAAACCCTCTCTTTTGCATTTTTCTTCCCATAGTTTCTGCTACCCTTGGGCAGAACTCTTTATTCAGGGATTGTGAAACAGTGTAAAATGGGTATTTCCATAAATAAGTCATAACCACTTGAATCACTAGCCTGAATTAATGCATTTAAGTCAGTGGTTGTGCAGACTGGAATCAGAGCATCTGTCTTTTTATGCCTGGAAGTAAAATGGTAAAATACAATAAAAATACTTGACAAAATTAATCTGGGTGTCTACTGAGGAGACTGGACTGATCCCAGGTACTCCTAGTATGGATGCTGTGTGTGGTGGTCTTAGAAAGTGTAATCTAGGGAAGTTAGATGCCAGCACCCCTTTCACCTTTCCTGGCTAGCAGACTTGCGAGACAGGGGTTTGCCTGGTGCAGCAGTGCAGCTCCAAGCCGTGCTGGTGGGGGCCAGACTGACACTGCAGACCGATGATCCCGCTCTCCACTTGCTGTCTCGGGCTGCCTCAGTGCCGCTCTCAGACGGGCACACACACGTACCCGCGCTCAAACCTGCCACAAATGTGATGCCTTGTCCCTCCACTGTGCGGATATGCTCTGAGATTCTTGTAACACGGTCTTTCCTTTTGAGAATCACAGGCATGAAAGCTCTGTGAACACGGATTTAAAGAGTGGTCTTGACTTGCTGACATCCAGGTGCTGGTTAGGCTTGGATTGCTGTGCTATGGTAGTAGGAGTGAACTAGTAAAAAATTATAGAGCTACCATGGAGTGCAAAGTTAGAACAAGGTAAGTAGGCACACCCTAGTTTGGGTGAGAAGAAGGAACTGTGTGTTGATGGATAAAAAGCACATCTGTACTGTTACCACATCAGATACTCCACCAAATACTTCTTCCAATTCCAAAAAGGAGGATACTCTTAGAAGACATATTGATACTTCTTTTAAAACTATGTAAACCAACACTGTGACCCCCTTGTACATCACACTGTTGGTATATTAAAGCCTTAACCCTTACTTGAGAAGGGTTGATTCATATGAAGTCCTCTTTGTACTGCCAATGTAGCAAACAATGAACATAGTGAAAATGAGAATAGGATCCAATGCGAAGACTTACAATCTACTTATATAATTAATATTACTTTGTATTAATCTGTTAGTGAAAAGGAATCTGGATAAGGTAGGAATAAATGTAATCCATGCTTCTTTCAAAGTCTTTTATCTCTGCTAGAATAGAATAAATAGGTCTGAGTGGTAAATGAGAACGTGTCCCTCTGTTTTGTTTGTACTCTGTAACAAGACATGGGCAAGACCTACACACTTTTCTGAAAGTTTATGTTTAATGGAGACTATACACTCATTCCAGCTCTGAGGATTTTTCTGGTATCTTGCACTCCACAATTGGAAGGGATGTTAGACATAAATATACCTGACAATTTCCTGCTAGAAAGCAATACTGTAAATAACAAGGAGACCTGATAGTTGAAGCAGAATATAGTGGCCGAACAATTAAATAACAGGGCTGAAATAATCTCACAAACCCAGGAAATATAAACTCAAAGCTGAAACTTCTTTTTAACTTTTCTTTTTGACCGCACCAAGCAGAACCTAAAGCACAGCCTGATTTTCCCCTAAAACGTGATATGAATTCCATCATGTTTGCTTGTGTGCATCTCTGCATATGTGTGTATATATTGCATATTTTAATTGTTTTCAATGGAAAGCCTGGACAGTACCTGTTAGTCTAATGAAGGAGAACAGGGAAAAAATGGTAAACAGATTGATAAGATGCAGCCCTCTCATCAGGAATAGAAGCACCAGGAGGGGAAGATTTAATAGGAAAATACAAAGAATAAATGTTTATGAAACATGTCTATTGCTGCTGCTTCTACTACAGGAGAAAAAAAGAGGCATCAGAAAGCTGTCAGAAAAGAAATAAAACCTTGAGCTTGGGGGAAACCCTGAGCTTAAAGAGCACCAAGAGGTATTAATTTTTAATTTTCTTATGCCGGTTTTAGGGAGCTACCCTATAAAGCAGCCTTTTTCATTTTTTTCAGATCTACTTCACCTACCTCTCCAGGACTCTTGCTGGAGGTTGATGAGGTGCCCGGTAGGTGGCATCCTTTTAACACACTGCTGGTATGAGTTGGTTTGGGCTTTTATATATATCTATATCTATATCTATCTATATATATATAGATATATATTTATATATTTTTAGTTAAAAGCATTTTTTCTGCAGAATTTAAGTGGATTATCACAGAATTGGCACATGCAGAAGTTATATTGTTGTGAGGACTTTCATTCAAGGCTTGCATATTTGGCATTCCCAAGCTTCAAAAAAATCTTTATTTAGGAATCTAAATGGAAGAGAGAGAAGGAGAAATTGTTTTCCCTCATTGGTTCAGGGCAAGTTTCTGAGGGAGTTTACAAAGGGCTACATGTTCCCATTACCTACTGAAATCAATCTATGTTTTCTGACTTAAGGACTCTGGTCTAAATTAAATACTCGTTTTCAGAACATGGTGATTAGGATATCGTATTTGCATTTGAGCAACTGGTGTTTGAAATTGTGACATCTTACCATCTGCATTTAATTTACCTCTGTTAAATCTTGTCCATTTTTGAAATGTATTCATTTTTTTCTTCCTAAGAAATAATCCTCATGATAGCTGGGGAAGTCTATGTTATTACAAACCCATCTCTGCTTCAGTGTTTGCACACAGTTCTACATATGAACGATGTCATGGGATGTAGTTTCAACAGGCACATGCTTCAGGCTGTTAGTGTTTGGCACAGGACATCAGTATCAGGTGCCAGCTATCCATTCAGTTAAAGCAAGACCCCCTCTGGAAGCACTCAGATAATTCACAGGCTGCTTGCAGGTGGAAAACAAATCTGCTTAACATGTTTAGGAATGTGTAGTGGATCAGGATGTTGAGCAGCCAGGGGTATCTGGGGATGTCTTGAGAAAATGTTTCCAAAAAGCTGTTCGTCAATTCAAACTTCATCTCCTGGTCTGCTTGAAGGCTCACCTTGCTTGGAGGAGAAAAGTAGCAGAAGTTCATTGTGCCTGGAAACAAGATCAAAAAAAATTTCTCAGCCACTGTCTAATAATACAGGATCTGAAATAAACATACCTGGTACCTGAACAAGTCTCACTAGTTCTCAAGCTGTCCTTGCACAGAATAGGATTGACAGATGTGTATCAAATGGAACATAGACAGCGGGGGCTTTCAAACATTCTTCTGTAATTTACTGCTCTGAGATTTGTGAATTACCATGGGGATAAAGATGTCATAGTGTCCTCTGCCTAGCTGCAATTGGTCTAGTTGTATCTCCAAGTCCTAGTACTGTAACAAATCAATTATCCTGTCAATTTGCATCAGATTGACAGGTCACTGAGAAGTGAAGTTTAAAAAAAGTGAGGTTGAGATACTGGCCTATTTTCATTTCTTCTGTTATTTGTTCTGAATATATATTTAACCCAAAATTGTGTTGAAGATGTTGTTTTAAGGGGAATACAGGTGTTTTTATATTCTCTGTACATGTGCGCTCAGTGCTGTTCTTTTCACGTACACACCAATCAAAGAGTCCATCTCTGTAACTTCTTCCATCCCTGTCTACTTTGGCTGAGCCGATCTATCCCAGGCAAAACTCCCCAAAAGACAAAAGTAAAAAAAAATTATGTGGATTATTGCTGGTACATATATAAATAGAAACATTATTTCCAGAGCTAGACAATTCCATTTAAAGTAAAAGTATGGGAAAACTTTTTTTGGTGCAATTGTCAAAAAGTAGTACCACATTAAATGAATATGCCTGAGGACTACAAGGATAACTTTCTAACCAAATGTGAAGTGCAAAGTCATCTTCCCAAGTCTGCAGACAGACTATCCCTGTTTATCTGCTGCCAACCATAACTTCCCCAGGTTGTATCAGGCTGAAATTCACATGAGAGGATCATACCCCCCCTTCAGAGTGTAAGTGGCAGTGTATGAATCATGCCACTTTATAAAACTGCTGCTGCTGTTTGGAAAAAGCTCAGAGGAGCTGAATTAGTAGGGTCAGGGGAAAGACCCCAGTAAATAAAGTTTCGGGCCTGGATAGACTGATAAAATCTTCTGAAATAGGCAGGCTGCTGAAGGAAGTGAAGGGGCAAAATTCTTTCTTCCTTTGAACTGACAACAGGAATGGAGTTTCAATACTTGAGATAGACATGGGAGAGAGAGATAATAATGCAGAGAACACCCTGGGGCAGTGCTCTCTCAGATGTCACAGCACACACTATCGCAGCAGACAGAGATATTTGTCTCAGCCCTTGCACAATGATGTTCCCGATTTGCTTTAGTGACTCATCTTCATTGTTGGTGTTAAAGCAGTAGGTGTCTGGTAGCAAGGACTGCCTGTAATCATAACTTGGGCTCTGTGGAAATTGCTTAACAAGTCGGCAGCCTATTCAGTGCATCTGTCACAGCTTAATGTGCAGGCATGGAGAGCTGTGCTCACACAGCCCCCAGGGATGTTTCTCATCTTCGAATGTTGCAACTTGGTTCTAGATCTGGCTGAGAGGTGTGCAGAGCCCAACACTGCTGAGAAGGTACCTGAGGAGGGCCGTGTAGGGAAGTTTCTTTTCTTTCCAATAAAGGTACTCTTTACTGCTAATAAGTGGTCTGTAGGACAGACTCCCCACATATTTAAGCAAACTGAGGTCCAGTTTGAAGAAAGGAAGAATTACTGAATGCCTCAATGCAGAATTAATTATGTCAGATTCTATAGGGAACATTTATCCCTATATATTATTAAAGTTTCTTTAAAATAAACTATCATCTGTGTCAGAATAGTTGGAAACTACTCTTCAGGGCTCTTCAAACACCAAACCAAAACACTGTTCCCATCCCAGAAGTTTTACTGCTAAGCCAAGAGAAAGATGTACTCAATGTGGATAGAAACGGAGATAGTTGGATGAGAGGCTGTAGTTAATAGCAACTTATTCAGTAATACTACAAGTTTATTTGGAGCACTTCTTTCATGGCAGATGTTTCAAAAAATGCAGCAAAGTTTAATTATATAGTTAGTTAATTATGAAATTATAGCAGGCACAGAGTGAAATTAGGATCTATAATCAGAAAGGGAAGTTTTTTATAGATCAACTTTGAAAACAGAAGTGTGAGTAAAGCTGAGAGACAAGAGAGCAGGAAAAGAGACAGTAGAATGAGCCAAGTAGGCTTTTAACACAGCATTGTCCAGTATGAATAAAGAAGATATGGCACACATAGATATTAGATAGTAGAAGAAAACATGGATTCAAAAGAAATGCTGATATTAAAAGAGAAAGTATGGAAGAGATCCAGAAGATAGATTGGAGCAAGTACATGGCAAGTTTGAAATTAATTTTTTTAAAAATTCAGAAAAGAATTGTATGTTGGTGAAGTTAAAAGAGAATGGATAAATAAGTATGGGTCTTCAAGTTGGCAAAAGTCTCTCTAGACAGCTCAGTCCTGGAGCTTGAGTCTTGTAACAGGTTGCAATAAATAGCTGCACTAGATAAGCTGACCAAAAAAGAAACTGTGAAGGCCCTTTTATGTCTGCAGTCCAGCATATTTTCTTCTTACTTAACGGTTTTTCCTTTTATAGTTTTTGCTTGATGGTAATATTTCTTTAGATTACATCTGTATTTGGTGATCCCCCCGACAGGTTTGTGGCTGGATTGCTGTTCGGTTACACAGTAGATTACTTGGTTTGTTTCTAGTTTGTTTGTTTGTAAATGTCCCCCAAATTTTTGTCCTACGTTACGTCCTTTAAAATATAAAACTTGTAAAAGAAAGCAAAATTCATGTGTGTAGTAGCTTCTGCTTTATAATTAGCATTTGATCCTGGTTTTGCTTTGGAACCTACTAACTCGAAGCACCTTTCAGTTGCTCGTCTTGTTACAGAAAATGGTGTGGTCTTGACTCACAGAAGAGAGTTACTGGTGGTGAAGTTGCAGAGCAATGCGTGGTTTGGAGAGGCAAATATTTGCTTGAGCAAGTGCATTTTTTTCATATTGCAACACAGTCTGGGTGTTTAATAATTATTGCTTACTATACCAACTTGGGTATGTCATGCTCCTTTTTTAGGCGAGATTTATGTGATTCCTGCTTACATACCTGGCTTGATATTTGAACATACCCTCAGGATCTAATTGTCCTTCAGCTGAAACCACCTCTAAAACCAACACAGTTGTAACAGATCAGGCAAGTTCTTAATAATCCTGTGACATACCCAGAGTGGGTAATTCTGAGAAGAAATTATTGATATTATTCCTGATTTATCAATCAAGAATTAGACAAGGGCTAAGTTAACAAAAATAACTGAGCAGTTCAGAATGCAACTGTTCTGTCCCCATACTTTGTTTCATGTTTATCTATTAATTACATTTCCTGCAACTATCTCTGCCTACCAGATTGACAACACGTATGCAAAACACATTTAAAACCATTTCATCACAAACAGACAGAGGTAATGAGCTCATTTCTATGGAAATAATTCAATATTGTTATTGTTGCTTGCCTACCAACTGATCTGTAAAAATGTTTGTCCAAATTTCATAGCTTCTCATTTATTGAGAAATACTGAAAAATAAGAGTATAAAACACACATAGGAGGTAATTGATTAAAAAATAAGCTTGGCTTTCTGTGAGATAATTGGTCTGACCCTAATTCAGAATAAAAAATTAGTAAGTCAGTCCTGGCAGGTAGCTCTTGTAAGGGAGAGAAGTATCAACTGTAAGACTAATAATTACATGTCTTGTGTGTTCAGTATTTCATCAATGCAAATCCACTAATCCTTCTGAAGGTGATCCTGCTCACATTTGCAAATGTAATTCAAAAACCTTTGCCTTGAATATAATGATCTGCCTGGAAAAACGCAAACAAGTAAACCAACCCTAAATCTATTCGTATTTGATGTTTGCATGAGCTTTCATGATTTCTGAGGGCAAGAAAGGAATGTGTTAGAAAATTTTTTTTGAAAATTAGAGTGGGAGTCCATTTAGATTCTCTGAAGACCTGGCTTCAAACACATAAATTGAGGGACTCATCCAAATGCATTAAGTGATAGGTACACTCTCTTTCAGCTTTCCTTTCAGCATTGTAGTGCTCCATGTTTCTTCAGCCTTTTAACTAGAAGGATTGCCTCTGCCAGTAATGAAAATTTCTCAGGAAAAGTCAAGTCTCAGAAGGTAAAGGACTGGCCTGATCTGACAACTGATGTATCAGATGGTGATTTCATCAGATTTCAAGACTTGTAAGCTTCAAGATTGCTGAAATCATGCTGGAAAGACAGCCAGGAATACAAGAGTGTAATGGGTGGTTTCTTAGATGATACTCTTTGTACAGAATCAATATTGAACCAATACTGCAGGGATGTTTGATGACTAAACACAGCGAGCAGTCAAAAACAAGATTCTGCTCATTAGTTAATGGTAACTAAGGACATTACTTAGTGTTTCCGTTTGTTTATTTCTTTGTGAGATTATTGGTGATAACTATGCTGTCTAAAAACAATTTCCAGCAAGGGAACACACAACAAAAACTTAGAAAATGCTTCATTCCTCCCCTGGCTTCCTCTGATCCAGTCAATAGAAGGCAGGAACTTTTTGAGACTTTCTCAGAAATTATTTTCTGAAAAACTATAGAATCCAGGTCTTTTAATTACATTGTACCTCTATATATTCCTTCTCCATGCAACTTCAATAAAATGAGAATTTCAGTCATTCTCTGCTGTCCTAGATCTTGTCCCAGTGAAACATTTCATGCACAAAAAATATTTACAAGACTGGTCCTTAAATTATGATGTGGTACAGCTGTGAAGTGTTAGAAGACTACCCTGATGCATCTCAGAAACAGAAATTAATATGATTTGTTATTTAAAGGTGTAATTTTTAAAGTATCTTCTAGCTCTTTGAAATTAAAAGTGCCATAAAGGCCGCTGATATATGTCATACAAACAACTGAAGAAAAAACATCCTTAGGTAGCTGCCATAGTACTTGCTATATTTTGTCATGTGTGTTCATAATACAGTGCTAGTTTCAATACAACAGAATTAGAATATCAATTGCCTGTTTTTATTAGAGCACATTAAACTGTTTAACCAAAGTGAAATTGATTGCATTGAATTGCAAATTTCAAGTGAGGAAAAGCAGTTGAAAATAAAATTAGGCTTACTAGAGAGAAGTTAATATGCTCTTTAGCTCTGCTGTACAGTAATGCAAGCTTGAAATATGACTGCACATTCTGCTAAAATTGGGTTATATGGTTACCTTTGTTTACATCACCTTTAGGTTGTTTCCTGAAACTTCTCTGGGTGTTAATGCCACCAGACGTAACCTGTACATATCTACCAGGCAGATATGGCACAATGACAGCCTTTCTATTATCTCTGGTTTTACTTAAGTTGCATGGGAGCTCAATCACTCAAAGTGAAGTGAAGGTGAACTCAAAAGTTCACCAGCGAACTTTACTATATTTATAGTATAAAAATAAACAAATATAAGGAGGAAAGGCATTTTGTTTTAATCTGATGTACTGCTCAAAGGTCTGCAAAACACAACACTCCCTGCCCTTGCAAGTAATGGTGCAGCTCAGCTGTACAGAATGCTTTGCATTCTCACGGTGCTGCAGGTACCCCAGCTAACGAGGAAACCGACTCTGCTTATATGACGGAAAGACAAATCCCACTGAAGTTACCATTGGGTTTGATGTACACTTTTCTCCATGATGTGGGAAGGGGAGTGTTGGCTAGTGTTGGCACTGACCTGTATCAGGACGAAACCAGTAATCAACCAGAATGACTTTTCTGTTGTGCTCATTTCTAGCAGCCAGCATGTAGTTTTAAACTTACACTGGTGAATTTAATGAATGTCAGGAAAATGGGAATATTAAATGTCAACATTTTTAGGGCATGGAACGGAAAATCTCGCTGCTTTCAGACTATGACTAATGTGAGAAATTTTCCAAATCATAGAAACTAAAAAACCCCAATAGAAATGCCATAGAAATGGAAATGATCCTTCCTACATGATTGTTTTATTATGCTTTGGTTTTTTGTACTTCTTAACTTGGCATCAGGAGTAATTTACAAAGGCCTTACTTCAATGGTATAGATGGCTTGACTGGTTAGTACTTTGCATGTTGTATATTGCTATGGGACATTGCAAAAGTTATTTTGTGGGCTTATGACTGTTTTTGTGTTTGTGAAATTAATCGAAGCCTATGTCTTACAGTTCCTCAAACTCTTAACAAACCACTTATACCTATACCAGAGTCCCACACGCATAGTGGAAGCCAACTGGAAAAAATGCATGCACATGCAAATTTACAGCTGTTTTTCACTGTAGGATGAAAGATGCTCTACAGGTAATTTTGGAAAGAGTGAAGTGGTCCTTTGTTTAACATGGGTTTGGAAATGCTGCTATACACTCCACAACACATTTTTTTCATTAAGTGAGTTTGGAGATATAAAGTTGTAGAATCATAGAATCACAGAAAGGTTTTTGTTGGAAGGGACCTTAAAGATCATCTAGTTCCAAACCCCTTGCCATGGGCAGGGACACCTTTCTCTGGACAAGGTTGCTCAGAGCTCCATCCAACCTGGCCTTGAACACTTCCAGGGATGGAGCATCCACAGAAACTTGCTCCAGTTCCTCACTGCCTTATCATTAATACAACTGTACACTGAAAATATTATGTGTACTTTTGGTTGGGAACAATTGTGAACAGATACTTTTTATTCTCTTCAGAGAATAATTAAATGCATGACTCTTGTTACGTTTTCTTGTTTTCTGAATCTCCTTGCCTCACTACAATGGATAGCCTGCAGTACCTCCCACTGCTTCTGCTAGCTGGGGGTGTCTCCCCCTTTTGATGGGGGAGCTTCTTCTTGCTGACAACTCAGTTCTGAGTGTGAGAGAGCTGTTACAACCAAAATTACAAGGCATGTGAAGGCCGAATGGAGCTATGGAGGTAGAAAAGGTTCCTGGAAAACAAGTCTAGCTGGAGAAGGTTATTTAAAGTTCTCCTTTCCAAACTGGTGTCCATGGAGTACTGTGTGGTGTTCTCACAGAACAAGCTGTTCTTGTTTCCAGCTGCTAAGTCACATTAGAGTCAGCTAAAAATATATTAGTTTCCTGGTATTAGTTCTTTTCATGTGAGCAACGGATGTGCGGTAAAATGGGACTCTGAGGAGGAACAGAACTGGGTTTTGATATTGAAAACAGAGTTGTAATGTAGATCTCAGATCTCAGAAATTAAGGAAAATGAGGTCTGTGAAGTCCTTCAGGGGAAGAGTTTTTGTTTCTGATCACACAGGGAAAGGGAAGATGTGTGCAGATTCTCTTTTTGTTAAAATTTGTTCAGGTAAAAGATAATTATTATTGTGACATAATAACCTGAAATCAAAAGTGTCAGTTTAATTTGTGTGAAGAAGAAAGGCCTTGTTCAACCTCCAAGCAGTAGCTGTAGTGGCTGCACTGGGGGGAGGGAAGACCTTCCCCTGCTCTGCTTCAGTTTTGGGTTGCATCAAGAGACCTGCTTCTATGCTACCATATTAATGCATGTAGTTCTTGATGATTCAGTCACTGCAGCAATAAAATTCAGACTGGTTCCTGATCAGAAGGGAAATTCTGGTGTATTTCTGGCATCTGTTTTGGGTGTTAGGTTGTAATTGAGTCTTAATTAATAACAAGCTGTTCCCATCAAAACCTCCATTAGAAACAACCTGGGCATTACTGCATCATTTTGCAGTTGTGTTCAAATGATGCACAGCAGTACAAAAAGTACTCCTTTAGCAAAACTTAGAGAAATTATAATTAGCCTCTTGTAGTCATCCTTTCTGAAAACTTCTGTCAGTCTAGGTCTGGACCTTCCTGTTTATGTATGAGGGGCTAAATTTTCTTATCTGCCAGAGGGAATTGCTCTGAGTCTTGTCATAAAGGTGTTCTTATGGTGGCTGGTAAGTCTTGAACCTTAGCACTCCTTTGCCGACCAAGAGTGCAAATCAGTTCAAGTCTTGCACCAGATCATCCTAACTAGGGACTCTCATGCAATTCAAACGCAACTGGCTTCCTTTCCATTTTGAAAATACAATATTATCTAGAAATTAAAGGATGTGTGTGAACAGGTTGCCTTCCATATGACCAGTTGATCCCTAACTTGAGAGTCAGTCTGCGTAACGCTACCTCCTTCTAGCCTGTCATGCCTGCCTATATGTTATATTCATGTAGATGGCTGTATGAATAGTTCCTCTTCATTCTATGGACTCCTAATCTGCATGTGTATCCTATATTTTATTGACTCCTGTCTCTCCCTTCTAGTCTGCATTCCTTTCATTCTTTTATTTGTTTGCTCCATTATAAAGCACTGTATTGCATCTATACTGCATTCTACTCTTCTGGTATAAATCATTACAACCCCACAATGTTTGTTGGTTACTGAAATCTAATTACAGATTGAATTCACATTGACTTCTTAGGACGAGTTTTAATAAAATAACAAAAATATGCTTAGAATATTTCAGTGGCTTTTTTTGTAAGCTGTGCTCTCACATTTACAAGGACATGACTCTGATGATCATTTTTTACCAAAAACCCAGCAAGAAAACAACAAACTTGGAGAACAATTTTGTTGTGGTGACTGTTTTCACATACAGATTTTTGAGCGAACTCTTCTGAAAATGTTTCTACAAAGTTGTTCATTAATCATATTCCTGTACTACTTACACAGGACATCCTTTGCCTTGAAAAATATGATTTTGTTATTTATGCAAGGTGGGAAATGGGAGCCTGACCATATCCTAGTTTATAATCAGTACAATTAGAATGAAAACATTTCATATTACCCATAACTTCCTTTTGATTGTGTATCAAAACTTAGTCTTAAATACAATTTAGTGACAATTTATTGAATTAATATTATGCAGTAGAATAATTAAGGGATAAGTAGTTTAGAATTTCAGATCAAGACTATGTAAGCATGTTTAATGTTGGGATATAATGTTGGTTGTTAGTGTAATGGCTATATAGCAAAAAAATCACAATTTTTTCTCGCTATTGATGACACAGAGAGGAGCAGTGGTGTAGTCTAAGCAGTTCTGTACTGAAGAAGTAATCATCACATCTAGGATTATAGCTATGCTTCCTGCTTGACAGGATTCTTCATTTTCAGATAATAAGAACAATTTTTCCCTCAGCAAACTCTGCTGGTTAAATTTATTGTGACTGTGATAAACATTTCTCAGTAGTAGCATTTGCACTCAGGTTTGACTGAGTGTTTAATTACAAACTAGTTTTTTGAAATGGCATTACCAGAATGTGGCTATAGTTTCCTAAAATTCCATTATAGGATGAAAAGGAACTGTATAAAGAGAATATAATACACAGGAAGGCAAAATTAATAAATTCGGAATATCTAATGCAGCCTTGATTTTAAGAAGATTCTATAGGGAATGGGTTGCAAAGTGTTTGACATTGTGTACTGAGTGTAGTATTATTGGAGTATCAAGAGGCCCTATGGCTAGTATTTCTCTAATGACTACAATTAGTGCAAAGCTTGTATCCCTTATCATTATCCTGCTGTTTATTATGTAATTATATATGTTGCTCTGACAAGAATACTAAAAGAGTCTGCAGGCATTGTGAAAGATTTGCATTGTACATAGTGGTATCAATGAAATGAACATATCTTCATAATAAAAGGTACAAGATGTTAAATTTACCACGGCGAAAGATTTTTCTTTCCTTTTTTTTTTAATAGATAGGTCGTGGGCAGCACAGACAAAAAGGCTTCTGTACAAGTTTGTGCTCATGTCCTTGTAAAACTGCAGAGCAAAAAAGTTACTTTGATGAATTTCATATGTCATAGAGTCCAATAAAAGTTGTCATTAATGACTAGCTAAATGTGTGGAGTTGTTTGTCTTCCTTATAACTTTTGTGTGCTTGCATAGACAGTGAATACACTGGATGCCATCATATCTGATTGGGATTAAGAGTAACAGGATTTAGATTGTGTTCTTGACTTGCTTTATCACTTTACACAAATCATTTCATTACATCAAGACTGTCAGTTATTCCTTGTGGTGAAAGAGGACTTGTGACCATGTACTTAATAGACTGTTGGAAGTTCTGTGAGTAAAACTGGATTTCCTTTGTCAACTTTGATGCCTTCTTGTCTTTCCTCCAAATGATCGGTATGTCTTTTTGTGGGAAAATTTTGCAGTAGTATTTCTGTATTTCACTTGGGCTGAAAATATGAACCTTATCATTGACTTTTCTGAACTGTCATAGGTATAGCAAAAATCATGATTTTAAACAATGTATAGTGTCATAATAGAATCAATAATTTTGAGATGGGTTAATTTCATTTTTTGGTTTCATTTGAGGAATAAGAAAAATGGGGTCATAAAGATGTTCTATAACCAATTTCTGTAGCGGAAAATTTTGTTGATTTAGAATATAACCAGAAGTTTATAGGGAATAAAAAGTTCAAAAGTATCCCAAATAAGAAATTTTAGGCAGATATAAAGCATTTTGTATTGAATCTATAAGATTTTTTAATCATTTTTTGAATGATATTAATTATCTGATAGAGGAAAATGGGGATGGGGGAATGCAGACTCAGCTCACATGAGACTATAGCAGCTCAGGCAGTTATGGAAAATTGTCTAAGGACAAAATACAAAAATGTGTCCTCTCAATTTAACAGCAGAAATAATATGATAATTCTTTTCCTTCATGTGTTCCCACAAAAAAAGCAACACTTTTCTTAATGGAATCATGATGCTTTCCAGTGAAAAACCAAAATACTTCAGTGAAATAATTATTTTCTTTTGGCCAAAAACTTGAATACAGATTCAAGACTTGTCATTCTAGAATACATCTAGTCTTTTGTGGGTAACTGCCTTTACATGGCAGGAAAAACACTGAAAGACTGGAATTAAGGCTCCTAGTCAACATGCCATAATTAAACTCTCATTTGGCTTATCCTCATTAGTGACTGACCCAGATTACACATACCGCACTCCAGTGGCTTTCTCACATGATAAAAGGATTACATACTTGAGTGGTATTGGTACAGTTCTGTCAAGTAAGTTACTCAGAGTTTTTAAGGCTTCGTAAGTGTGTGTATCTCAGGCTACATTCCCAATCACAGCAATATCATCATACTTCAAAACTGTTGGAGAAATCTCTGGCACACTCCTCAGCTAATTTAGAGGTCTCCCAAGGCTCACTGGATGAAGTTTGGGAGCTGGCATGGGCCTGGGATGGGCACAACAGAAAGCTGGGGTGTGGATACCCTGTTTTCAAAGAGAGGACATTCGAATAGTATGTGTGGGGGTTATTGCATGCCTTAGTGCCAGAGAACTGTTTTGGGCATGTTTGGATCACTAATATAAATGTAATCTCAGTGTCTTGAATGTGCTACGTTTTGTATTGTGCTCATTCAGAAGTTTCATTAATAATTTTCTATTTCTATAGGCTGTACTTTAGAAAAGAACAATTTTAGTATTGTTTTACAATATGTATGGGTAAATTCATCACTTTAAGTGCATCTTGCTAATACTAATTTGAAGTTGGTCTTAAGCATCCCATGAAATACAGCAGTATATGATTCTAAATCAAGGACTACACTGATAATATTTTTGTCATGACCATAGGAAAGGCAGATTTTTCCATGCTGGAATAAATCATACCCTGGAATCCTAAAAAATCATTGCCTTTAGTGGGAGTCTGTTTCACTCATAAGGCAACAATAATGAGGATCCATTTCTCTTCTCCATGTCCATATAGATACCTGCCTTCAGGGAAAATGAGGACATGGTGAGACAGAGAGGTCAGCCTGCAACTTACGGTTTCTCATGTTTTGTATTCTCAATAGGAACGACTTGTGCACAGCAGAGACCAGGGAACTAATAATTTTTCCTAAAATCAAAATGTTTTTCTGCAAATATTTATGCTAAATAAACTTTCAGTCAGGTGTGCTGGTGGACCATGGTGGACCAGGACTTCCAATAGCCAAGGCCCTGAGAAAGCCATGTGCTCCAGGGCTTCCCACCTTTCTGCTATAGAGCTGAGAGGCTTGGCAGGTTCTGTCTCCATGGGCTGGAGCCTGAAAGCTGTGGAAATGAGGGATTTGTGGCCAGTTGTGGAGGAAATGCTGGGTGTAGCTGCAGGGCAGGATCGGGAGGCAGGGCTGTGAGCAGGGAGCCAGGGCGGCTGTGCAGGCATGGGGCTGGAGCGCCCTGGCAGCTGCTGGGGAAAGCGAGGTGGGTGATTAGCAAGCGTGAAAGTACAAAGAATGCTGATTTCACTGAGCAGCTGCTGCATGCAGTGAGATTATTTCCTGGAGGAAGTTTCATGTGCTGGGATTGTAGGAATGAAATATTCTCTCAGTTTCCAGTTCGTGGGAAATTTAAAAAAGGATTTTTTTTATTCAGAGTAAAACCAAATAACCCTTCTTGCTTCCAACCAAAACTTTTTCACAAATCAGAAATGTTACCCTTCAGCCAGCTTTACTCAACAAACAGACTACTGGGAGAATGTGCTTTATTCATGCTTGTACTGATTTTGCAGACCAATGCAAGTTTGAAAAAGTAAATTTGTTCATAGACATCTTACCCATTGTGATACTAACCTTCTAAATCAGCTGGTAGTTTCTACATTGGATCAGTCCTTTCATCTTTACATACGGTTATAAAACTCAACTCTGAAGCTAATGCAGAGTGCTGATCAGAATTCATCCTGATGCTTTTCAGAAAGCCAAATTAACATTTGGATTAGAGAGCCCGATACTTTTCCTTGAATGTTTGTAATATTAAAGCACAACTCATGCTGTAGATGTTAAATTTCAGTACTCAGAATAATATCTAAATCACACAAAACTCAAGAAAAAGAGACATCTAGATAATGGAGGTTTGCTCTCATCTTGTGACAGAAAGCATAATAATTTTTTGGGGGGACGAACTGTAGGTGTGGAACAAGCTTCCCCAATCTGTATGGCATTTAAGTAGGATCCTCTTCAGAGTTCCTGACATGCTTTTCTGACAACATTTGCAGAGCTCAACGTTTGCTGTGCCAGGTAGTAATTTCTGCAGTTTACTACTCAGAAGTCGTTTTTAAACTTTTCTTCTTTTTCTTGGCCTTCACCACCCCGGATTCAATGCCTGATGTGTTGGCCAAGAAAACAGCCATTCCCATTAGTTGGGACTTATTTGGTATTTATCAGTTTGCCATAATACTTGGGACAAGGGATTTTTTTTAAATGGGAAGATGTGTCACCATCTGCTGAGTTTGTGGTCTAGTTTACAGAGAGCATGAGTCGTTATAGTTCCTTGTAGTGGATTTTTTCATCTGATTCCTGAGGTCTCAGCTCAGTCCTGTGCCATGGCCAGGACAGTACTGTTACAATTGCAAGGCAAATAGCTCTTGGCAAGTGGCATTTACTAGTTACAGCAGACTGCACACCTGTACATTAGTGTGGAGAAACCAGCCAGAACAGCTCTGTCTCTGTCAGAAACGTGATGGTAAATACAGTTCACCTGAGTGAATCTGCAGCTGCAGTGAGACAGGTAGCTCACCAGCAGAGTTCTTAATTCTTTCTGAATAAGTGTTGGGAGATCCCAGCAAAGGCAAACTCTCGTGTCCTCAGTGCTGCAGTTCACTCTGCCTGTGCTCCCTTGGGACATGGTTGCAGGCAGGGGGGCTCTGGTTGATGTTAGCACCCCTGAGAGAACTTAGTTGTGGGTTTTCCTAGATCCCAGAGCTCTTACTGAGCAGTGTCCCTGTGTGCAAGTGCCACTGGTTTCAGGCAGAATACGATACTACTGATTTAACACGGAAGACTAGTAAAATCTGGCTTGAACTGGCTACTATAGCCAGCCTTTGGTCCTTTGTTTTACTTGGGGGTAGTCTCTGATCTGTAAGGGAAAAGAGCATAAAACTTAATCCCTTTCTTACACAAGTAAAGAGACAAAAGGTTTTTCTGTTTGTGCATCACTTGGTGCAAGGAGGCAGTCAATCAGCACCACCCAGAGGGATACGATAAAGGATTCTTCCACATCTTCCGAGAGCGGACTGAAGTTATGCCTCTCCAAAAAAGACAGTAACATCACAAAACTGAGGCATTTATGGACTCTTCTTTGCAGCTTCCTGGTATATTTCAGAAGATTTTCTGGATTATATTTTTGGTGTGATGTAAGACTGTTTTTATCAGAGAATATAAGATTATATCTTTAAATATACTACTGGGTTTGAGACTAGTGTTGTCAGAAAATTACTACCTTAGCAGTGCTTGCACAGCTATCTACTGCTATGTGATATATGAGTGTTTCTGTAGAAATGAACAGCAATAACTGCATTTTTCTGAAAGCAATGGAAAAATACTTGGTTACATGATGAACAACAGGAAAAATGTTAATTCTTCATAGAAGGCTCTAGAAGATTCTTATTTTACATAAAATATTGACATTGGTGGTTCAGAAAATTATTCGCTTCCAGTTTCAGGTGCTTTCCTCATTCATTCCCTCTCAACAGGGAGATACCCCTCTTTCCTAATTTGGTTTTCAAGGTCACTATTGAAATAGTTGTTTCTTGCAGAGAACTAGTAAATATTCCATCTTTTCCTAAAACTCCTTGACATACCTTTATGAAATATTAGTGAAAACCCTGCCTCTCTCCCAGCAAAATCCTATAAAAGCTGAAATCTCTTAAGGCTTTGAAACTTAAATCGAAGCTGTGTTCAGACATGAGGGTTGATTCTTAGTCTACTGAAACTCAGCTCTGACAGGACAGAGGCTTCGTGGCTGATTCAGCTCTCACTGATGCCAGCAGAGAAAAGGCTATTCAAATTCTTACATAGCAACTTCATGACATCAGGAGATGACAGGTGCTACAACTCATGTGCAGATTTAATAAAACAGCTGCTTCAAAAATGAATATGTACTAATATCTAATAAACTGCCTTTTAAAGTTGTTCTCAAGTTGTAATGTTAGAAGTGCAAGCACTTTTGTTCAGGAGATTTTTCATCAAAAATACTTGCCAAATTGCTTTAAAAAGCAATATGGAAATATCTCAGCAAAATGGTTCTAAAATGTGTGCATTTTTGAGAGGCTTGCTTCTTGATACATAAGTCTATAAAGAAGAGGATCTTGAAACACCAACATCTTGATTTTTAAAAAAATAGAAAAAAGAAAAAGCCACTAAATATTTCATTGAAACACAAAACTGAAGGTTTTAAAATTATTTGTTGGAAAAAAACTTTGTGCATTTTTTCTGGAAAAAACAAATAGTTTTATTTCGTAATGAGAATCAATCCATTAAGAAAAGACCAAAACATTGCATTTGCATGACTTTTAATCCCTTCCTAGACCTCCCAATACAGACAGCTTCTTCATTTTTTTGTGAGAACTCACTGAGAAATCACAAGGCAAAGATAAAGAGGAATAATTATTGTGGAAAAACTGAATTGCATCTGCATAGTGTATCCAGAGTTGTTTTGGTGAACACTTTAGGAGTATACTGCCCATGTACTTCCAACTCAGGTTTCTGTGTTTATTATGCTAGCAAAATACAATAGTCATGGAAAGACATAAAATGGGATAACTCCTCATGCACATTACTAAGAAATCCTGATGTAGTTCTTAGGAAAATTTATTTTGGGGATTATGGCTCTGTAGTGTTTGTAATTGCAGTCCTAAGAGTGGCTCAAAAGCTAGAGCTAATTATAACTTCTGCGTATTAAGGGCAGATCCTTCAATGCTTATTCAGGAGAATTGCTCATTGGTTTCAGTGGGAATTTAGCCTCATCAATAAGCACTACAAAGTCAGGCCCTAGAGAGTCGCACTTCATAAATCAATGATAATTCATTCATCAAAAAAAAAAAAAGCTAATTCTTATTCAGTTTAGAACAGCCAATCTAATTTCAAATCATTAGTTACCTAATCATGACGGAAATTAAAATATTGTTAGAATTAATCGTGTGTGACTCAGCAGTCCAAAAGACTTTCAGCTAACAGATCAAGATAAAACTTTCCACTGATGCAATATGCTAAACAAATATACCTGGGGATTTTGTGAGATCAGAGTATTGTTTGTGCGTAAACTGTTGTGAGGTAATTAATGTAAGATTATTGATAATGCATGATGAAAAGAAAGCATTTCTGATAAAGAATGTGGTTATCTGAGGAAAGCACATGTAACTTGAGATGAAAATCCTGCTTTTCCACTTGGAACCTGTGTTGACAGCAGAAGTAATGACAGCAGTATCTGCCATACCAGTGCCATTATAAAAGTGATGGAGAAGCTGCCTTTGCTTTGTAAATTAACTTTGCTTATTTTTTTTAAATGTATTAGATGATGTTCAACACAGGAGCTTTATTAATTGCAGAGGGGGAACCAGTCTTACTGCTTTGGGGCTGGTCATAGTACTTTGGGACTATAAAGCAATGCTCAGAGCAGCTGTGTTCAGATAGGAACCTGTTGGGCTGCTTGTCCTTAAATAGCTTTGGCCTCTTTCCAGAAAAAAACAGACAGAAACACTGTTTTGTGGTCCTGTCTGTAAACATGGCAAGAAGTCAAACACGTTTGAGCTTGTGTCAGCTTTTCTTTCTTTCCTTTGCAATAATTCTCCATGAGCTTTCAGAAGTCAGAATCAACCTGTTTACAAAACGCATCACAGCTGTGTAAATAAAATACCTTCCTCTAGAAATTATATAGGCATCAGGACAAAATGCAGTGCTGCTGAGTTTCAGTTATACTACTGCTGAATCTCTGTTTGCAGCATAACTGTAAACAAGAAAATAAAATACCTAATGGGCAATGGGGTTGAAGAAGGTTTGGAATGGTAACTTTTGCTTTTCCTGTCCATTCCTGTTTCAAGTATGCAGGTATTCTACTGCACTGGGAATGAATCTTGTGTCTACTCTACTGCCTTCCTTTAGAATGAATTCAAGAAGTAATGCTTTAATCACATTTCGATGTTAATATCTCACTAAAGAGAATAGTATTTGTTCTTCCTGTACTGGTACTGAATGGGATAATTCTCTGTAAAAGAGAAGCAAGATTGTGACATCATGCCTTAGCTCCAAATTTACTGCACAGTAGTTTGCATATTCAAACATAATGAGAAACAAATGTCCTTCAAATTTGCAATTACTGAAACTGCTGCGCTCATGGGTTGCTCTGTTTTCTTTTACTGCTCACGACAGCACTATGGTTACAGTTCTATTGACTACACATAATTTATTTTTTAGGACAAATAAGATAATAAAGCCTTCCTATGAGTGTATGCTTTCTTAATTAATTAAGTTGCTTTGACTAGTTGGCTTTAGTTTCTTTGGTATCAGTTAAAAACCAGAAACCTCAAAAAACAGAACCTCAGAAACTGTCCATGCAATGGAGGTGGTGTGCATTTCTGTATGTCCATTATTAAATAGGTTCCATGGGCAATATCAGAAGCCTCTGATATTATTCTTTTCCTGTACCTGGGAAATACCAGTCAGCTAAAGTCTCTTTCTGACAGCTGTGGTAGCTTTCTTAGCAAAATTTGATCCCTGTCCAGAACTATGGTCTTCATCCTTCAACTGGTGAGGTCTCATTGCTTTTTGGGGTGGAGTGGTCCTATTATTCCTGCAGAAATACTGTCTGTAATCTGAAAGCTACCAAAGTCAGATAAAAGATTCCTACTGACATCAGTAGGCTTTGAATCAGGTTTGAGCAGTTCCAGCATAAAGCCAAATAACAACTTTCATATATGTTAGAAAACTGCTTACAAAGCATAAAAACTCAGTTGACGATCATTACAACACCCACATTTTTGGTGAACTTTTGTTGTTCATGACTTCAGATTGCAAGCTAGCTGTTTAGTTTAAAAGGACACTTAAGGTTTTCCTGAATTAATTACGGGCTCCTAAAGTCGCTGAAACGAGTAATTTGTCCATGATTACTTTAGTGAAAATTAGTGATTTTACCCACAAAAGCTCTGTGCTTGGAAAAAAAAAGATTGATTCTCTGCCACAACTTGTTTTTAGGAAGATTTATCATGAAACCTGAATTCCTCTGATAAGTTGTGTTACACTCCAGTGAGTCCTGTGGGCCACCTTGTATGAGCAAATATTATTTCTGTGAGTAACGGCTGCGAAGACCAAGCCATCTGGCAACGACTGATTTCTTTGTATTTCTTACTGCTTCAGTGGCCTTACTGTGGTAGCTGAACGAGATGTTATAATTAGGAACCCACCAACACTGTATTCATTTTAGAGGTCAAGTTCTAAACACACTTTTCTGAAAAATCTCCCAGTACTGTCTATGGGAATGTAATTTTTGTCAGGATTAAGTTCCTTATTTGACTGCTAATTTCATGGCTGTGTCGCACAGCTTGATAATAGGGAAGCTCATAAAATAAAAATGCACTAGCTCTGTAACTAAATTCTGTAATGCATGTGAAAATTGTTTTTTCTTTTTATAATTACAACTGGTATTTCAGTGTTCTCTGCCAGCCCTCACTTTCCTCCATCCACTCCCTCTTTATTTCTTCCTGATACTGGCAAAAACATTAAATTGATCACTTTCCAACACATTTGTAGAAAAGTTCTCTATAATTTATAGTTGTCCCTGACAGGACTGCTGAAAATGGACAACAGGTGTATATCTATATAGCTGTGTTGACTTTCATTCTGGTTTATGTTTGCAGAGGATACAGGTGTAGAGCTGTGTTTTCTTTCTGTCTAAACAAACAGATATGTAAAGTATCATTTAAATACCTTAAGAAGAACAGCAATTACAGCTGTTTTTCTTACCAGTTATGTTTTGCAGCTATAGGAATTATTAACTTCTCTAAAAAACCTCCATTTTTTATCTTTGCTTCTGACACACAACAAACCTATGCTTCCATTTCCTTCATCCACTGCAGCAACAGACCTGTCAGTTCTTGTACTGCTATCTGTGTCTATCCTAGCATGTAATTTGGTACAACAGGAGCAAAGCAGTAGATCAAAGCACTTGGTGCTTATGTTTGTCACATACTCATTATGCACATTTGAGTATTTTACTCCAGCCTAGGGTTACTCTGGTTCCTTGACCAAAACTGATGCCTCGGTTCCTATGCATGATCACCAAGACTGGTGACAGGCGGAGAACAGCAAGGTGGAGGTGACATTTAGCAGTGGGAGAGGGAGGAGAAGGCTCCTAGAGGGAAATTGCTCCCTTATGTTGATTTTTTTTTTTTTTTTTTTGCACTGAATGGACAGTGGGCCAGAGCTTCCTGCTGTTCCAAGAGCCCCTGAGGTAGCAGTCGGGGCCTGAGCACAGTGGAGATGTCCCAGCAGGTGTTTGCTGTGACTCCACTCCTATGCCTGACTGCCTGTCCACACTGAGGAACAGCAGATGTCATGTTCTATAGAGAGTCTGCATCAGCCTGGGCTGGCTCTCCATGGCTCCCATGCAATCAGCTATCTAGTATTCCTCCCAGCACGCAAGATTTCCTCCATTCCCATCTCCCTAGCAGAGCTGTGTTATGGCATGCTGCCTGCACAGCTGGACAGTCACTGGCACACAGCTTGATACTTGTACAGACTGGGACTAGGAGGGGAGCTTCTGATGTAGTTAGCTGTCACATTGAGGAGTTCCCCCACAGCTCGTAACCACATTTATCAAGGCACAACAGCCTTTGTCATCTCCCCTCCATCATGACCCAAGTGTCTGAAACATCATGTTACTCCCATTCCACGATAATGACCTGCACAGAAACAGTATACTGGCCCGAACTGGACTCTGTAACACTGGCACAGATTTGCTTTGCAGAAACAAGCCAGACAAACACTCCTGTTTCTGCTGGGGTAGTGTTCTTCTGTGGCATGCATGGACAGGATTCCAGAGTGGCTGAAGAGTGTGCTTGCAGATATGTTGTCCTGTATCCCAGAGCACAGACAGCCAAATGGGCAACATAATCAATGACAGTTCTCACCAGGAGACCAATTCCAGCTCTCCAGAACATGGATACTCTTGCTGTGCTGCCCCCAAAGGGTGCTTGTTTCCCTTACTCTTCAAGAATGATTTTCATCCTTCAAATATAAGGTTGTTTGGCTCATCAGTCCCCTTCACTCATCAACCATGATGCACCCCTCTGAGACTGCCAGTGCTAGGCTGCTGCTGAAGAAACCTTCAACCCTTTCATGGCACAGTATAATTTGCACCTTCTGGAATTTTGCACCTCACTATTGCAAAAGAGATAAAAGTCAATAGTAAAAGATCAGAAAGGGTGGATGGACAGCAATTGTCATAGGGAAGTTAAATAAGGGTTCCAGGCTAGGATTAGAGAAGATGAAGGTGAAGGAGTGCTAGAGATTCAAAGAGTCAGGGGCTGACTGTTGACAATAATTATGGCAGCAGATATACAGCATTTGGTTCATTTTATAGGTCCCAAAAGACCTCAGATTGTGACAGAAACACTTGGTGGTTTAAGAACTTTTTGATGTTCATGCTGTTGGGGTAGAACTTTGTGACAATATAGCCCACTTTGGATTGGCCCTTTAGTTCCTCTTCACGGTAAGCTTGCTTTTCATTTACACTTCAGAGCACAACTCCTGGAACAGTTTTCTTCCAAAGGTGGAAGCCAAGCAGCTCCACCAACAAAACTGACATGCACTAAGTGGAAACATTGAAGTAATCTGTTTCAAAACTCCTATGCTCTAAACCAAAATGCCAATATAGATAGGGCCTTTGAAAATTGCCTTTTCATGCTGTTGCAGCAGCTCTCTGTTCTTTTTTCCCTTTTTAAATTTTTTTTTTTCAATTCTCCTGCAGATTCTTCAATGTATTATCCTATTTCCACATACTCTTCTAGCCTCCCAATATCCCTGTCTGCTCTTCTTGGCACATTAGTTCTCCATCTCCTTCTCTTCTCTGTTTCTTCTTCTTTCTTTATTTTTGTCTTCTGGAGCAACAAGCCTCTTCTGGAAGTTTTTATTTTTTTTTATTCCTTCTTCAATGTCCGTCTCTTCTTCCTCATAATGGTGTTCAGCCATTCTCATGAGGTATTCTTTGCTGAACCTTCTCTTTCCCTTCATCCATCCTGTCCTCGAGTCTTGCCTGAATTTCATCATGATTTCCAGCTGCATCTCTAGTGCTCAGGCACTTTTTTCCCTGTGGGTCCTCTCATGCAACACTTGATACATAAATAGCTTCTAACAAGTACCCACTTGATGGTAAAGTACATCCTGCAGCTTCTGCATTCAGCCATTTGCAATTATTTGGTCTCATCTGCTGTTACCTTAACTGACATTATTTTTCTTCCCTGTCTCTCTCTTTTAAAGAAAAGAACATAAGTCAAAGACATGTCTTTACTGCCCTCTGTGTAAGGGGTTCCTATGTTCAATATCTGTTTGCTGTTTTAAACATTTTATGTAGAATAGCCTGGCTCCCTCACTTAGACCCATTAATTAACTGCTTGCTTGCTGTGTTCAGACAGTTTGATGTTTTTATCTTTTTTTTAATATCTTACCTGTAAGGTCTTGTTTGTGCTTGCAACATACAACTCTCAGAGTGCTCTACAAACTGGATCCACAACATGCACCCTGTAATCTGCAGCTGAACAAGTCACGAGGACAGTTCTTTACCACAGACAAGTCCAGTGCAGACTCTCCTGATGACACGGTCGTATGTGATATCTTTATTGGATTCTCATGTGGTTGTAATTACTGGTTGAATGAGCTGTCTCTTTGCAAAATTGTGGAGAAGCTATTTTGTATTGCTGGCCTTACTTCTTTTCTCATAGATAAATAATAGAAGTAACATCACACTAAAGAAAGTAACAGTCTTACAGTCTTACACACAATTCTGTTCACATGGTCAACAGTGGATTTTTTCATGTTGAATTCAGTAATGAAGAACTTGAAAAATATTTTTATTTCCTAGATGTCATGATGTCTGTCAGATTTGCATTGAGAAAAACTTTGGTTTTTTATTCCCCAGATACTGATTGTTAGGTGACACAAATTTTCTACATAAATACATGTGCTATTATTAGCAAGTTTTGTTACTTTAAAAAATATGCCAGAATTACTAAGAAAACACTTCAGTTCTTTCCAACTACCCTTGATGTATTTAAGTTTGATAAATTGTGTTAGTGGTTTAAAATTCATGTTTTGTGGTATGGGAATACAACTAATTTTCTTCAGGAAAATGAGAAAATTAAGTCTTCCCTTCTGAGACTTCCTTAGTTATAACATGGGTGTGATGATATTCACCCTTTAATAATGCATATAATTTATTTCAACATAACTGTGATGGCTGAGAGATCCAAACCAACAATTCACAGCTCATCAACTTAATTACCACTTCCAGTCATCTTTGAGACAAGGAATAGTTCAGATGAGCCTCAGAACAAGAAGGTAACTCTAATTCAAAGTGCATGACCCGAAAGAAACCAGAATAATGCTGAATTATTTCAGTAACGCCTGAAAAATTGCACTGTAAAACTTTAGCTTTAAAGGAACCAGGAGTCATAGAACCACAGAATCACAGCTGAGTTGATGCTGAAGACATAAGGTCTCCAGTCCAACATCTTTAAATTTGAAGTCATATCAGCTAGGAGATCAAACCAGGTTGCTTGTGGCTTTCTTCAGCTGAGTCTTGAAAATCTGCAAGGATGGAGACTGTAAAACCTCTGTAGAAAACCTGCTCCAGTGAGTGACTGCCCTTATTGTGAAAATTTTTTTCTTATATCCTGTCAGAAATTTTTTGTTTCAATTTATGTTCATTGTCTCTTGTCCTCCTACAGATTTGGTGGCTCTCTGCTGAACTCACTTCATGTCATTAACACTGCATTTCTTTGCAGAGAACCTGAAACTGTATGCAGTGTTCCAGATGTGGTCTAACAAGTGCCAAGTAGAAAGTGATAATCACGTCCCTGAATCTTCTGTCTGTGCTTAGTACAGCCCAGGATACTGTTGTCCATCTTGGCTGCCAGAGCATGCTGCTGGCTCATGCTGGCTCATCTTGCTGTCTGTCAAGATTCCCAGGTGCAGAACTTTGCATAGATTATCATAAAATTTCCTAATGTTCCTCTGTCAGCCTGTTCCTCCAGCCTGTGTGGCTCCCTCTGCATGACAGACCTGCCCCTGAGTCTGTTCTTCCTGATTTGGTATCATCTGCAAGTTTGATGGAACCGTACTCGATCACCTCCTCCAGGTCACTGAGCAAGATGCCGGACAAGACAGGTCCTGGTGCAGAGCCATGCAACAGTGCACTTGTTGCAGGCTTCTAGTAGTGTGTGAGCCATTAACTGCTGACTTCCTGACTGTCCAAGCTGTTTTTTCCCCATCTAACTCTCCTCTCATCCAGGCTATAAAGTTCTAGTT
Source organism: Corvus kubaryi (assembly GCF_017639235.1). Taxonomy (NCBI): domain Eukaryota; kingdom Metazoa; phylum Chordata; class Aves; order Passeriformes; family Corvidae; genus Corvus; species Corvus kubaryi. Next base: position 35,268,562 of record NW_024581137.1, read on the forward strand.
TGGTTACTAGAGACAATGTGGAAAGGCTTGATTATGAAAAGTTGCACTTAAAAATAATGTAGGATGAACAGTCAGCCTTCTTAGGGCTAGGTTCAGCCTGCACACTGAATGTAAGAATGTGCAGGCAGGAATTGCTTCCCAGTGGGCATATGGGATGCTTTCTTCAGGTACAGATTCCAGTTCACTCTTTTTTCTCCTCTGTCATTCAAGATTTGGTTGTGGCTAATACCCTTTAAAATGTTATATTTCTTCAAAATTTCTGTATCATTACTGCATTGCAAAGGGTCCAGGCTTTTTACTGGCCTCTCCTTGTAAAGGTTTGTGCTTATAGTATTGCAATAAAGTGTAGTATCACCTATTTGGGGGTGGTGATGACAGTAAAGGTGCACTCCAGGTCTGATGTTGAGGCTGGATACCCATGCAGAGAAAAACACAAGAGTCAAAGGTGAACCTTCATGCCTACAGCTTGGGGAGCAATAAAAACAAGTCCTAGTTTTTAGTCTGTGCATATTTTTGTTTTACTCTTTTGGGCAGTCCATAAACACTAGGATTGTGTAGAAGGCAGAAATGTAGGAACTACCTAGGATTCTAGAATAGCCAAGTAGGTGACCTCTATAGACCACTGTGTGACTAAGCAGTGCACACAGTGGCATATGTCTGTAGGAAGAATAGAGTGTATATCCAAAAAGGTCTACAGGCTAAGAAAGTAGGTATTTAGATTTCCCTGTGGAAAAAAATGGGGGAAATGAATGGGGTTTTTTCTGTTTCTCTTTCCCATAAAACTACATATTTATTCCTGCACTGCCTACTGAAAATTGCTTTGGGTCTGAACTGCAATGTCATCTGCACCAAGACAGTCTCAAAGATAGTATTAGTTAATGTGGGTCAAAATCATGCCAGAGCACTTTCAAACAGATAAGAGGAAAAATGGTTGCAAACTTGTTGCTTGCACCGTACCCTAATACTATTTTAATTGAAAGTACAGATATAGTTCAGTGGATTCTGACAGAGGAATTGATAATTTTTGAGGCTTAGCCCTGAGATAGTCACTGGGTTTCTCAGGCATGTCAAGAGTTAGATAGTCAGTGGCAGGCACAGGCTGACAGTTTTAGGTATGTGGGAACTTGTAAAGTACATATGAATGTGACATTTAGGTACTTCTTGGAAAGGCAATTTTTTATGTGCCAAAAAATAAAGTATTTAAATTCCAACTGTATCCTTATTTGGTTATCTAAATCCTTTTCTGACACTTCCGTTACTGTTTTTTTCCCCAATATGAGTAGCAGTAGAGACGGGGAAAGTGCGCTTGTTAAAAACATCAGAGAACAGAGAAAGTTTTCCAGCTCACCTGGGTGAGCTTTGGATAAGGACCTTGCTCGTGGTTTACTTTTCCTACTGCTTCAGTGTTTTGTGCATCTTTATGAACTTGAGCATGGAAAAGCATTTACAGGTCTCAGCCAATAACAGATATATTTCTAAATTGCCAGTTGTCATTGATGAAACAGAAGATGACAAGACTTTGTGTACAACAACCCTTACTGGGCAAAAGACAATTAGATAAGGAGAGCATTTAAACCATCTGCCACAGAATAAAAGCCTCAGCCAAATAGGACTCTGCAAACCATGAAATCTGTCAAAGGTTCCCTTAACAAGCACTGGATTAGGCTGCCCAGAGTGGGTTCTCAGTCCCTGGAAGTGTTCAGTTGGCATGTGGATGTAGCACTTGGTGATATGCTTTAATGGTGAACACAGCAGTGGTGGGTTAACGGTTGGACTCAGTCTTCTTAGATGTCTTTTCCAACCTTAATGATTCCATGAGTCCATCTTTGTAAATGCGTTGTGTTTGTTTATTATTTGGTATTTAGTCTTACAGCTATGTGTCTTTCCATCACAGTTATAGGTTAAAGATACACATACCTCAAAGAATATGCATAGTGGCTAAAATGCAATTATGTGAAGATTGATGAAACATGTGAAGTGCTAAATCATAAGATGAAACAAAAATTGGTTTGTGTTTTCTGTGCTTCCAAAGCCAAATATTTTATCATTACGAAACTCCATAAAACATATCCAGTAAAAATAATGCTCACAGAAGATTAGGACAGCAGGACAGCAGATTGTCTTTCTGTATTTCATACTTCCTAAATGTTGTTAGATTGAAGAGTTGTTAATAATTGTTACAGCTTGTTTTTGTGGACCAAACTGGCAATTTAATATTTCTGAAATAACTGATTTTTAAGGATTTTAATACTGTTTAAAACATCGCAGTGACTGTGTAGCATCATTGGGCTTCTTTCTACCTGCCTGCCCCTCAGCTTTTTAAGAGAAGACAAGTAAATTAGGCCTAGAAGCACAATATTTTTCTTTCTTTTAAAAAAATCTTTAATTGACCCTTACTATGATCTGTTGGTGCTAGACATTCCTTCATGCCTGATCACTGAGAATCTTTTAACATTACAAAATATCTCCCTGTATATGGTAGCAGTGGCAAACATTTTATTATTCACCTGGTTTATTTTAGCTTAGGTATTGTGCATAACCTCTGGGCTTCTAAAGCATCCACACAACTGAACAACTGTCTTCCACCTCTGGAGACAGAAAATTATTTTGCATTTATTTTAGAACTGTGTAAGGCTTCATGCTTTAATCCTCGTCAGTCCGTTTGAGTCCTTTGCTTGATCGCTCACCTCCACAGTTGTACATATTTCACCATGAGAACAGGATTCAAATACTTTCAACCCTTAGGAACTGGCACAAAATCACTGAGTATGATGACATACTTGTGTCATTGGCAATTTTAAAAAAATGCAGATACTTAAAGAGACAGTCCTGTAAATTAGGAGTAAAATTGCCATGTCTGTATGTACTAGTTTATCCTAAGTATAACAGAGTTAGTTAATTACGTTCTGCTTAGTAATTTTGAGAGGTAGAAACCTGATATTCTGGTAGACCTAATGTTGTTTATAAGCTGCTACTGCTGCTAAGGGAATCTCTCACAATCTGTTATATTTATCTGTCATTTATTGAAGGACAACAAAGATAAACAAAAGGTGATGTCATCACTGTGCATTCAGCCATCACAAAGATGCTCTGCTACAGCTGTCATCACGATAGGGAACAGAAAGAACATGTACACCACCACTGATAGTCTAACGCCTGCTCCTGAAAGGGACTTGCACAGCAGTGCTGTCTCCTCCTTTCAACATGTGAGATGGAGCTGACCATGATGTCAGCCAGGAAAACCAGAACCCTGTAAGTTGTCTGAACTGCCTATCCCAATAGACCCGTGGTTTTTTTATGGGACCCTCCATAACCATAGGGATATATACACTTCCTTTTACTATTTACCTTTCTCTTAGTAAACTTTTAGAGACAATACTTTAAACTTCTGGTTTTGTTTCTCCATGGAGTAGTCAACATTGTCCCAATACATTATCATAACGATATCTCCTTTCACTGTCAGACCCTTTGTATAACAGAGTGAATACTTCAGTAATTTTGTAAGATATTTTCTAATGCAGTTACTTGTTATTCTAGTGCTTTTGTCTCATACCAGTTTTGGGATTTGCTTTTCATTTAGCATAAAATCTCCTAAACTTTAAGTAACTGGTGTCATCCCCTTGTGTACTGAGAAGTCACTACCTAAAGGCACCTTTCATGTAATATCTGAACTGCTTACCAAAGAACTGAAATTATGTAGTGTATGAAGCTGAACATAAAACTACAATGAAAATGGAAGCCATGAACAGAACCACATTAAATTTACAGAGAATGCAGGAAAAGAGTTAGCCATTTCCTTGTCTGAACCAGAAATGTTGGTGGGGAGGGTTGTTGTGGTTCCCATTAGCCTCACTCCCATTGCCCATGTGTAATTCTGAATCTAGTTATAATCCTGCAACCACCTCACCTACCATGTCTTAGAAGGAACACAAATGGCCATTTGCTCTTCAGGAAGATGGCTCAATTGGTATTGCAAACAAAAGGCCAAAAGCAAATAACTTTCAGCTCTCAGCCACAAAGGCAACTGTTGGAATGGATTATATAAGATGTTCCTCTGACATGCAGGTACAAGGCAATAGAGCAGTTAAACAGAAGACAGATTAAAAAACCAGCATTTTAAAAAAAACCCAGTAGATATTAGATAACAAACAAACAGATTTTCATTCATTGGCAGTATAAGTGGGGCTGTGGCACCATTTTTTGCTTGTCAGGCTTTACCTGTAGCACAAAATTAGATGGTAAACGTGAGTTGTGCTCCCTTCCTGCCTGTCATTAAAATCCATTACCCCACAGAAGTTAGTGTAAGACCTAAATGGCAGAAGTAGCCATCTTTTATAAAGAAGCAGAAGTGGTTACAAGTCTTCATTTTGGAGAGGAGAAAGCCATGGGGATGTGCTCAAGGTTTACAAAATCATGAAGGTGGTTAACAAGATGAATGCGTGCCAAACACTCGTTCACCAAGTCCCACAACACTGGAAAGAGGGAGCTGTAATTTAAAACAGATAAAAGCTACTGGTGAACCAGTGGAAGTTCACTGTTGCCACAGGAGTCTGTGAAGAGCAGAGTATTGGCAAGTTTCCAAAAAGGATTGGACAAATTAACAGACAGTGAGCTGATAGATGCTATTGGGAATTAGACAGACAGGCATGAAGAGATCTGCTCTAAACTGCCTTACTCCAGTAACTATGGACACTGGATGGAAGGGAGAAAGAAATAAGGTAGAGCTGAGCTGGATGTACTATCATTGTGACCCCAAAGGCCATTTCTGGTGGTCTAATATCTGCTTCCAGGTTTTCGCCTACGTCATGAAGATTCTTCCTTCATGACATTTGTGAGTGATGAATTTCCCTATCCCATCAAAAAATACCACTTACACAGTCTTTCACTGACTTACTTCTCAGATACTAAGTCATCACCTTCTGTCATGAGCAAATACCTCCTTACTACTGCTGCAGAATAGTAAAAGATTTTCTATAAAGACACCAGGGTACTATCTGAGTGCTTTCTAAATGTGCAGGTGGACTGCTTTTTCTGATGTGCAACCAGATCTTCCCTCTGGAATGCTATGCAGGTTGTCTGTCATTCTGTCCACTGTCCTGTTGTTCGTGGACAATAGAAATCTATCCTCTTTCTCATATTTCAAAACACTGCTGAATCTTTCCTTTATTTAGACATCTTCTGCCACATCTCATGTTACGGCTTTCTCACCCAGATTTTATGTTACTCTCCTCTGGACATTAATTTGTCCTCACCTTTACTGAAAAGCTGATTTCAAAAGTGTTCAAAAGGGGACATTATACTCCATACAAAATCTCACATACTGGAAAGGAGAAAGTTTGAATTTTAAAAAGCGAGATAATATCAGGCTCTGGAGAGAGCCTCCTCACAACATTGGTAATGCCTCACTTTGCTGACAGGAAATCTTTTGCACCAAGTCCTTAAATCTTATTTCTCAACTGGGTCTGCATCCATCTTATAGTGCTGTCATCTAGACCATGTTTCCCAGATTTTTGTGTGAGAATGTTGTGGAGACTGTGTTAGAAAAATCATGTTCAAGTCATACTGACAGCAGTCTCCACAGTTAGATAAGCTGGCATGAAATTAGTCTGGCTCAATACAATTTCTTCTTCACATACTCATAAAGATTGTTTCTTATCATTGTTTTGTTTACTAGGTAGTCATAAATGGTTTGTCCCCTATCACAGTTCAGTATCGTTTTGTATGTTGAAGTTAGGCTGAGTTGTTAGATTTCTCCAGTACCATCTCATGTCCTTCCTTTATGGCTGGGTCATCCATCATCTTCAGGGGCATCAGCCATGCCCCTGTATCCCACTGGAAGCTCACCATCCTCATGCTCACAGTCTCTTTTCCTTCGCTCATGGGGCTCTTCTAGCCTGCACTGTGCTGAGTTGCATGACAGTCACATATCTCAGGCATTATGAGTTAGTCAGCCTCTCTTTCTGCTTCTAAATAACCCTGGTGTAGCTCACTAATGGACCAACCACTTGTTAGAGAAAACCCCTTCGTTCTCTTTCCTGGACCACCTCGGGTCATTGGGAGTAGTCCCTGGTGAATAACCACTTCTCTGTTCCCCTACAAACCCACTTCTTCTGTGACGTTTATTGACCTCAGTTGAGATGGTTGTCTGGAGATCTTCTTCCTTTTACTCCATTCTCCCTCTATATTGACCCATTTCTCTTGTCATATAGCTAAGTTTCCTTGCACAGGTATATTTTCCTTTGCATGTTTTCTTACTTTGCTGAACACAAGGGGTTACTGATCTGCGACAAGGTGTCCTGGATATTGTCATAGTACACATAATGGGTAATGACAGAGTAGGAGCTGAGGAATCAGTCTACGTGGTTTAAAAAAAATACAGTTGTGGTAACTTTCTTAATATTTTAGTTCTCATAGTTTCATAGTAAAAGAAAAAACAAAATACAAATGAAATTCAAATTCAGAGGTATTGATTAATTGCTCCAGTGTGTGTTAAAAATACACTGCTAACCATAATACCTCTCTCTTTCTTGAAAAAAAAATCTTTTGAGTTCTTTCACAATTGTTCTAGATTCCAATAATACCTAATTGCTCTGAATAAAGCAGACTGTCCTCCTAACATAAGACTTCAGGTCTATAAGTCAGTTAAGTGAGATATGACATGATATTTCAAGCTTCTATGTAACTTAAGAAAATCATCTCCTAACAGTACTAAAATATCTCACTGAAATACACAGATTTAGTAATATTCCTGAGAAGAAAAATGTTTTCTTTCTGTTTGGCCTTCTTATGGCATTTATGTTTAATCTCATTTCCTATATGTACTTTTGCTTCCAAGAATTGTTGTGACAGTCCTTAAAGTAAATATTCCTTCTAAAATCTATCCATCACCATTGACATTTTTTCTGATTTTTGGCACTTTGCAGTTCTAGAAACACAATCTTTCCATCCTTTGCTAAATGTCAAAGATGTGTTTCACTGTTCTAAGTAAAATACCTCTTTCACTTTTCTTAAAAGAGCACAAATTAATCTCCCAGAAAGAGAGAAAATAAATGATTGTTCTGTATCTTTTGAAGCATTGCAAAAATCAGAATACGATATCGGTAAGACTTGTTTCCAACACAGCTGTGTCTCCTCTAATAGTCATTTAAACATAGAATGAATTTCCAGTTATTTACTATTGCAGGCTGTTTTAAATTCATTGATTTTGAGATAAAAGCACAGCAAACAGAACTGAAACTACGAGGGTAGCTTGAACAATTTTTTCTGCAGTGTTTTCATTCTTCAGTGTCTGTTCTGCTGCTATTCAATGCTAATGTTGAAAAGTAAAGCTGCTCATTTATTCCTCAAGATTTTTTTAATTCCTTAATAAGTTCTTTTAAAAATTTTAAAACCTATATAACACTGTTCTGGTTTGATTTAAAAAATATTATGAGTAATGTGATCTAAGAAACAGTTGGATTAAAGGTTTTTGTGGGCCTCTCTTAAACATTTTTTCATTTCTCTGTTAAGAAAATGTTACATCATTTGAATCAAAATATTTATGGAACTGTATTCTCTTGACAGACTTAACTGAGAGTTGCCAAGCATGCCCAGGGTTCCAGTCACTCTCATTCTTTAAATTCATGGGAGTTTGTGAACAATGGCAGGTTTGGATTGGCCAATCAAATTTCTTGATTAACCTTTGTGAAAAATGACCTCTCTTTATGGAAATTGAGAAGAAAATTATTTGTGTAATTAAAAAATACTCACCTGGAAAGATCCTTGAACACTTGAATTTATTACCCGTCTCAGAGATTTTCATTTCAAAAGCAAATATATTCCAGAAGTTTTTGCTTTGTTTATTTTGTTTTTATATGAGAAATATATTCCTTTTTTCCTTGTAATAGAGAAGCATGGATTACAGTTTTTAAATTCCTATGTATAGAGCAATTACAAATAGCATGCAAATTTGTTACAGAATGGAAGTGGCATTGCTGACAAATTATTTGAACGTACTGCCATGGCACTATTAAGAAGGTTTTTTTCAGTCTCCACAACAAGTTAATGAGGAAAAATATGGAGTGCCTCTGACTCATTAGTGTGAGGAATTTTTCAAAATTAGTTAGTGCAGTTCCTTACTGGTTTTAGGACAGCTTTAGTCAGGATTTCCATTTTCAATCAAATATATGTTTCTGAGTTCTACATACATGACTGATATTGGTCAGCTGCCTACGTTTGTAGTCCAAAGACTGGATCACTCCAATTCAGAAATAAACCCTGACCTAAGTTTTAATTCTTTGCATGGAATGACTCTGAGATTCTCACTTCTGCTTCCCTGGGGTGCCTGTCAGAAGAGAACAGTTCTCATTCCCAGTCAGTGCTCTGTAGAAGGCATCAGGAATGGCTGAAATGAGTCATTCACCAGTGTCACTCCCAGGAACAGCAGTGAAAATTAACTACACTGGTTATGCCTGTGCTCCTGTTGTGCCATACCTAGTCTGTTAGTTCCCCTGCCTGACTGCAGGTTTCCTGGTGAAATACTAGTCTAGTCTGATTCTTCATTTATATTGTTTTTCCAGCAGAGGTGTTGAAACACAGGATTTCAGAAAATTCCATGGCATGTGCTGAAGCAGCAGGCACACTTCTGAAGGATGGGGCTTTTAGTAAAAGTAGAGACTGGAAATGTAAAAAGAGTTTCTGCTGCTGCAAACCAGACAGGTACCGGAAACCGAGTTGTGCCTGTGTCTCCTTGATGAACCATTCTTTTCATCTTTCTTCTGAGGCAGACTATCAGCAGTGATGAAACTTAGGAATGGAGAGCTACATCTCCAGGCCAGCTGAAAAGGGCACAGGCACAAGATTCAAAAGTAGATCTTCCAGGCTCTTTGTAGTTCCTGTTACAGACAGGTTATATCTGTTTTATCTGGGGTCCAGTCTGTAGAACATTTCAGCTAGACAGTGATAGTTGGTATCCTTCCCACATCCCCTGAAATACAGGCCAGTTATTTTCAAATTCTTTTCTTTTGTCAGTGTACTAAAATCTGTGTTACCTGTAGACATACGTGATTTTATCCTAAATGCTGGCACACAAAAAAATCAGAGTATGTAAGTCACAGTCCTTAGAAAATAATACTTTAAAAATGTTTGAGGTTGACCTGAGAATAAAAAAGGAACCCCAACAGAGCTAACCCATTGTGGCAGAATGATGAAAACTTTTATTTTCCTGGATTTTGTGGGTTTTTTGGGGGGACGGTGACTTATTATCATGATGTCTAGGCAAATGGTGGAGAAAAAATACCATTTTTTATAAAAAGGGCAAAGTCTTGCATTTCCCATTTTTTCAGCCCAAACTAAATAACAGTTTTGCATGAAGTTTCAGAGAACCAAAACTCATATTTCTGGTGAATTTTTGATTAGTGATTAATGTTGTGCAATTTTAGCAAATTTATTTTCAGCTAAAATTTACTTTCTATTCTCCACCCAGATCCTCTGGTCTCAAACTCAGTATTCATCACAAGAGAAGTCAATTACAGTGCTTCCTGCTCACAATAATAAATAAATTCTAAATCAATGTTCTGTTTCAGAAGGGTAAAGGATTAATAATATTTTGTTTTAGCAGAGTCTTTCACTAGTCCTCTCAGCAGCATTCCTGTCTTTTCCTAAATGTCATGCTGTTGAACAGCATTCTGATCTCAGCTTCCCACGCTAACATGAGAAGTTTAAAATTCTCTTTAATTTATTCCATTCCTTTCTACTGAAAACAGGAAACATGTTTTGGATTGCTTGGGGAGCAATGTCAAGGACTTAGTGTAATCTGTCAATTTCAACATTGTTGTGTTCGTCCTGAGAAGCAGGAAGATTTACAAGAACTGCACAACTTCAATAGGAAGATACCACTGGATATATAAACAGCAAGTGCATGGGGCAAGTTTGTTGTTCTCTTTGGCCGTGTGAGCAATGATGGACTCCCCATTGCTGGAGCTAGGATGTGTGCCACAACTGACCCCTTCCCTTGTGGCCATTCCTTCCTTCCCACCTGGACTGTAGGTCAACTGGCACCTGTGGAGGTGCAAGTCTTGAAAGAAAAGCATGCCAATGAAGAGGAGAGGAGGAGATCATTTGGCTAAAAAGAGCTAGTTGAAGTCTCTAGTGGGGTAATCATTTGCCTCCTCCTAGTTCTCCATGTGATAGAAATGACAGTTTTTTCCTTGAGAATTCAGTTGACCTTGTGATTTGCAAGCAGAAGATATTAAATCCATTTCCTTTGCCTTTGTCCATTCTTCCATGTGTAATCTCACTTATGTCATTTAGTATCAATATTTGCTTCTGTTTAAGTCATTTTGAAGTTTTAATGGACTTCATAGCTCTCCTTTCTCTTTAAGTGCTCTCACAGAAACATAGAATCATGCAAATCTGTGCAAGTACTTTGTCAACAACCATTCAGCCTCCTGAAGTGTGTTAGCCATTTCTAAATTTACATTTATTACAGTACTATGGGCACTAAGGATATCAAACTATTAATAAAATTGGTATGAGGAATCTAGTTAAAAAGCAAGCTTTCTTCTTCAGTTAGCTTTAGCACTAAAAAAGGAAATGCTTGTTTCTAGGTGTATCTAAGCTAAACTGTCAATTTTCTTTCTAATATATATTCCTTTTCATATAAATATGTAATTGTAAATACAAGTCCCTCAGTCATGCCTCTGGTGTACAATTTTACCTTTTGGTAGTGGAAATAAAAAGAAAGCAATATGAAAACAGATATAAAAAACATCCTATAGCATGTGGCATTCACTGAAAACTGTTCCTACTTCATTGTGTGTCTCAGTAATCAGCTCCCCATCAAATCCTGATGAAACATCTAAGGTGAAGTAGTATATAGAAAACTATTGGTTTCAGTAGCTTGATAAAAAGAATATACTTGAAAATAGGTGGGTTATTTTCTAGGTAGGTGGTGGACTAGATGTTACTGTATGATCAGATTGCCCTGCAAGCTGGAACCCAGATCTTACATACCCTTAATAAGAGGATATGAAAAACCTGAATCAATATTTGTACTTAAATGCTGTGCATAGAGCTAGTTTTGTTTTGTTTTGTTTCATCACATATTGAAAATGCAAGTATTTCGTTTGAGACTTTAAATGTGGAAGATGAAGGTCAAGCACCCATCTAATATCATGGTTTGTATTTGAAAGCAAGTTAGAGCTTAAGTGACTTGGTTATAACTTCAGCAGAAACTTGCTACATCTTGAGCATCAAATTCTAACCTTTTCTTAATGCTTCTATGACAATTTTTGAAAAGAACTGATTTTGTCTGGTGTCATTTCGCTATTGTCCACAAATGTGATATTTTAAACTGTTGATAAGGACTAACGAGAGGCATTTTGAGAAGAACTGTTCTCTGCCTGAGCACACCTGCACCCCAAAGCTGCAGCTGGCATCTCCACAGGCTCACCATTGCTTTGTGCACTAAGTGCTTCTATCTAGCAAATAAGGGTTTGTGGTGACCTGAAAGCAAAATCGTTGCCAGTGCTCTTCTGAGAAAGTGATAAAGGATCTGAGAGAGTGATTAGGGATCAACAGGAGAGCATTCTCTTGAAGCTGCACTTGTTGACACTTTTAATACTAGTTACCACTACTACTGTTAGATGATCGAGTTACTACCTAACACAGAGAAATCCTGCCTTGAATTTGAAAGCTCTGACAGGAATCTGGGAATCTATGAAAGACAGCACAGAAATCTGATTCATGATTAGCACCCTGAGTTGCCACTAGTTTAAAAACTGGCTTAGGTTTAGCTAATATCAACAATGTGCATGTCTGCTAGTTAAGACAAGCAGGTATATGTAACTGTAATAATTAAGATGCACACAGAGAGGAGTGATGAAGAGTGACAGCTGAGCAGAATACTGCTGTATGTGGATGTTAAATATTTCCTGTTTCTAAATTAAGCCATCTGTCATCTCCTCTACTTATCTATTAATTGGTGCTTAAAAGTCCTCATGGTGCATGTGCAAGGAAAGAGATGCAGAGTAAATTTGATAAGAACCTAAAGTGCACAGCAGACGATGAAGAGTTCCAAAATATACAATAATGGCCCAATTCATGGTCAATGGTCCCGTTAAAATTTGCCTCCCATTGGTTTCAATTTAGGAAAACGTGAAAATGCAGGCCTAAATCATACCCCCTTAAATTATCTCTGGCTTTGCTGATTGCAGTAAGGCTTCAATGCACACTCAGATTTACATACATATTTATATCTTCTTCCGAATAAAATTTTCCTGAAAAGGACTGTTAGTCACAGTATGCAGAAACTGGCTTTGTGAAACTAAAATCTATAATCCTGATCCATCCTCTACTATAAATTATGTTGATTCCTAAAAGTCTTGATCTTGGAGCGAGGAATTTTTGCATATGGATTTCTTTGTGGCCAGTGATCGGTGAATTAACGAGGTAAGAAGAAGACTTGAGCTCACCTTTTGACTGCAAGAGTGGTTTGGCTGCTGGAATATGCAAATAACTTTGTAGATCTGCTTTTATATTAATCCGTGTTTAGTCAACAAGAGGCTCTCTCTCTATTCATGGCTGTTGTCACACTGTGAAGACATGTCCACTTCCCTGAACTACATTGCCATCTGTGGCATAACTGCTTTGGATCAGTTACACAGGGATGGATGCTGGCCTCAGAAGGAGTGAGCGCGAAACCTGGGGCCTATTGCAATTTGCAGGCTTTCACTGACTTCATTGAATATAGGAAAAAGGCCAAGGTCTAGCACGTCAGGACAGTCTATTCACAGTCTTCATATCTGAGATCTGATAGATAAAGAGAGAAAGATGCATTCTTGAAGATGAAACATTGCACCACACTTTTGGGCTGAAATAGCAGATACGCCGGTTATGGAGAGTTTGAAGATGCCTTCGGCAGGGAGTGTAGCACAAAGGGCTGATGACATGACACAACATACAGTTATACTTCAGACCCTGTCTTGCCCCATGAACATCCAGAGAAACAAGCAGTTTCAAAGGGTTTCTTCTGTTTCAGAGTGCTGAGCAGATAGAGTGGCCCAAATAACACCCTGTTGGAAAGTAACAGGGTTGCCTGCCTTTAGCTTGCAGCTGAATTTGTGCAGAAAAGTTGCAGTCCTGTTCCAGAGGCTTCCTCACCTATTCCCACACTCCTAGGGATCTTGCTTGGCAGAGAATAGTCATGGCAGTGGAGCTGGGGTTTCATGGGAGGGCACTTACCATCTTCTCTCATCTCCCTGCAGAGCAGGGGATGAAGACAAACTGTTGTCCAGGTTGGCATACCCACCAAACTGTGGGTCATCCCAATGTTGTGCAGAGCCTGTGTAGCTCAGGAACTCAGTTGTTCCTCAGTTTGGACAGGCAGCCAAGGGTGAGAGCAGTGTCATGGAACCTGTCTGCTGTGCTCAGGCCTCATCAGCTGCCCCAGGGCTCTTGGAGCAGCAGAAAGCTCTGGCCCACTCCCCAAAAAAAACTCAACATGAGGGAGCAATTTCTCTCTAGGAGCCTGCTCCTTCCACTCTCACTGCTTAGCATGAACTTTTTACCCTGCTGTTCTTCACCACTCCAGCACCTGGGGCTGCTCCTTCCCTCCAGGCTGCTGCAGAGGAGAGCAGGTCATAGAATACAGAGTCCCTGGGGCACAGCAGGCTGCTGGTACCTGCTCATTGCCCATTCCGGCTGTGGGGGATGAGGGGGAGAAAGTTGCTTGTTTGGAGCCAAACTCCATCTGCCCTTCACACCAGCTGGGTATGGCAGAAGCAGTGGACCCCACCCTGCCTGAACTGAGTCCTGAATAACCTGGGATCTGTTCAGCAACGTGTGCAAGCAACCAGTAGAGGAATGCTGTGCAGTCCATAAGACACTCCTTTTCTCTCTCTCTGTTGGAGAGCAGGGTCAAAGGAGCTGCACTTCCCCTTTTTCTTGCTTCAGCATGTTGTCTCCATGCTGCTGCAGGCATTCAGCAGGATATGCACCAGGAAGCCATGCTGGAGCCTCACAGGTGAGGATGTTCTGCAGACAGCAGAGAAGAGGGGTAGAGAACATGGAAGTTGTGGTTGAAAGGCACCCAAACACAGCTGGCAGCAGCCCTCAATCCTCAGGAGCAGCATGGTCTTCAAAGATGGTGGAAATTACAACTTTCTGAATGCCCTTTGGCCTTGGTGTCAGGACAGCAGTAAGTGGTTTCCAGGAGAAAGAAGCTTGTGCCGAGGGGAACTGCAGTGAGCTTTTGTGGTGGCTCTGGGCCCACACCAAGCTGTTGTTCATCCTCACAAGTCAGTGTGGGAGGACAACAGAGGACAAGCAGTGGCTTTGAGTCCTCCACTGCTTGCTGCAGACCTCCAGGTGTTGTGACTGGTTCTTTAGTTAGCCCATGGTGGTCAGCTTGTTTTGATATCAGTCTTTAGTATGTCCTGTTTTTACTGTCTGGCTATGTTACTTCACATAATGCTTACACCTGGACTTCTTTCCTAATTCTCTTCCCCTTATGATTTTAATATCTCTAATAATCATCTCTTCCAGCTCATAAGTTACAGGCATGTTCCCTTCCTCTTCCATCCAACTTCTCTGCTTTAAGAAAGTTTTCCTATTGGCTTTAACAGTTTTGCAATAAACATCTGAAGTTGGAGATGGAGCATCCTTGCTTTCAGAAGTCACAGATTTTCATCTCCAGTTGTGCTTGAAGTTCCCATTCTCAACCTCCGGCCATACCTCCTCCTGTGTGAGGCTCTGGTTCCTGCAGAACCTATCAATCTCTGGTGCAAACACATTTGTGCCACCCAGTCTGCTCTCCTGCCTCAGCAGGGCTTGAGCTTCCCGCTGTTGGGGCCATTCCTCCAGCCTCATGCTCAAGGACACCCTGGGCTCTCCCTGTAGCTGGAGAAGTAGATGGGTGCATCTGCTTTGAGGAGCTGAATCCTGCTCCTAGGGCTCCAACTTCTGCTGCTTCCAGCTCTGCAGATGGTACACACTCCATAGTTTCTGATTATACTGTCAGTAATATATGCATAACTGATAGAAAAATGGATTCTGGAGGATGGTAGATCTTATTATTCTTTGGATTTGTTTACAGTAAATATATCTCATTCCTAGAATTATTGCTGTCATATTTAGTACTAAAATTACAGACTAAGTGGTGCAGTAAAGTATTTCTATGACATTCAAAAATAACAGGGTACCAGACTCAAAAGACATCAGTCTAAATATACTGAGCTGCAATATGTTCCAGCAATTCAGTCTTTTAAATGTGCCTGTTGCAATAGGACTGAATTGGGCTGTGATGGGAGTAGGAAAAGGGTGAAGTTTATCTCAGTGTACGGTGAAAGATAGTCTTGTAGCAGAGGGGTTGATTGGACCTGTGAAGGTGAAGACCTATTTCCCTGCTGTGCTACGGGTTACAAGTGCAAACTCAGACAAAGTAATGTAAAATACCATTGACTTTAGTGGCCTAAGTTAGAAGGGCTAATTCTGGAAAAAGGATTTAGGTGTTTTAAAGCATGAACAGCCAGATGCATTGCTTCTACTTCACCCATTTGTACCTTTTCTGAGGCCTGTCATCCACCCCTTTTCCCTTGAAACCTCATCTTAACCTGCTGCTGAGACACTTCTCTTCCTTTTTTCAGGGGTGTTTAGGTGCTGGGAAAGAGTCCTTAAGAGGCAGGATGTTTTCAAAATAGAAGCCTTAGAGCTGAACTCTAAGGCACAGATCAATAGCTGTTGGAAACTCAGCTTTACTGCCATATTCTCCTGCTATTATCCCTCTCCACAGATTGCCACCAAGTCCCCAAAAGTGTCAAAAGAAGGATAATGTACTAAGCAAATCTCATTTTCGTTCTTTTACATCATTCTGCTATCTGCTCCAATGCTCTTCTAGGGAGTAGGCTAAGCCATATTAACCTGCAATTTTTTTTGGAAACCAACCTCAAAGAAAATGTCTGCAGGTCTGGCACAAGGAAATGTTTGTAATGCTGTTAGCAATTACTTTTTATGAGATTTTTCTCTGAAATAGGTGACTCAGACCTTGTGCTGGCTGTAGTTTTAAGACAAGACATGAATTCTAATTTCTTATGAGTTAACCTGAATTCATGAATGCGAGAAAATTCTTGTCTGGCAGAGCCACAAACACACACACACACACACACACGCACACAGAGACTCTCAGGAGCTGGTCTTCCAGAGGTCAAAAAGTCCCTTAAACTGTGTTCACAGGCACTGTCAGGGAGGGCTCTCTCTCTCTGTAAACCATTCTGTCTTTCTCTGGGGGTTTGGAGGGAGATACTCTTTCTGTCAAATATATATCAGCCAACTAAATTTATTCTGATACTGTGTCTCAGTATGAAATCATCTGTGAAGGCTATGATTTTTTTTTCAAAATGAGATCTGCCACACTTCCATTTTCTGTATACCGTTTGATTACAAATTAAAGGAAGTTCAGGAAAATAATCTAAGCAAATTTGTCGGTTTTGTAGCTTGAAGGAATTTTATGTACACCCAGACAGATAAAAGTTGTAACTAAACATTTAATTTCATTTCATCTAGCCTCTCCATCCTTCAAGTCTCCCAAGGCAGCAGAGTAAATACAAAGACAGTGTGGATAACACTGTTCCAAGCAGCTGTGAAATGAGTCCACTGTGTATAGTACTAAACAATTCAAATGACCAGAACTGAATATTCCTGTAAAATAAGTTGTGTTGCAAGCATCTGGTGGGCTGTGAGCTGTGGTTGTTTTATCATGCTCTTTTCTTCCTTCATTTTTTCCACCTGAGTCCTGTGTGTGCCTTGGCACTCTCTTGAACAAGGTGCTCTACCGGTTTGCATTGCAGTTATCATGGTGAGGCTGTGGCCCTAATTTTGAGACTCCATGTCATTAAAGTAGTGAAAATTAATAAGCCAGTAGTATTCCTGTCCTACTTCTGTTGCTTTCCTTCCTGAAGCAAAAGCAGTCATGAGCTAAATGTCTTTATCATTTGGGCAGATAACAAATTGGGTATTTAATAGAAGGATAAACTATTTCCAGAAATAAAGCAATTAATTTAATTTATGTTATTTGATTATTTTTCTGTTCTATGAGTACATTGGACTGGTAAAATAAGAAAGGTGGAATCAGTCTTTGGGAATAAGGCAGACTCTATTTCATTTTGCTTTATTTTCAAATATTTCAAGGTTCTCAAGGGATTACTAGTTCATATTCTTATTGTGCATCTTTCTGAGGGTAAAATAAGAAGATTGGGGAACCAAAGTGAGCCTTAGAGGCAGCTAAAAATTTGAATGCCTCCTTCCCTTCACTGATTACCTTACCTTGATGGGCAAGTCCAGCTACCTGGGTTTTTGCCAGGGAGGAATTGCCCCACAGACCCTGGAAAAGCCCAGAAGCAAGGATGATTGAAGGAGGCAGTCCTGCCAGTCATAGACTAGAGAAAAAGAGTGAGGTAAAGAGCTGTTCGTGTAAAAGAAGAGTTCATGTAAAATGACCTTCCCACATAATGGGATACAAATATTTCACTAGCTGCTTTTATCCCTCTGAGCTGTACTTCTAGGAATTAAACAACTCCTCCATTTTTCAAAGATGGCTATACAGGTGGACACAACAGGCACAAGTCCAGTATTTTCCTAATTAGATGATTAGTAGCCAAGCCTGCGTGAAATTGGTGTGTGTATGATCATGTAGTTTATGCACAAAAATATTCCGTCAGTTTTTCTGGAAATGCTCTAGGCTTTTTCTGTAATTTTTTTAACATTTCATGGAATTGTTAGTAGTCATCCACCTCACATGATTAGTCCAACAACAGACTAATTATTCCCTGCCAAAAAACCTCAAAAATACTACATTGGCATTCTTAGGGACATTGTGGATATCCATGTGCAAAATCTTGTACTTCTTTGGACCCTCTTATTTCTCATGCTTTCCCTTTTTAGATTTTGCTTATGGCTATGATTATTAAAATTGGCTCTGAAAAACTAGGAGGAAATTAGCTGTGTATTTGAATGGGTTTATTCAATGAAGATCAATTTACTAATTTTTTAATTAATTTTCTTTAGTGCTTCCAACCATTTGGAGAGGATCCATTATTATAAATGATTTAATCAAAGTACTGTATTACAAATGCCATATTTAATTAGCAAAGATAGCAGGTAAACTGTTATAGTATTGCATTATAATTATAAATCTACATATAGTTATATTAAAACTAGGAAGTCAGTAATCAGTACAGTGCTGCAGCAATTGGTGATGAGTATCTGTTCTTATGAAAGATGTAATTTCAATTAATTTATGGTTTCAAGTTCTCAGATGACATAGATTAGTGAAGAACTGCAGGAGTTTGGACCAACAAAAATTTTGCTGATGATATGTTGAGGATTAAAATATTGAGAAAAAAAATTAAAACATGCCTCATTTAAATTAAATTTAAATGCCATTAAATTAAGTTCACCAATAATAATTAATAATGACCAGGTCATAGTGACAAAGATTTAAACTAAGGAGTAGTACCAACCACTGCTCAGAAATAGTTGATACTTTGAAATAGGTGAAACCCACAAGTAAAAAAAACCACTCCAACTAACTTTTGCAATCTCCATGACTGATCATGTTCATAATATTAAGTAGATAGAAGAGTGCCTGCAGATTTGAGACCTAAAAATGCTCTTGGCTAAATTCTATTAATCCTTTACAGGTTTCATGGAACTACTGCTGGGCTCTGCTTCATTGAGTAAAGTACATTAGGATTTGGACATTGTCACACAGTCTTCTTTGTCAAAGTGACATTATGAACATCTACTTTTAAATAATCAGAATGCAAAAGCCAGACTAGGACTTCATTATAGAATTTGTTCTGTTCAAAGGAGAAGCTGAACATACTCCTGGAGAACTGAGACGACTGGAGGTTTTACCTTCCAGGCTCCCAGTTGGGGCACAGGTTAGTCTGTGATTTCAAGAACTCAGAATAGAGATGGTGTTAATGAATAAGACTCATATTGGTATTATCAGCAAGATATTTACTATACAGTATTTTTATATTTCCTGAGACTTATTATTGTTCAGTCAAACCCTAGTTAAAAATGGACTGATTTTATTTATGTTTTCTCATTTTTCCTAGTTACAGGACAAAGACATGATGGCCAGGTACTCTTGGTCTAAGCCAGGCACTCTACTGAAGTAAATTCAAGGCAGCCTGGCTTTGCAGCACCCTGAGAAGAGACTGCAGGCATTTTACCACACTACAGCTCAGTCCCAAGCGTGAGGGCATGAGTAGGAGTTTTTTGTTACAGTCTGTTCAGCTAGGAAGTGCTGCTGTTTAGTAGCATAACATATGTTCTCTTGTTTACATCAAAACAAATGTACCCAAAGCTAGACTGAACCAGGGGCTCCTGGGAGAGTACTTGACCGAATCTTGAAATGTAGTGACTGGTTCCAGAATGGATATTGCAGTTCTCTGGAGCACAGCTGTCAGTTAGCAGTGTTTGCCTTTCACTCTTTGCAACTTCTTGACATAAATTAAATTTCTGAAAGGCAGAGGTTGGATTTCAAGAGAAAACTAAAGACTAAAAGATGAAAGAAGGTTAGAATTGACTTACTGATTCTTGGTATGGTAGTTCAGCTTTATACATTTATTAGCAAACAAGAAAAGAATAAATGTATCTTCTTGGGTTCCTGTAACTCTCCTGAGATAGAGCCAATTACAGATGAAAATATATTGGTGAGTTTATGTGCTAGAGAATTTTGGTCTAGTGTTTCACCTAATTAAATCCTAACAGTATAAAAGAAAAGCACTGCTCCCTAGAGATAAGAGTGGGTGCATACTGCAAATATCTATGTATACTACACACCACTGACTCCAAGACAAGGCTCAAAGTAACTGGGTAGAATTTCTGATAAAGCTGTCTTCTCTCTGGATATTTGAGAAGACGTTCTTATCTCTATGATCAAATAATTGTCCCACATTTCTTGTCATAACCTCCACCATCCCAAACTCAGTGAAGAAGAAGGACTGTTTGAAGGAGTTAGATAATTCTTTGAAAGTAAATCAATAGCCTATGTAGATGTTGCAAAAATATTCTCTAGATGACAACAATTCAAATGAGCAAGAAAGACATTAAGCCTGCTTTCGGGTAGTCCTTCTCAAGACATGTCATGAGAGATTCACACATGAACCCCTGAAGGGCATCATGTCGTCCTGTGTCATGCATGGCTCCCCCTGCATCTGTGGGGAAAACTGGGAATGCAGAACCAGATTTCACTGAGGAATACTAAGGTGTCTTGAGGGGAAACATCAAGTATTGGAGCCTAATTCTGTGGTAAGAGGAACTAACAATGCTGATGGCTCGAGCCACAGTCTTGTCAGCTCCCTTGTAGCAGGGGCTCACACCAGCTCTGTCTTGCAAAATCTTGCTCTTTGAAGCCTTGCACATTCTTCTACAGGTGTCTTCAGATCACAGGCAACTCTCCCACTTGGATTATAAGTAATACTTGGGTAAAGATAGCATCCTTTGAATTGTGCTGAAGTTAGAGCAGTGCAGACCTCTGATCATACTCATTTGGCAGTGAGGGTAAGCATCAGTTTTAAATCCAGAATTTGAGGTTTTCCACACATTTTGTGGCAGTTTGTAGCACACTGCTTATCTGCATATCATAGAATCCTATCTGTAACTCAAATTTTAGAGATATGTAATTACAGAGATGAGCAGCATGCCACAAGTCAATACCAATTTGTGTGAAGCAGTATGTAGATTTTGCCATATAGTACATAGATTTTTACCACAAGTTAGCAGCACAGTCTTTACTTCTGCTCTTGATCTGATCTGACAGAGTGAAAAAAGCTGTTCACAAACCATTCGCATATCACAGATAGGTCTCACAAGTGTACTCAAAAGAATGTGCTATAATCAATGTCATGCACTTGCACCTGTCAACCACGAGATGAAAGTAAATCTAAAGGCTGCCAATATCTTTATGTACAACTGTTTGCCCAGCTACTGTGACATGTTGTTCTGCTGTCTTATATCATCTTCATCTGCAGCAAATAGAGCTAGAAACCACTTTTTACATAAAAACAGAGCATTCAGGAAAGGCCGCCTACTCATGCAGGCCGAATAAAGCATGAGTTTGTTGGCCACAGTTTATTGTGAAACTGTGAGAGGGAGGCCACTTGAGTCTCAAGTAAAAATAGCAGTATTAAAAGGCAATGTATGTCTTAGACTTTTTCTTTAATGTTTTGCTTTCCAAATTTCATGAAATACAATCAGAAATAGCTTGCTTACTATTTTATGTTTCATCAAGTGAGATCTCAGTCGACTGACTGAAATGGTGTTGGAAATCACCAGAAGGCAATGCCAATTTATTTTCTCAGGTCTTTTCAGCGTCCGTTTATGTTCAGCATTATTGTTATGCTTTTCAAAGGTCCCATTCATACAAGGCAGTTCTAGAAGGGAACAACAGCAAGAAAGTTTCATGAGAAAGGATGATTTTATATATATATATATTTTTTTTTTTTAATAGTCTGTCAAACCTTCCTTTTCAGTCCTTGAAAATCCAGCCAGCATCTTTCTAGTATTCAAGCGCCATATTCCAGAAACTGAATCATATCCAAAGCCCATACTTCCACAGTGGAGCTCTCTGTAATAAGCTGTTCCCTCAAAAATTGCTAGCAAGCCTTTCCAAACTGTAGCCCTCTCCCAATAAGGACTCTCATGAAAAAGTAAGTGTGTGAGAACCAAACACCAGTCCTGGAGTCAGTCTTGCCAGCAGTTCTGTCTTCTACTTGATGCTAGTTTAGTATATCAAGTTGCTCTTTTGTTGGACCTCATTCCACACCTGAAAAATGGATGTAGTATGTTTTGCTGCTTTTTCGATAGTGTTTAATGAGATCAGTCAATTAAAACGTGAACCATGCCTAGAAAAGTAGCGCTAAATTTTCTTGCTGGAGTTCTGATATGCACCTTAGTCTCATGTCACTGTAGCAGCTTCTGTGTGATGTGTGAAAGCTAGTGCAATGGGGCACCTGCTGAAACTCCTTCAGCTGCCATTGCTATCCTAGGAATGACTGGAGAGATCCCAGCCAAATGGCCCCAAAATTTCCTCATAAATGGGGAGTCATAAATTGTTCCCGGTATCAATGCAATATCCAACAGTATTTATCCCAGAGGAAGGCAGACATGTCTTTGAACTTGTCTTTGATCCATCATTTTCACACCTTTTGCACATTTTGGCCTTCCTGAGAAACTTAATGCCATCAATGCCATGGTGCCCCTTTTCAATGTTGCAAATTCCAGTGTGTTCCTAATGCATTGTTGCAGAAAACAGACATATCTGTGAAAGGAAGGGTAAACTGTCAAAAAACATACAGCACATAACTGCAATGCAATGACTGTATTAAATAATGAAAAAGTACATTGCTAAGTCATGAATTTTCTTGTATTTATGAGAATTATCTGTAGAATATTGGAATAATTGACCTTGTGAATGGATACCGAGAAATTTGGGCTGCTGTTTGTTTATCAGAGCTGCCTTCCTGCAACACTCTTAAAAAGGTAATTGTAACGGAAATTGTTTCCATTAGGAACATAATAGGCCAGGTAAAAGGAAAGAATAATAGCTCAGTGCAAAATTCTTCACAAGGATATTGGAAATCTTTGCTAGAAATGCAGCTTCTGTGGTGTAGAGTATTTTTAATAAAAAATTAAACAGGCATTTTTACTGTAAACAACAAAGAAATTGTTGCTGAACCCTTTGAAAATAGACTGGTGACAAAAAACACTATTTTTTTTTCATCTGTGATCTACAAGAAGCTCATTTGAGGGACTTAATATCATTAAACTGCATTATAGTAAATTACTGTAATTTATTTTGTGTTTTCTGAAAAACTGTGTATACATATACATTTACGTACTAGAAATGCATTTCTAGTCTGAATCAGACAACTGACAGGGACCCATTTTATTATTTCTAATGTTGCTTGGGGTTTTTGTATCAAAATGGTTTTTCTGATTCGTAATTTTGAGGGAAAATGCCAATTTTTGAAATAAAAGCATGCAGCAGCATATACATTTCAGTAAGTTCTTATATGGAAAAGTTAATCAGGTTCAGGGCAGACCATTTGCAAACAAAAAAAAAGGTAAAGGGATGCAGTTTAAGCCCTGGAAGTTGTCCATTCCAGTGTTTCTAAGGCCAGATACTCCCAATTTCTCTCCATTCAAGTCACCTTAACTTTTCTATGACACATTATTCTTCCATCCATCCTGAAAGACGCTCAGGCTGCATTGCTGTGCTGTGGGCTGCAGGGAGCTCGCTGGCTCTAGAGCTCAAATTCAATGTAACAACTTTTAAATTCACAAGAGCAATAATGATTCAGATTAAGAGAAAGAAAAATTAAATAGCCAGATGCTTTGCCTTCCCCAGTTGCATCTCATAAGGATTTTCTCCTTCTGATTCAGATAATAGTATCACAGTCCAAGGAGACAGCAATTAAGGACAGCAGGTAATAGGAAGTAAACACCCCTGGAGAGATGTGCTGAATTTGTCTTTGTTGCCCCAATAGGGAAGTTGTATACAACCTCACATGACTGTATTTCTAACTATGCAGGTGACACAGATTTTTGGGCTATTCTTTCAGACTCAGTCTTTGACTTGGACAAGCTCCAGTTTGATGTCATCATGATTTTGATTTGCAAATATTGGTTTGGAATGTACTAAAGCACCCCGAAGTATCAAGGAAGGGCAATGCTTGCAGTTCTTGTTGCTGATGTTCCCCAGTAGCAGATCTTCTGCAGTTTCATCAAAACCATGATATGGTGTTCGTGGAACCAATGGAGAAATGCATAGATTATGTAGAAACAGACATGTAAATGTATTAATTTGTATCACCCTAAAATAAACACTTAAAAGAGAATGTGAATTAATAATGTCCTACAAGTACCTGTTTGTCTTGCTGAGTATGAAATGAAAGATGAGTGTGTATCCCAGATACCACCTGGAAGATACAGTGTTTTTAACATGCCCATTTTTTAAAAGAATAATAACATGAAAGGACCAGACTTTTCAAGTATCATCCAGAGAGGGACACTTAATATTCCTGGGCCCATCTCTTACCTTCAGGCATCCTTTGAGAGTGTGTTTGCAGAGAGAAGAGAAGATGCTGAGGAGGAAAGAGCATGTTCTCATAATATTCTAAAAAGATCAGGCACAAACTTATTAGCATAATCTCAGCATAGTTGCGTTGTGTTCTAAATATTAAATTGCTAATGAGTGTTAACATACTAGAACATACAAGCTACAAAAATAAAATAATAATTTCTTTTTTTTCACAATACCTTACTTTTCCTCAGAGAGAAATGGATGAGTTCCCACCTGCACTTTCAATAAAGCAGCAGCTTTACTTGCTTACTACTGCAATTTGTATCACTAGTGATGTCAGACCAGTTTAAGAAGGGCTTTTATTGAAGGGAACTGTGCTCCTTCTAATATCTGATTATCCTGAATTTCTGATTCATCAAAAGAAAAGAACTCCTGCCTAGGTGCTGCTTTTGTTCATGCTGAGCTGACCTTTATCTCTTGAATGGTGGCATTGAAGCCAATGTGTCTTCTTGGGAAGTAAAACGCTCTTTAATATGAGTCACAGTGTCACAATTCAGACTGAGGGTCAGTTTTATCATGTTGATTAATCATCTTCATTAAGAATTAGGTTACACCTGTACACTTATCTCTGGGCAAGGACAACATGAGTTGTCTCACAGTGGGAGAACCTTTGGGATGCAGTAGTGATTCAGGGTAACCATACCTGCCAGTCTAATTTGCTCGCTCTTGAGAAGTAATTTGTTGTAACCCTGCACGTGAGGGGATTTTTTCCCTCATCTTGGTCAGGACGCTGTTGCTGGTCCCCTGAAATGCTTTAGCCAAGTCCCCAAGTTCCACACTCAGCTCTTCTAAAAGGAATGGGTTTGATGTGTCTTTTCTGCCTGTGTCTGAGCAATGATGTACCAACACCACCAACATGACAAGAGGTAGAGCTCTAGGTTTTCAGAGGTAGCATTAAAAATGAAAGCGAATGAAAAAGCATTTAAAAGAGCAAGGGGTATAAAAATATCAGTCATATTAGAGCCTCATATGTCTGCCAAAATCAAGTGTTGCCATATAGGTTTTCCTGACACTGAGATAATGGAGCCTGTTGTGAGAGCCAACTTCTGACACTAATTTGCATTTCATTGCTGTTACAAATTGCTAGGCTTTTCCATTTGCCAAGATTTTGCTTGCTACAAAACCAGTGCACTGACTTCCTGTCAGGAATTCCGGTGTCAATTTTATCCCTCTCTCCTATGCAATTTAGCAATAAGGGATGGGTAATATAAAATAACCATTATTTTATGAGTAGGTGAATTCTTGGGCATTTGGCGTGAAAAGGATTTGGGATAGGACACATACCATAGCTCTGATACAGTAACCAAGATGTTGAACTAGCATGGTTTACATTTTTATTCTGAAAAAAAATGTTTTAGCCATTTCCTGTCTTGGCCAGGAAAACCCTCCAGTGTATAATGAGTGGGTTACAACGTGCTTAACATTTCCAGGGGAATGCAGAAACTGGGCTGGGAAATAGCAGCCTCTATGTAGAGTTTCATTTCAGAGTTTGCATTTAAACCCCAAGGAAGATTTTTGATGACTGCTCATCAAACTTTAATTAATCATAAAATCATAGAATGGTTTTGTTTGGAAGGGACCTTAAAGATCACCCAGTTACAGCGCCCCTGCCTTGTGCAGGGACACTTTGACTAAACCAGGTTGCTCAGAGCCCCACCTAACCCGGCCTTGAACGCTTCCAGGGATGGGGCAGCCTGAATATGAATATACTTAGGTGAAATCAGGGTTTAATTGAGAGACTGGGAACTCTATAGGTTGTGTGCATTAGCATGGCTGTTTTTCTCTTGAGTTTCAAAAGTGGATGTCTGCAGTGGTAGTGCTGCCATGTATGGGAGTAACTCCCACTTACTCATGGTAAAGGAGGAGAATCTGTCCTGTTGTATTTTAAATTGTTCATGTTCTGTGTCTCCAAGGCAAGGATTCCACGTGGAACTGAAGAACTTGTCTTTGTTAAAGGTTGCGACATTGATTTGCTTAAAAAGGATTTGACATTGAACTGTGTAGCTTCTGAAGAGTGCAATTTGGTTGGACAGATATACTGACATGAAATTGAATAAAGCACATTAGTGTGTTTCATCAACCCACTGAAGCAAGATTTCTGTGCTGGTGATTCACTTTAGCCTGGACGTGCAGAAAGTACAATTATCTGATTGATAACTGTATCTACATTTAGAAATAAATTGATCTTGAGGCTCTGACAGATGAATTAGAAAAAAATCTTAGTGAGAAAGATTTGTTTATCAAGTTAATAAAATATGAATGTTTTTAGTAATTCTCTTCAACTCTCTTTGATCTGCTACCAGAAGGAAGTCCTCTCTGTCTTGGTTTGGGTCCCCTGCATGTGAGAGGCTCTCCATCCCCGCGGCAGTGGTACCAATCCACATGGTGGTCAGCCCAGGGTGGCCTCACTGTTTGCATTCACTTCCATGGCATGGGCAGCACACTTTTACTCTCCTTATACAGGTCACTTCTGGCACTGCTTGTTATGGGAAGAAACACTGATCAGCTGCTTCTATACAGACGTGAATTTATACCACACACAGATGTTCAGCCCTAGCACTCGCTTGCGTCTTCTTGATCACATGATGTGGGATGAAACCAGGTCAGGAGGCAATTTTTCTAGGTGAGGAAAAGGAGAAGATACTCGGTTGGTCCCCAAAAGTACTGGATTATCTTCTTGTGCTTGAGGGCCCTTATGATGTGTATCCTGTTTTCCTCCATGTATAAAGTGATGCAGGTGATCTGGGCCATTATTTCTCTTGCCAGCAGTAGAAGGACTGTATGTTACATATTGAGTCATTCTCATATAGTCCACGCAAAGGAGACAAACAATTTGTATCAAGATTAGTAATTCATACTCTGCTGCACTAGCTCAGATCCATGTTTCCACTGCTCTGGTGGCTTGTCTGCCCCCTTTACCAGCAGTAGTTGTTTCAGAGGAAGCAATAGTTGCTATCCTCCAGGAAAACAGCTGAAGACATATGCTGATTTTGTTCATATTGTGTCCAAAAGGGCAAGATTCTTGCTGATGTCTGTGCCTTGCTCTGTAATCTTCACCAGAACGCCTGTAAGCATAATGTAAACTGGATCCTTTCCTCTCAGATTAGAAAAAATCTCTTTTCACAGTCTTTCCCTGTGCCTTTTCCAGTCTTATCAAACAAAAATAAGGTTTTGTATAGTGTGAGAAGATTAAATCAAATAAAACCAGGACATTCACTACTTCTAAAGAGTATGCTGGAATATTTTTTTCAAGGAGGGACAGAAAACAGATTTTGCAAGTATTCCTTACATTGCATAAAATATAGAAATGTTATTTGTAACAGATGTCTAGTTAATCAAGAGCTGATTATTAATGATTATTTCAGTATTCTCTGGTCTTAGTTTTAGGTTTGTTGTCAAAATTCATGACTCTTTGTATCCTGTCCCTTATTTTTGAACAAATGTCCTTGTAAATGTACAAAAATACTACCTTCCCAACATTATTCCTTCTGCGGTCAAAACCTCTAGCTAGAACTGTGCCCCAATATCCTATCCTGAAGTAGCCTATTGCTTTCTTTGTGTACAAAGAATTGTGAAAACTTTCAGGCTGTTGCATTATGAAGGCTACATATGGTTTGCATGCTCCATCCCAAGACTGCAAATTCCTTTCATATTTCATTGTGGCTCAGATAATGAAGGAGAAACTGTTCTTGTTTTTATATGAAAAACTGTTAACACTTCTCCACAGAGTACAGAAAGCTGCAATTCAGGTCTTAGGCTGCCAAATATTGCCTTGCTTCAGTTCTGTGCATGCTTAAAGAGGGGGTTACGCTTGTCTTGACATTAATTTCTAAATCTGCAGATGCCAAAGACACTGTAGGCCTTAACTGTTTCCCCTCATTCTGACATAAAATAAATGAGAATTAAATGTTTGAGTGGTAATTTATGGCAGTGCTAGTCAAGGACATTTACTGTGCTTGAGAGAGTATTAAGTTTCCCCACATAGCTCTTTCCTGAATACAGAATATTATACATCTAGGCTCTAGGCCCCTCTTCATACCATTGGCTCTCTAACGGCATCAAGGATGGTAGCATATACAGATCTTACATGACACATACAGACAAAAGGAAAGGTGAGAAAACACTGTAGAAAACATGAATTGAAAAGGAAATTTGCAGATGCCATTATGACACTTGTTTTTAAAGTTTGCTCTCCTTGGGTGTACCAGTTTGTGATAACAGTATGGCACACTGCTGGAGTGGCCTTTTTTTAAATTTTGTAAAAAAAAATGTATGCATGACTTGATCTGTGGGGAAAGGAGAATGGCATATTCTTCGGTGTGAAATACCTGTCACCAGAGCGGAGAAGGCATTCTCCTGTCAGCATTCATAACTTCAAAGAACTATTGTTCTTATCGTACTTGAATCCTGTGTATTTTCTGCAAGAGTGCAATTTTTGTAATAATTGCACAAGAGCTGCCTGATGTATTCTTATGCATCACAAAGCAAATGTTTATCTCTGGAAGTCCCTAAATAGTGTTATAGTGACGCAAATTTCAATTGTTTAATTCCTCAAATGTGTTTAGCGACTAGAATCTCTAGGTAGGCTGCTGTATGTAACCAAGATGTATATCTCTGTCTGACTGTTTTTGCCAGGCTGTTTTTTGAAAGTGCAGTTGTTGTTATGTTTACTTCAAGTATGAAAATAATCCTTTTTTCAATGGAATATATAAATTTTGCATGGTTTCAATAAAAAATAAGCCTGAAGGCAGAAACAATAGTTCATACATATGAATTTAGAATGCTCAGGTGAAATTGCTTTAACTACCAGTACCAATAGAGTGTGTTTGATGCTATTATCTGATGTGACTTTATCAGTAGAGAATTGCATTAATCTTTACGCTACCTCATTCCCATTTTAGTACTTTTTTTCAATCTTAAGTCTGGTTAGGGGGGGTTTTCCATTATTTTTTGCTAACTTATCTTCAAGTAAGGTGCAATGTCCTGTTCAAGTCATAGATGGTAAAGTGAAAAAAAGTCCTTAATTTGTATGAAGGAAAGCAAAAAGAAACAGCTTATCTTCTGTGGTGGCATTAGAAATCATGACTGTTCTTTTTGGTATTACAGTGTCACAATTCACAGGGTTTTTCATTCTGTCTCTTCAGAACAAAAATTTATTTCCATGTCTGACAGCTAACTTTGGTGTCATACAGACTTATATTCATATAGACTCAGAACCTGCATACCTGGAAGCAGCTTATCCCATGATTTTAGCAAACTGTGGAATTGAAAATCTCTTTTGGCTTTAGAACATCTGTTGAGCTTTTTTTGGAACTTCAACTTGTGCAGCCTGTGGAAGGAGATTGGAGCAGAAAAGTTCTGTTACAGTGTGGTAGTAACAAGTCTGTATGGAGGTTTTGTTAAATTTTATAAAACTTGTAATTAAGCAGGGCAGTGAACTTATTTCTAAGCCCTCATTATTTAATTTGATTCAAGCAAGGCATGGTTGTGTGGACAGTGCTGTGTGCCCCAGCTCAGAATTGCAATTATCAGGGAGGATGTTTGAGCTAGAAATCCATGATGAGTAAAGAGGTTTGTCTTTCTGTCAGCTTTGCTCTCTGCGGGAGCCTGCCCTTCTCTTTGCAGCAGTGTTCTTTTCCTCTGTCTCCTTCGAACTCCTTTTCATTGAAATCAATACCAAATGTTGACTTTGTTTGAACAGTACCATTGGCCCAAAGTAAGGCCAAAGTTAAATTAGAAAAAATACTTCTTACTACTTCAAAATTGATAGTGATTAAACAGTTGTTACATTTAATTTACATTTATGGGCTAGATGTTCATTCCTATTTAATCAGCAGTATATAATATTAATAATGACTTAGTCCTGGAATTAAGCCTTGAAGCCACACTCAAAAATTAAGCTACTTAAAAATATTTTTTGGGTAAAATCAGTTTAATTGAGTATATTGGTTCATATGAAAATAAGCTGAACAACAATTTGTCCCAGAAAACTTTGCCTATTTCAGATATTTTATGTCTCACAGTCTGTATCTCGCTGGCTCGAAATGTTGATTTGTTATAAATGCTGCAATACAATGTTTAAAGACCCACACTGAAGAACCTGATGTTAAAAATGAAGTTGCCAAACGATCTTTCCCAAAACTGTTACTTCTGTAATTAAAATTTCCTATGAGATATTTATTTATCTATAAACATCTACTTGAACCACTGGCCTCTATCCTGGCACAAGAGTTCCCAGTGAGACCCTATTGTACGCAGTGCTGACTGTATCACTTTTTTTGCAATGGTTAAGTCCTGTGCAAACAGAAAGATACAGACTTGCTGCCTGAAAAGTCACAGTCCTGATCTTCCAAAAAAATGAGTACTACAAAATAAGCATTTTTTCCAAGGAACTGTCTCTGCAGCTGTTTGAAAAGGGACCCAGTGTTAAACAAAGATGGAGCACTGGTGAGTTTTCCTAAGAAGGATCTATGCATTGCTGAGTATCCAGCACCAAGACCAGCTCCAAAATAATATCATCACTTCATTGTCTTTCCTTTGAAAAAAGAAGTTGAAATGCAAATGCGGTGTAATGACAGTTCAAATTACAGCACCACATACAGGTCATTGATTTTCAACACATCCAAACAGAAGTTTCATAACATAATTCCAAGGTCCCTTAATAGGCAAATGGGGGTTTAGGGTCTTTTGTATATCTGCTGGTATCTCCTTCACTATTTCACCAGAGCAGAGCAATTTGATGGTTTTCTGATCAATAGCTATAGAGAGAAATTAAAATAAGCTGCACCTGGTAGAAACAAAAAACAGACCCTGTAAGCCATTACTTTAAGTGTAGAGAAAAGAGTGTTACTGCTCTGTTCCAGAAGAGATGTAAAAAGTAGAATCTTTATTTTCATCTAAGCTTTGCTTCATGTCTTCTGTTTTAACCTGCAGCATTTGCTCATATAGAAACAAACATTTTCTAGTCTTTCAGGTAGGACATATTAGTAAGATTTGCTTGATATATATGGTACTTGTAACTTAAATGAGAACCTAAATTACATAAAAATGAAAAATGCAATCTAAAATCAGTTAATTTTTAAATGAACTCAAACAGCTAATTTTGTTATGGTACATGATTAATACTTTCCTTGCAAGTGAGGGACTGAAATATGATTGCCTAGGGTCAGGGTTCAGAGCTTTGGCACTGTCCTAATGTACTCGGGTCTTTCACCAGGAGCTCTTTGGTACAGGTGGGACCCCTGACTGCAGCACCTTTCTATACCAAAACAAAACACAGAGGGTTTATTTCATGGGCACACAGTGTCTTCAGTTAAATGTCCTGCAGAATAGTATTGAAGCTATTCCACCCTGGTACATAGACAACTGACCACTGCTGTTGACCCGTTGGTAGGCAAAGAATTTAAGAAGGGAGGTGTCCCACCCAGTAATAGGAGAGAGCAGCCCACACATACACATCCATTGACATGAGGTAAGAGACACCAGACGTCATCAGGAGCCTTCTGGTGACTCCTGGTCATCAGAAGCCACAGCACCTTCTGCCAAACTGTTCAGGGTGTAGATGGCCTGCTGCTGCTGATCTGCTGCTCTGCCTCCAGAAGGTCTGTGAATACATAGATCAAAAGGGATTGCACTCATCATGTGGACTAGGGGTCAGCCACTTCAGAAGGCTAACATAGGATACAGCACTCCTGTGTGCTATGCCTGCATCTCTTGAAATATGCACACTGTAAACCAGGTAAATACTGTATCTTCCTCTTGAACACAGGAATGTTGGCAGTATCAGGCTACCAGTCTGTGTTGCATCCTTTTGGCTGAGTCATCAGATTGAGGAGCTGGTTCAGTATCTGTTACCAGATTAAGGAGTGGGTTCAGTATCTGTTAGCAGAACTCCTGGTAGTAGCTGGGACCTAGTGTCAAGAGCTCTAAGCATCTGTCTTCCTATCATTATCTTCCATGACTTATGCATCTGAATTTCCCTGTGGAAGTCAGTGTGTTGCCTTTAGCCCAATCCTTTCTGATTAAGTAAAAGCAGCTCTTGGCAAGGATTCTCCTTTATATTTGAAATCCTCTCCTGGCTTCTGCAGTTTGTCAGCCAGAATGGAATAAGTGTATTGTCTTTTATTCTGCCTTTCATGTCAAAGGTAAGGTTTTTAGTTTGTTTCATGCACAGATTATTTTTTCCACATATGTTCTACTTTTCCTGATAGAACTCATGACAGTAAAGCCAGGTTTGTGGTGCTAATGGTCAAAGACCAAGTTAATGATCTAGTTACAGATATCAAAATGTTTGAGTCAAAATCTGGACGCCACTGAGAAAAGTGGTACCAAGAGCAGGATTCAAGATCTGCCCATTAGCTTAAGTGCCATTGGAGTGTTATACCAAAAGATGGTTTTACTGGACATAGATCAGATCACACAAGAAGGAAATGGTACAAAACCATATTATGCCAGTCAGGAAATTAGTTCATTATTTGATTTTTTTGTCCCATTTTTCTAACTCAAATATCAAATAAGGAAGCTAATCTAGTAGAATTATTCAATAGAGATGAATGGCTGGGCAAGACTTTGTGTAAAAATTCAAGGAGCAATCATAGGAGCAATATGATTTTTCACACCCTCTCCCGTTACTACCAGCATGATTATTGGAGATCGATGAAAAAAATGATTGTCATAATTAAAACACTTCAAACCAGCAAAATCCATAAATTTGGTTATTGTCATTGACCACTCCCAATATTTTGATGACACTGGAGTAAAAGTGGAGTTTCATGTGTTTGGGACTGCCCGGGAACGACAAAAAGTGAAAGTTTGTTATGTTATACCAGTTGCAGTAAATTAAAAGATACATAAAGGTACACACCAACATGTACTCATCCCCTGCCCAGCAGCTCCTCCGTCTGTGTGACAATGTGTGATTGCATGTTGCTGATGGGATGCAGTGGGTGTCCAGATGCAGCCTGCTGGGGGGAGCATCTCTGAAGCTTTGCCTAGACAAGGCTGACCCAGATGGATGCATGGGCTGAGTCATTCTTTGCTTAACAGCTGTTCGAACTGCACAATGGCAATGCATTTAATCCCTGCTATAGTGGTTCTTTCAGAACTCACGTTCCAAAGTATCTTTTGTGGAGTTGTTAACTTCCCTGTTTGTTTTTGGGTGGTTTGTTGGTTTTGGTTTTGGTTTGGGGATTTTTGTTTGGTTGGTTTTTTGCAGTTGGTATTTTTGCTGTTTCTTTTGAACTGTTTTCAAAGGGATTGTGGGATTCCTGATTGATAGCAAGTGAACCTGGATTACCAACTCTATTCATTAAGAGGGAAAGTAAAGCTGAATGAGTTTGTCATGGTGAGATCCCTGGAGCAGAAATATGTAACCAAAGCTCCAGAAGCCTATCCTAATTCCGTAACAAAGGGTTGGGTATTTTGCAGACATAATACAGTCATCTAGATGGGAGGTAAAGTTTTGAGACAAATTCCATATGAGTGTTTTACTGAAACAATATGGGTAGCAGTTAGCACAATATTCACTGAAAGTAAAGTAAATTAATATTGCACCAGATTTTCCATTCTTTGCTGTGGAACTCTGTGCTATCATTATAGCATTATGGCTAAATTTAAAGAAGATGGAAACAGTATCTTCTGGAAAAAAAATGCAGGGGGAAAAGGAAGGGTAGTGGGAAAATGCTAAATATAGGGAAGAGAACTATGACTATAAGGCCTGGAAGAAGAAGTTTTAGGACATATAGCCACAGTAAAACAAGTTCTGCTGCTTGTGTTGTTGCTGTGAACTGTACTATTAAAAAGGAAGAGCAAAGATCACAGCTGATTTATCAGCTTATTTGGCAAGACTCATTCTACAAAAAAGTTGTATTCCTTCCATCCCAAAGGAGATTGTCCATTCACAGTAAGATCCAGGCTACAGAGCTACACAAACCTACGACTTTATTTTCCAGTGCAAATCCTACTCCTGAGCTCATTTGTAGTTTCACAGTGATGTCTTCCTCTATTAAAGCATTGCTTTTTCTTTTCCTTGTACATATCTGAAACACCTGCTCAAATGGGATCACTGAATAAGGCTACAAAAGTGGTATTTTTTGCACATACTAATAACCAATGAATTAATAAAAATTCCCAATAATTAAAATATGAAGGATGTTTTTATCTTAATGAAGAAAAAATATGCAGATGCTGTTTGCCATCCACAAATAAAATATATGGCTTTTACATTGCATTTTTGATTGTATATGTGTAATGTGTGAGCTATGTAATATGTAAAACCAGATTTTACTCTAAGAAACCAGAGCTGGCCCTCTCACTTCCTTGATGAAGCACTAAGTACGGTGCAGAAGATTAAAAATGCACACATAACTAAAAATATTTTGATTGTTTAAGAAAAAAATATTCTTTAGGTGCCTTTTAATTGGTGGTGCCTGAAAAACATACTTAATAGAAAGGTCAAGTGCTTCATCAGGATGAATACTTGGCAAGCTTTAGCAAAAGCTCCAAGTTACTTATAAGCAAGTAAAAGCCTGAGCTCTTTCCATTGCCAGAAGGCCAAGTAAACACTAGAGGGGCAAAAGGCCTCAAGACATGATCTCTACAGATCTCATAAGAGCTGGGCTGTGTTAAATTCCCCACATCTTGAGATTTTATACACCTCTGCAGAAGCTTACACCCATATATACACGCACCCACACACCCCCCTTTGGATTCAATGAGACACTCAGGATTTCAAGCAAGGTCAGCTGTAGCTGCTGTCGAAAAGACTGTTCTGACTTCTTTCCAGAGCCATCAGAAATCTTTTCTGTATCTCAGTACTCATACAAATATGCTTCCCTTTTGTCCTCTCTCTGCAATATAAAGTACTTTCCATACAAAGGCACTTCATCTGGCAATGTAATTTATAGAAGAGACCATCTATTATTTTTCCACATGAAGCTTTAGATCATGGATGGATAATTGAAGTTTTTAACATCACAGAGAGTCTAAAGTTTCAGGTCTTTTAATTTATTGCCAGTGAAATAAATACTAAAGTTGGCAGCCTATGGTGTAACAGGAAAAATCTTGCTAAAATTACAGACTACTTCCAGGGGTTTATTTTGAAAAGACTTACAAATAGACTGCTACACTGGAGCCATTTATTTTCTTGTTTAACTTTACCATTTGTGATCCAGATTATCCTTTGTCTCTGAAGCCAGATTTGGTAGGAAGATTTGGGGAAACCCTAAGCCTAGCTGTTACATAAGCATCCAAGTTCCAACTCTATAGGCTAAACTAAGAACAGTCCCCTGGCACATGTATGGGTCTGGAATGTGCTCAGAAAGGAAAATTGTCTCTATATTTTCAGCTGACTCAAAACTTGGAGGCTTGTCTTCAGCGACTTCAGATGTCATTCTGGGGTTGGTTCTGAATTCTTTGGGTACTGGAGCCAGAAATTCATTTCATCTGCCCCAACAAAATAAAACCCTTCTAAAGACATGCTTTAGCCAGTGTATATTAAGACTTTACTGAAAGCAAACCTTGGCATAAGGAAGCATTTGGAATTAGTTTTGGCATCCTTAAGAAATATGTTATAAATGATGGTAATTGGACTTTGACTGACTTGCTTGAGAATTGCAGTGGCCCCAGAGGCTTCCAGTGCTAACAGTGGAGCGGGTGGGAGCCAGATCACACGATGCTTTACCCACAACCCGTCTCACTGGCCCTGCATAACAAGATGCTTTGGAGTGGCCCTGCTCCCCAGCACAAAATGGTGCCCTGTCCAGCACAAAATTAGGCTACACATTATCCGTCTGACTAGAATGTCACATCCAAAATAACACATGAAAAGAGAACAAAATCATATAAATGAACTTTAAAATAATAACAACAATATGAAATGGGACAGTGACATTGCCAGGAAGCTAATGAAAGAAATCAGTGTACCATTTAATGGGCTCTGAGGAGCCAATGTAAGTGACAACAAATCATTCCCATGTTACGCCATTTTCCTTTTCAAGGTATATATGTTAACTTCCCAGTGCTGTCTCAGAACTCCACTCAACGTGTGTAATGGAAGAAGAAAAAGCCAGGGCTCACAGAAGGACAGTTCTGCTGAAGGCAGTGAGAACCTTGACACTTTGGAGGATCCGGCTCGGAGCTTACCCCCCAGCACAGTGGGCAGCAAAAGCAAAATGTCACCCTGTAATCTGTGAGAGTCAGCATGAACTCTCATTTTTGTCCTCAGAAGGCAGGATAGGAAGAGATCTTCAATAAATGGAGCTTAATACAAGCAGAGTTTCACTAACTTCTCAAGAACTTATTCATGATAGCTCATCTTAGCAGAAAGATGCAAAGACTTACAGATCCAAAGACTGTGCTCTGCTCTTCCTGTTTGGGAGGGTTGTGGTGAAAGAGCTTGTTTTGCTTTTTACTGACTTTCTCATGCTTCACCTTTTTTTTTTTTTTTTTTTTTTTTAACATTACATCCACTACTAGTCTGTCAGAAAATAAAGCTTTTTTCCATGGACTTGAATACTTGGGTTCCAATGAAACTTCTGTGATAAGTGGTTGATCCTCCATAACCACATGTATTTAGGATCTGTGGAAGGTATTGCTGAGTGGTTATGAAAATTCTTCTGCTTAATAATATTTATAAGCAGAGGAAGATGTCACCAGAGATTCTGTTTGCATGGCTGGCACTGATGTCCCTGAAAGGTCATTGTTAGTGTTGGTAACGGGTAATGACTGACCTTTCAGCTCACAAGGCACATTCACATGTTTCAGCCACCATCTATTTTAGCCATCTCCTGGTCTTGTTTTCCTGCAAATACATTGTGTCTCATCTGGATTCAGCTGTTCTTTTGGGACACTTGGATGAACCCTGGACTCCAGGCTGCAAGCCTGGAAGGATGTTTAGGACAAAGAACCAAGGCTTTTTACAATTTTTCTTGGAGTGTATGAGTGAGCTACACCAGTAATAACTTGTCTCACTGTTCAGGTGATTCCCATTCCCTCATCTGTATTCCTCACGAATCCACTCTAATTTACAGATAAAAAGAGGAACCATGAAGAAAACACTAACCTTCTCTCTGCAGGTCTTGGCCAAGACCCATTTTACCCTCTATTTTATCCTAAGCACTGTGAACCTCACCTACCTAGTTATCATTGAAAGTACATATCTTCATGTATGTTATTCTGGAAGCCTTCCACAGAATTTTTAGTGGCTAATAGCTACCTCTTGGGAAAATGTCAGTTCACAGTAACTTACTGTATGTAAATTGCCCTGTTGAACTTCTGAAATGGATGTATAATGCCTTAGTGAGAAATGCGTAAATTTTGCTCTAACTGAAACTGGAAATTTACACTGTTGCATTCAATTTAACTTTTTATTGCAATGGTGCCATAATTCCTGACAGGGAAAACACAATACCCAAGCACTACAGCTGTGATATTCAAATAATCTGTAATAACTGATGCACATAATCTTATTGTTACTGACTTATCCATCTTTCCTTACATCCCCATTAATCACTACATTATTGTATCTTTCTTCATCTTTAGAATAGCTGTAAAAATAGTTTAAAATGCAGTGACAGCTTTGGGTCACTTCTTTATTCATTGTAGGGTAGGTGTGATACAGAACTATCAGTATTGCAGTAGATACAATAATTTAAGAGCATAGGTAAAGCAAGATGTGTCAGCAGAGGTAAAAATCCTTTAGGTAAACCAACTGGTGTATCTGTGAATGTTAGCTGAGACCTCAGGCATAAAAAGCCTTCTCCAGAGAGTGTCACAACAGGGTTTGCATGTCCCAAAACTCCTATCCTTCTATTAAGGAATTTAAAATACTCCAAAATAATACCTTAGATACAACCCTTATAGATCAACAATGATATACCCTGACCTCAAATCAAAATCAAGATTTTTACTCATTATTAACAAAACTGCCATAAAATTAGAACCAGACTCAAGGAAAATGCATTATTTCCACACAGGCTCATATTTGCTGAGGTAGAATTGAAACCTACATCCAGCTGTAACATGGGCTATTCTGCCAAGTGGGAAAAAATGCTTTAAATATATGTCATGTGCATTTGATTTAACACAATCTACTCACAGGATTTTTCGTACTTTATATGACTTACATAAAAACATTGACTTAATAAGAAATTCTATTTTTCTTGGTTTTTTGCCAACCCCATAAAATAGTCAATTGCTTCAAATAATTTATAGAAATGTATGGTTAGGGGAAAAAAAAGACCAGTGGGAGTTTTTCTGGGGAAGGATTGAATGGAAAACCAAGAGGGATTTGGCAGCAAATAAATATTAAATTACTAGTTTTTTTCCCGGTATATGCTGCAACTGAAAGAAAAAATTTTAACAAAAAACTTAATATATGGAATCAACAAAGTATTGACTGGAACAAGTATTGATCCAAGAGCAAAGATCATATATGAGGTTACATTCACCCAATTATATGAAGATTTTTCCAGTGTGATACAGAAAGAATTTGGTAATTGGAAAAATTACCTTACGTTCAACTCGTATCCTGCAGTTTTTCTTTCTTCTTCCTAACTCTTTATGTGTGCTTCCAAAGTCCATCCAGGTCTGCCTTGTCATTATACTCTTGCTTCACTGAACTCAAGTATTTGTTATTTTTAAATACATTAACAGGCATGTTTGGTATGTAAGATCTAGGCTGTATGTACAGTACAGTTGGGATGCTGCTCCAGTTAAAAAAAGGCAACCACAGATATGTTTTTTTCCTTGACTCAAAACTGTTGATTGAAGCTGTGTAGTATGGTTCATTTTCTTTAGCAATGTATATTTAGCTCTACCCTCACAATTCTCCTCGTAAATTACACTGATATTATTAATCTTATCCACAAAGGTTATTTTGCAGGTGATAAGGACTGTGAAAACTGTATTTTCTGTTAAAAAATTATATATAGAGAGAATCATTCTAAATTTCTGCTTTAATTTTGCAGGCTATGTGAAAGATTTGAGTCTGACATAAATGCTTGCAATTCTTTTGAAATCTTTGTCTTACAGTAGGATAGTATTCATCCCAAGCTTTTGGCTATGTCCAAGCTGCACTGTCTCTAAGAGAAGATAATTGCATATTTGCTTGTTGTACAAGCATTGCTGCAAAGTCCTCCAAAAATTGCAAGCATTTTTGAAAAGACCTTTCACAGCTGGGCCTAAAAGGCTAAAATTATACTGTGCTAATGTGTGACATGCCATACCAGAGATTCATAATGATGTAGCAAAATGGCAAGGAAGTGTTCTGCTTGGAGGCACATTCAGTAGTGAACTAGGCATTCCTGCAGTGTGGCTGCTTTCATCTGTTGAATGGTGGACCAGTGGCCAAAGCTGCCTCACTTAGCCCCACTGTTTGAGCACTCAGAATAGCATGAATGCTCTGCTATAGATTTTATCCCTCTGCTTTGTTACATAGCTTTCTGTTTCTCTTCTGCTTCTTTCTTTCTTTGTTCTACAGATTGGAAACATTTGACTTTAACATGGTAACATTTACTGGCACTTAGTAAGTTTTTTAAAATATTGCTGGTTTTATCTTGTTATCCATTACTGAAAGCAGAGCTAGTAAAATCCTGTGTTCCTTCAGAAATGTAAGGTTTGCATTTAACTTCAGCATTTCAAATTTGATTGTAAAAAATAAAAAAATTAAAGCCTTCACCATCAAGTTTGAACATTGTGACATGACAATAGTATCCTGGGCTGTGTCAAAAGCATCATGACAATTAGATTGAGGGAGGTGATCCTGCCCCTCTGCTTGCTCTGGTGAGACCCCACCTGCAGTGCTGCAACCAGCTCTGGTGGCCCCAATGTAAGAAGGATGTGGACCTGTTAGAATGAGTCCAGAGGAGGCTATGAGGATGATCAGAGGCCTGGAGCTGTCTCCTATGGAGACAGAGAGAGCTGGGGGTGCTCACCCTGGAGGAGAGAAGGCTCCAAGTACACCCTATTTTAGCCTTTCAGTAGCTAACAGGGTCTTAAAAGAAAGACAGGGACAAACTTTTTTACCAGGGTCTGTAGTCACAGAAAAAGATCAATGGTTTTAAACTGAAAGAAGGTAGATTTTGATTGTGTATTAGGAATAATTTTTTACTGTGAGGGAAATGAAACCCTGGAACATGTTGCCCAGAAATTTTGGATGCCCCATCCCCCAAAGTGTTCAAGACCAGGCTGGATGGGGCCCTGAGGAACTTGGTCTAGTGGAAGGCCCCTTCCCATGGCACAGGGGGTTTGGACTAGATGGTATTTAAAAGTTGCTTCCAGCCCAATCTGCTCTATGATAATTTGATGGGTCCTGAGACCCTGACATAATCCTTATGTGAGCAATCATTGTTTTGTAACAGTGAGATTATTTCAAGAGTGTATCCTTTGAATAGTGATAGAAGGCAATGAACTCATTTTCCAGAGTCACAGTGTGACCCACTCTCTGTACTGCATTATGGCTGAAGTAAAAGTGTAATTGCATGTGTTGCTTCTTTCACTGCAAAGCACAGAAGTCGATTTTCTTTTAATTTCAATTCCACAAAAGCTTAAATTGATCTATATAGGGGCAGATGTGCTGTTGTTACTCA
Source organism: Corvus kubaryi (assembly GCF_017639235.1). Taxonomy (NCBI): domain Eukaryota; kingdom Metazoa; phylum Chordata; class Aves; order Passeriformes; family Corvidae; genus Corvus; species Corvus kubaryi. The sequence goes on from NW_024581137.1 coordinate 35,309,278, forward strand.
CCATCTCCTCCATCTCTAAACTCCCTTCCTTTAACCACTCTTTGTGTCACCGGAGCCTGTGGTGGAGAGGCATAAAACCTTGTCCCTCAGTCACTATTTCTGCATAAAACAGAATGATTTTGCCAAATTCAGAAAAATACAACAAGGTACAGAGGGTCCTGTAGATGCCGAGCTCCAGAATTGCTCAGTGTGCAACTCTTCACATAATCCTGTTAACATTTTGGGCTAAAATACTTCATAGAAGATATAAAACTAAGTTTTTTGAAACTAATTACACAATCCAGTTTGTGTAAGTACTCCAAACTTTGTTGGCCAACAAATCCCCTGAAATACCTTTCTAGTCTCTTCCTGAAATTTTCTTTGCTTTTATTTGCAACCTCATAAAACCCCTTGTCCAATAGCCAAGAAGGGCATTAGCAATGGCTTCCTAAGGACTGCAGAAGTAGGGGTTTTTTTGGCTACTGGGGTTTTTTTGGCCAATACCTAGCAGGCATCACCCCCGATTTACAGTCATTAGAGGATGCAGAAGTACTACACCCACCCATACCTACATGTGATACAAATGGGATTTGTCCCTCTGCTCAGCCAGATATCTCAGCACTCCCTTCCTAAGTTACGCTCTGGCAGGTGGAAGGAATCCAACTCCTTTGAGGCTTTACTATCTTTTATTCCATAAAATGTTCAGCCTTTCTGAAAATATTCTGGATAATTTGGCTCGCATATTTTTAAAGTCCTAGATAAATAACTCTTATTCAAAGAATATTTCTTGGCTTTTTTTGGCTCTTTCAAAGAATGCTTGCCTCTGTCATATCACCCAGTCTAAGATCCACCATCTTCAATTTTCTCTTTGGTGTGTATGATCACATCGGCTGCTCAGATGTGTAATGTGGGGGCTTTCAAAACTTTGTGATTACCTTAAAAATAGATACAGACAAGTTTGTAGCTACTTTCTTCCTATTTTTGTCCAGTTTACTGCAAAGGATTTGGTTAAAGGGAAACCTAAGGTAAAATGACCCCTTTGGGTTGACTGGTTTTAAATGGAAAAATTAAGTATCAAGCATCGCAGCTCCCATGTAATCCAAATGAATCAATAAAGTAGAATTATTTGGTCATTTGCTCTGTGTAATTCTGAAATTGCCTGTTTGCCAGGGCTGATAGTTTCAGTTTGTTAACAGCACACACTTGAGATGCAGTTCACAATCTCCACCAGGCAATCTAATGGAAACTGTGATCTCTTACAATGACAACTGAGTAGTCATCGCACAACTTAACATTTGGGTCTCCAAGACTCCCAAAAGGAATGAGATAAGCAGCAAGTGTCCTAGACACCTGCAATTTTAAAAGTCACGATGTTTTTATGTGCCTAACACCAGAAACAGAGAATTTGGAATTTTTATTTCTCAGGGATTCCCATATGAAAAGGAAGGTTAGACAAAACATGGAGGTACTGTGCAAAGGTAAGCCATAGGGAGTACAGGAGTAGGATATAATAGATACATCTTCTGCCTTGCCTCATCTTCTTGGACACTTGACTAGAGGCTGTTAGGAGACCCATCCCTGCCTGGGACTGATGGTCACCAGTTTTCTGGCATATGAGAAATAACTGAGCAGAGCTCACCGTTTCTACTGGAAATGCCAGAAGGTCCTGGTGCCACTTAAACCATCTCAAGGCTATTGCTGGCTAATGGCTGGAGAATGTGCTGGGGAAATAGGAGGGAGTGGCTCTACTGTCATCTCAGGTGTGGGGATTAAACTCATGACATTTCCTCTGCCTGATGGGGCTGTAACTACAGTGCTGGTCAGCACAAGACCTGGGATTGTAGAAGTGTGATGTACAGCTCATTCCTGGCCCAAAGCAGTAGTTTAAATTAGGAAACCAGGGGTAAAATGTCCCACTGGGAGTGAGGGGATAATTTTAATACTTTCCTCAAAACTATCTGTATTTTTGGCTACACAAACAGACCTGCAACCTCCTCCCTGGACCCAAACACCTAAAACACTCTGCAGCAGGATCTGCTGGCTTTCCTGTGCCTTGCTCAGATGTGTCTGCCTGGTGTTTCCCAGCCTAGTGTTAATGCAGGCAGAGCAGGTTGTTGCCTTCTGTGCTGAGTGGCAAGGTACTCCCCGGGAGGGTCTGAAGGCCTTACCCAAGTTAGAAAACACAGAGACCTTGGAGTTTGAGGTGTGTACCCATCTAGTCACCCAAGAAAGCTTCACGGGGGGGAAAGGAAGCTCTCTAAGGAACTTGCAGCCTAATAGGGAGGTTGCAAGTGAAGTTTCAAAGTTTCTGACTATAATAAACACACTGAGAAAGAGATTTTTGCATCACATCTCTGTACTTAGCCACAATTCCTCAAAATCTTATTTTGAAAACCATTTTAAAAATAATTTCCTCAACCAACGGTGTGTCGGCAGTATTGTGACACATGGCATTGCAGATTTATCAGAGCAGAATAATTAAAGAAGGTTTTCCAGTTTTCTTTCTTTCTTTCTTCCTTTCTTCCTTTCTTCATTTCTTCCTTCCTTTCTTCCTTTCTTTTTCTTCAGAACTTGGCAGAGAATTGTTGTTCTACTGCCCTTTTAAATCTTCCATCTTACACCCTTCTTTCTGACTAAATTTGACTTCCCTTGTTGGCCTTGTGCAAATGGCTGTGCATGGAGGATTTTCCCACCTTCTGGATAATGCAGTGGTAACTGTTCATCTGTTCATCACAGCCTTGTTCATCACAGTACTACACCTGTAGACATCTGGACAGAGATAAAAGAGATGTCATTACTGAGTAGGATGCTGTGTTCATCCTCAGATAAGTTTCACGACTAACCCCACAGTGTCAGTGGTATTAGTATTATAGCTAAAGCAGGATTAAACACATAATGAGGTACGTAAATTCTACATTTGCAAAGAAAGAAAGAACAACACAAGTTTAAATAACAGGGATGTTGTATGTAACTATTATAAGCAACAGGGGCTGAGGAATTAATACAATCATGAAAAACTACTGGGCTTTAGCAATCTACTTATGATTAATGCCTAAATATTGGTATTCTAAAATTGAAATGCATGAAGCATGTTATACCAACTTAATATCGAGTAAGGACATCATTGGACTTATGGAAAAAGGCTAAATACTATAGGAACAGGAACCAGCATAGCACCTAAAAATTTTTGGGAACTTCAACAAATGAAACAAATTTTTAGGTAATTCAAAACTGTATTAAATTGCCATAATAATCATTCTTATATAAGCTCTGGTGATCCCAAGAACTATAAGCACATTTTCTATAATTCCTGTTGTTTATTGTAATAAGCATCATCTCAAGAAAACCTCATGCATACCTTAAAATCTCTGCAATACCTATTCTTAAAACAGCGTGAAATATTATTGTTTCTCCATCTGTAATGGTAAAAAAAATAAATTAAAAACCCTATTTAAATCTATTTTAAAACTGTGTAGCTGAAAACTAATTTCCTGACCTCTTCATAGTGTGGCCCTATAGTGTGGCTGTGGAGTTAGCACAAGTCGGGTGGTACTGAGCAGCCAGAAGAAGGCGTGGAGAACAGCCTCCTGTGGGCACTGCTGTGGAAGCCCATGTGTGGTTGAGTCATGGTGTGAGTATGCACCAGGGAGCAGACTCTTTTCTGGTTCCACCCTCTGTTCCTGATAGCACAGCTCCAGTGCTCTGGGCTGTCCAGCTTTCCTTCAGCTGCAAGCACACTGACCCTGGGCTGTAGTGTCTGTGTAAAAAAGCAATTGTTCCAGCACAAAATACCCGAAACAGCAGGCACTTGAACATACTGCTTTGCACATCCCAGCTTGCCTGGCATGTCACACCTGAACCTGGATCTCTGGAGATGGGAGCAGAGCCACGGAGGTGTTGGTTTGTTCCTCTGTCTGGAGGCTGACAGGGTCCATCTCCTGGGGTTCCCCCTGTGTGAATCTTTCTGCCTCACTGTTGTTTGTGCCCTGCTCACTGACCAACACTTTGTATTTGCATGTACCTTTTAATGTCAATGAGATCATCATCCTTGATCCAGTACTGATGCCAGCCTAAGTGTGCTGTAACATTATGGGCAAGTCTTGTGGTTAAAGTAAAAAAAACCTGTTCTTAGTCAGCGGCTTCACAGTTTGATTGTTAAAATATTGTAGTTCAACAATTCTTGACATTTTTGCCACTGGAAAAGGCTTCTCTGAAAAAGAAAGACAAAAAAGGTGCTGGATTCTATCTGGCATGTCAGCTGTTCCTGTGGTTACAGCTGGCTAAAAGAAAAATGACTAGAAATAAATAGACTAGCTAAGATTCAGCATGGGAAGTAGTTCTTACTAATTTACTCATATGTAGTATCATATGGTGCAGTCAATTTAGTTCACACAGGCGAAAATAATGTGTTAAATATTTTACAGATGGCTTTTTTTTAATTAACAGAGACAAGCTCAAGAAACATTTTAAATATCTCTTTCAGTACATAATAACAAATGTTCACAAAATCTCATGAGTATTAGATTTACCTGCATCTATAGCTGTAACCCAACGTGGTGCTGCAGGCACTCTAGGCACAAAGTGCAGGAAAAGCAGACATAAAGCAGGTAAATTCAGCTGATATTGATTTTGCTTATGCTTTCTAGGTCACAATATTTTGTTAATCTCTGTGCCATTTGTAGAAACTGTTGTGTACTTTAAAGCTGTTGACAGTTTGTAAGGCAAAGTGCTCCATTTGCCTACTTGATGCTAAATCCAGATGCAGCAGAAGTGAGGAGGCTTACAGGAATGGAGGCACCCACCAGACTGGCTTTACACCATGCTGTAGAACACCTTGCAGTGCAGTGCGTAACTGGATGAACACCGTGTTGTGCTTGTACGTCTGCTTACTGTACAGCTGTCCAAGAGCCACTGTTTATATGCTCTTCCTTAGTCTTTATTGTCAGTTTGAACTAATACAGACTGCAGGGAAGAGCCTGGAAAACATGCAGAAAACAAAATTCTGGGCGTTTTTCTCTGATCTAGCTATCCATTTATTGCTCCAATTGTGTTGTCTACCACTCATAATCTAATGCAAGTTTGTGGCTCACAGTGTAATTACATATTATTTCTGTATCATATGCATGTTGCATTACCGCTGTCACAGCAGAATGGTTCTGGCAAGATTCAGACAATTATAAGACTACTTCTTAGTAGAGTCAAATCCTCTGAACCCTCTTTGCAATCACTTCATGTTTTGTGTAATCTCAGTGACACAATTGCAACGATCCCACTGGATCATATGTGTAACATTGAAGTGCAAGTGCGACACCTTTATTACATTTTGACATTATATATTTCTGCTTTAGATGAGGACTGTATTTCATTTCCCCTCTGAAAATGGGTGACCTTCCAGACCATTTAAAGACGAGAAAAGCTGTTACAGTGTTGTTGCTGAGACAAATGTTACACAAGTGATTGTGTTGTTCGCTACATGTCAACTAGACTAAGCGCTCAAGTTCCTGTGCTTTATCCCATTCAATTTATGGGTTTCAAATGTGTAGGGTGCTCAAAGGATTGTTTGCCCGGGTAGAAAACACCTAACTTCTAGTTTTTAAGCTGTCTGAAAAATGGAGGTGTGTGAGTGCTCACTGTGTTACTGCAACTGAAGGTGATCTCAGCCACATGTTGCTCAGCACATATACCACAAGTGGTCTGTGACACATCAGAAGGCACAACGTGTTTTGACAAAAGCTGCATTTCTCACTTTAATGCAGAATTTACATTTTAATAAAACTTAAAGTGATGTGTTAATGCAAAGAGCTTTGCGTGCTTGAACTCCCACAACTGTTTTGTGCCCCTGGATATTTTTCCCAGATAGGACAGATGAGCGTTGATGCAAAACACTCTGAGGAAAAAAACAGGAAACCAAAAAGTTGTTGATCCAGTTCCTTTCAAACTTGTGGAGTCGTGTCCATGCTCTGCCTCTCCAGTACTTGTGCTGAAGCAGTCATGCTCGATGGCCTGAGGCTTACACTGCTGTGTGTCTATCCACAGCCCAGCCACCCAGCTGCATTATGGAGAGTGTAATCCCACGGTGTTGTTCCCAGTTTCTCTTTTCCTGCCACACATGCTTGTTCACCTAGCTAGAGATTACTCAAACTCTGGCTTTCTCTAGCCCCATAAATATGAGTTTTGAGCTGCTATTACACTTGTCTCCAAACTGGATCTTTCTGGGTTTTGTAGGTCAGGTTTAAAATATCTGGATTATTCATAGGTCTGCAGCTCTGCATTAGGTTAGAAGCAGGTGAAAAAGGACAACAAAGGTAGCCTCAGCTGGCAAAGACCCAGGACTTAACCCAGATCTGCTGCTGGTGACACAGTGACATGGAGCTGTACCCCACGTCATTCAATCATCTGTGAACCAGAGATTCACAAAGGACACTAAATTTAAAGCATACCAACCTCCAGTTAAATCAACCTTGAGCACGTGTAAGGCTGGGGGTGCTCAAATAACCATGCACACAGAGTCCACTCTAAGTCTAAAAAGATGCTCATACACAAAGACAAGGAATTTATCATGACAGATAAAGTCCAATACTGCTTTTGTTTTTGTTGTTTAATTCCCAGAAGGGTCATCTACAACGTGTCTCTCCAGGAAGACTCCACAATGAAAAAAACAACCCAGAGTTGCTTCTTACTCATCATCCTTCTAACTGTAAGTACAAGAAAACTGAACTGCTCATGACACCTGCCTTATTTAAACTTGTGACTATGTTAAGAGAAACGAGTACCAAGTGATACTTGTTATACTGCACAGGTGAAGAAAAGAGTTTCCTTAGTAATAAATTTCAAAAGGAGATTAATAAAATTACCTAATAAATGTTTGAACTTGAAAGTGTTATTTCTTGGTGAGACAGAACTGCAAGTCTGAAGAAGTTTATGCATCCATCTTTTCGTTTCTGTGTTTTACAGGCTACAACATATTAGTGACATGGGAATATGTGTGGTTGAAAACTGCCCTTAATGTTGTTCTGTGAGACAAACTGACTTAAGCAGTGATTGATTTTCACTGTTTATAGTTGATCTGCTATTAGGAAAGCAACCGAAATAAAAAATAGTCGTATAAAGTCCATTTATTTAGTTCAAACGCTGTTTTCAACTGTTTCATATCAAAATTACATTTATTTTAATGTATGCAACATGGCTGAGTAATTGTGGTTCTAAATACGCAGTAAATTCATTTCTGCCTGGCTAAATACCTCTCACATAAATTGAACCCTTTTGCTGATGTCTACTTGCAAAACCTCAAATTATTAGTGATTATCATAAAATCATAGACATTACAAGTAGTCAGAATTGAGAATACTGCCCAAAACCTCAGTTACAGAATGATCAACATATGTCTGAATATTGCTATCGGGAACAAGCACCTGGACTATGCTGGTGTGGTATGAGTAACTTGCATGATGGCTGCCAACTTATTCCCCATCTAACTCTATCTCTGTGTTCCTGAAGAAAGCTTTCTTCTTCTTGTGTTTTGTTGGTTAGGTCCTCCTGCCCCTCTGCTTCTCATCTTCTCTTTTAATATCTGGACATGAAATATCTCTGTGCATCTCCTCATCAACTCCCATGTTGTAGCAAATACATTGGCGACCATAAGCGACTGCTCTCCCTGGTTTACTCATTGGGTTGTGTGTCTCCTCTCAGCCTAGCATAATTTGTCCATAGTGCTGTTTGCCACTTAAATTTATAGACATAAAAAGATGGAAAGGAAAGTAGAGAATAGTAAGAGAATGATGGATAGAAGGAGGTGAAAACAATTAAATGAGATCATGGAGAACCCGGGAGAACAGCAAAGAACACATTACTTCGGAAAAATATTGAATTATTTCCACGATTCCACAATCCACGATTAGGATCCTCCATCAAAGAAGAGCTGAAGAGCAGGAGAAAGAATTGAAGAGAGTTAATACATTTCTGCTAACTTGGTCCCAAAAGAATTTTTCCAGAATTAGAATTGAGGAATCATCTCCGTGCTCGAGAGAAGTGTTCTACCCTGAGGTATATTGGAGTATTCTGGCATTTGTGATTATTTGTGGTGGCTGTTCTACCTATCCTGCAAGGGTGCGTGTGACAATGCACTGGCTATGAAATCACCCATGGTCAGAGATGTCTGTAACAAAGAGGCTGAGACAGACCAGCTTCCTTCTGGTTTGAATCCCATCTGATCTGCATAGCTTGATAGGGGTCTTGACAAAGAACAGCAATTCTTCTTATGAAAAGCCAATGCCAAATGAAGAAACAGATCCAGCTTATTTTGCTCCCAGTCAAGTGACAGGACTGTAAATATTCTGATAACTAAAATTGTCAACAGCACTTCTGAACACTTGAGGTGCTTTGACCTACAGCGTGGGTTTGTAGGTCAACCTTGAAGGACTGATCCTTGCCCTGTTGTCCCGAGATCTTTTAAATCTCTCACCCATGAGAGCATGTGTGCAATGTTAGTTCTGTGCTCATCCCTGCAGTACTCCAGGGCTAGGATTTCTTTAAAAAACTCTTCAGTGAGATCTGCATCTGCATTCATTTCAAATATCTTTGCACCAAAGGGCGCTTCAGCTTCTGACTTCAATGGATAATTTAAGCACAAATTTCCTTACATTTTCACTCTTCCAATCTCTATGTGCCTTCTTTCCCTACTGCAGTGGGCATACTGTTCTCTACTTTGACATCTCTTAGTTTAATTTACCTTTCGGTAGGGAAGAAGCCAGTCACAGAACTAGACCACAAACAAGCTTTGTTTCCTTCACGAAATTTATCCAGAGTACTGTTGTTAGATCAAATATGAAAAATATTTTGTCTAAGCCATTTTTCCAAAAATTTCCCTATCTGTAGATGGTAGAAACTATTCATTTTTTGCATTTTATTTATGATTTGTAATGAGTAAAGAGTGCTCTTCTTTCAAAAAGACTGTTCCCACTCTGTTGGTTCTTCAAATCACTCCTTTGTTCCAAGAACTGTGAGACATCAGCCACTGTCTGAGGCTGAGGAAAATATAGTAATTAAAGTGATTTGTGACACAGGCATGAGTGATCTCCCATTCCTCTCCTCTACCCACCCCACAAGGCATCCTCTAGATCTCCATTCTTTGATGACTTTGATGGTTTTCTGTCATACTCTCATTTGTGACCTGCACTCTCAGTTGGTTACTGCAAGCTGCTGCAAAGCAGCGCAACTTTTTGTGGTCCTTGTTTTCTCCTTTGGACTCCAGGCTCTCTGTTTGTGCCATTTGTCCCACTGAAGATGCTGGTGGTTCCCCTGTGGTGGTCCCCCTACTGAGCTGGGGAGACTTTTACCTGAAATCTCATCTCTTAGGGTAGCTGTAAGCCCCTAACACAATCTCAGCATAGCCCTCTATGCAATGTTGGTGCTTTGCAGAAGACTTCCTCAGATTCATCTCGTATCTCTCCTTCAATGTCTTGTCACAGGCCCTGCTTACTTGGTGTGCACAGACATTCCCTCTCCACCACCTCTTTTAGACTTGTCACCAAGGGGGTTTGGTACCTTCTGATAGAAACCATCTCCTTTATGTGTGTAATTTTTTGCATAGAATAAATAGCACTTCCATGCATAGATCCATAGTAACTCGTCTTTGCCAAACAAAACCTGAAGTGTCAGTTGTTCCAAAACCTAATTTAGAAATAAAAGCAACTCCTTATTTTCTTCCTCTTGGATGGATTCCCTTGATTTTGGATGCACAAGAATGCATCACCAGATAGCCCTCTACAGTACAAAGGGAATTTCATTAGAAAATATAACTGTTCATTATGTCTTAGTTCACTTTATACCTGATGCTCTCTAGTTTTTGGCAATTATTGAGAGCCACAGAATCTGGCTGAGGTTTGTTTCCTCAAGTACGTGAGCCCCTGTATGCTGAAGAAATTAGTTCCTCTCCTTAGTGCACATTTCTCTTCACAAGAAGGATGAAGCATCAGCGCAATGTGCCCAGCAGCATCAAACTGCTGAGAATGAGGAATAAGAAAAAGGTTTGGGTCTCTTTCCTGTGTGACCAGTCAATTTTTCAGGACACTGAGAGAAGAGATACGTATTGTCTGCTTTATTTTGTCAAGTAAGAAATGTGCCTACAAATGGCCCTGGAAATGAGGATTGAAGAAGCAGTTTTTCCCATATGCTCCAATTTTGTGTCCTGAGCCAACCACAACGTGCATAGTAAGGACTAAATAAGTGCTGCAGCTGAAAGCCATACTATTTTCAATTAGGCCCACTAGATCAATGCTGAATTTTAGAATAAATTTATTTTGAGCAAAAAACCAATTGCGCATGTTCACTAAGTCCAAATCCGTCAAATTGTTACCAAGCCTCTGTCATAAAGCTATGCAGAGTCTGGTACTTCTTTCCAACTCCTGAAAGACTCGTGAATAATTCCTGCTCACAAAGCATCGAAAATTAATTATATGGAAACCTAAATGTAACTTTTGGTAACTGCACAAACTGGCGTATTTTGGAATACAGCTGTGGTACAGTCGGTTCAAGCCTCCAGAACCCATTAGCAAAGCGCTTGCCACTGTGGTGGGGCAGCTGCCCATGGTGCCCCTGTTTGAGCCTCACAGCTGGGGGGCAATGTGCACTGGTGGGGTGGTGTGGCCACCAACTCCTGGGCTCCTGCTGGGCTCCTGCTCCTGCCCAGCTCAGTGGCTCTCACTGTGAATCTCTGAAACACATACCTGTGCAGGTGTTGTGAGAACAAGCCTTTTCCTGCTTAGACAGCATCTCTTCCAGCATCTGGTCCAGAGAAGACCTCCCATGGCAGAAGAGCTGCTGAAGACCTGTCACAGACTCCTTTGTCTTGCTTCTTCTGAGCCTTCTTGCTGTCTGGCACCTCAGGGAGCCCAGGGTCCTCCCTAGCCTTGGATGGTGAGATCCCCCAGGGTCTCATCACCTGAGACCATGTCTTTGGAAGCTGTTGTTCTGCATGCACATTTCCCTGTGTAACTATTTATGGGTTGCTTCACACTGTAAATACATGTACTCACAATTGCTGAAGCTGTTCTCAAGCAAGGGAAGCTCTGGAAAGCAAACTGCTGATATTTTAAGGTGGTAAGAACTAGTGTGAGAATTTGAGACTCAAGCAGCTCATGGTTTCCCAAGAAATAGGAATGCTGTATTCTGTTCTATTCACCCAGTTTCAGGGATGATCAGGATATTTTGACTACATCTCTGCTTTTTCTAAAAAACAAGGCTGTTGCTACACAGCTGATTGCAGTAAAGAGGCCTCTCACAAGATGATAATCAGGGCTGAAAAGAAATATCCATGAAGTATTCTGGATTAGCCCACACTTTTCACCAGGGTAACATGCAAGTAAAGCTTCTTCATGTAAGCAAATCTTGTAGGAATGGAAAAGGACTGTAAGATTTGTGACCTGCTTTTCATTACAACAAACTTGTCTTCATCTACTGTACCTGACAATCTCAGGCTTGTTTAAATGGCTGCCAAAATCTGCATGGTAGTCATATGGGATCTCACTGAGATAATTACCATCCTGCTCCAACAGCAATAGAATATGGGACAATTCTAACATTTAGTGATTAAGTAAAACATGTCATGTTGTAGTATTTCCCCAAAGAAATTGCCTGCTGCCTGCTAGCACACTTGTGATGGATACAAATGATTATGTTTACTGAATACCATATGCTAATGGCCTTCCTAAGGTATCACAGTTGTTTTCTTATCTGTTCCAACACTAGCAGTTGTGAAAAGTAGTTCAAACATAATCAAAGTATGAGAGGGGCTCTGCAACTCATCTAAATTATGCTGAGCTCTTTCTCTAAAATGGGACGTCCTGAAGAACAGGAGTTTAGTGATCCACAAAGTGATGACTGCACACAGCAGTTTTAAAAGAATTATACCAAGTGAATGTTTGAGCTGTTGAAATCAATAACAAAAAGTTAGAGCATCCAGAATTTCTACTAGTCTGAGCTCACCAATAAGTGTTGCTAAATTACTATATTTAGCGGAAGGAGGGAAAAAGAAAATGACAGCTATAATCAAAGACTGCTACAAATGCCTTCTTTTCCCAAATGTCATGTATAGGTACTGTTAGTGTTCTGCAAGCTCCTTGATGGCAGAAGAAAAATATTTAGGGATGCTTGTTCATCATGTCCAATATTTTGTGGGAAAAAAGTGAAATAATTTTATGCTTACTCTATCTGGATTCTCTCTTGCAGAAATGGGCGCAGTCTTTCACAGGTTAACAGTGGTTTCTCTTACAGAAACCAGGGCACTGTTTATTCATTCCTGTATAGTTTAATAATAAAGCCAAATTGCTTTTCTCAGAATCCTTTATTCATTCTAGGTATACAGTGAACGTCAGCATTCCCAGCAGCCTGGTATTTCTCTTTGTAATGATAATTCACTTTCTTATATCAGTCATTTGTCACGTGGTGGCTTGGTGGTCGTATGTATGACGTCATTTACTTGGACTTTTAGGAGTGACATCATATGTACGGCTGCTAAACTGCTGCATGGGACATCACTTAAACTGTTTTCTTCTGAAGAATTCAGTGCATTTTCAGGCAATGATCACATCAATTATTGTGAATTTTTAATTTCTCCCTAATAAAGAATGTTTATAAATGAATGAGGCATTCCGTTGTATAAACATCATTTATATTTACATCTGAAGTATCTTATGAATGGATGGGAAGGCTTTTTGATGTGTAGTAATGGACTCTGAACATTAAAAATTTCTTCCATATTTTGTAGGTTCAATATATGTAGGTAGTTGTGTTACCAGGTGAAGATTAATTGACCTTGGTTTTTTTGTGGTACAAATGTGTGTTTTAAGTCTTAATTCCTAAAATACATTGATATAACAATTAAAATGTAGTAGCAGATATGAGTCCTAATCATTAACTCCATGAGAGCATATACAAACACTGATACATAGAGATTCATGGAACATTCCCAGCCTCTCCTATTAACATGACACACTAATCTTTCCCTCCCATGTAGCCATACCCAAGCTCCTGCTATTTCTGGTAAGCGAATAATATCCAGACATATCTTCCTGCCCCATTTGCCTTTGTCTGACCCCTACAGTAAGGAGTGAGGAAGACTAAAACAAATAATTACATCTGACATCACAAACTGCATCAAGATTCTTGTCTGACTGAACTGCAGGTGTATAAAGGCTAGATCACCACCCCACTGGGCTGACTTTGGGATGTCAGGCTTTAAATTCTGGTTGATGGACATGGGATTCTCTTGCACATGGTAAAAACCCCAGTGTTTCAAACATGGATATGACTTCTCCACCTCCAGCAAGCCAAAGAATTAATATTTCATTAATCTGCTGAAGTGGTAATCTAATTTTAAGGCAGAAGAAAATTGTGTTCAAGCTCCCAAGGCCAGCTTTTCAAATCTAGGCAAACAGAAATTAGTAATAGCAATCAAAGGAAAGAGTACATTTAAAAGGCATATCACAGATGAACAATACCAGTGACATACCTATGTATAACCCCTTAATTTGATTTCACACACAAACTATTCAATAACATAAAAAGTGCCTGGAAAGAGTTTTGGGCAATTAACTTTGAAAATCTGAGTCTCTGTGTTCAGTAGAAAGAAAAAGAAAAAAGAAAGGGAAAAAAAATTAAAAAATAAAAGAATAAAAGAAAAAGATAATTTAAAAGACAACTGTAAATCTAATATTATTACTCCAATTTTTATCCAAACTTGCTTTTTTCATTTTACTGGAAGCCATTAAGTGATTTCCACTGATGAGCTTTAGTGACACAAATAGCATCCATATTTTTAATCTGTCTGAGTGAATTCCTGGCCTAAATGTGGGCACCAGAAACTTTGCTGGCAATTTCAGCTGTGCCATGAGTGCTTTGTACAGGGGCAGTAGAATAGGCCTCCTGGTCACATGGTTGAGCACTCTGACATAATTTTGTACACAATTCAGGACATTTAGTGTATCCACCACCACGCACACACTGCAAGTAATGAAACTATCTATAAGAGTAGGATGACTTTAGTGTCTGAATTGTATTTCACACCTCAAAACCATCATCCCACACATGGATGTGTTCCCAAACTGGCCCAGAATTGCAGAAGAAAGGTGTTGCCACAGAAGTCCTCCTAGCTTCCTGTGATGAAACTGTTATTTCTCTCTTGAATACAAACAGCTTGGAACTGAGGTATTATTCAGGATAAGAATGGGAAAAATTAGCATGGAGTATCTATTAATTACTTCAGAGAAGCACCAGAGCCTGTGACATGGATATGGACATGAAGGGCTAAGGCAAAGCTGAGGGTATCTGAAGAACCTCATCTGCACTTTCCTGGGCTGGATTTAGGATTTTGTTTGCCTGGTTTTTAAATGATTCTTGGGGCCTCCAGCTGCTCCCCTTAGTCTTTTTAAAAGTTAGGGATCTGTGATGTTTGTCTTTGCTTCTGTATTTCCTGTATTTCCTAGTTTTCTAGATAGTTAATTTTTCACATGGATGGCCAGAAGAAATGCTCCAAATGGCTTCATTGTCCAAGTATATCTTTGGCGGGGGGGAGGGGAGGGCTGGATGTATACATACACCTAAAATTTATATAAAATTATCTCTTCCAGAAAATATTTTCCTTCTTATTCCTCCTATTTTATTTCAAGCACCTACTTAAGTACAGCAAGATTGACTGCCTCCATGTCCTCCAGCTAGCAGGTGTATGCAGTTGAAAATGTCTGTGTCAAAAGAGATTAAATTAGATTAGATTAGAAAAATATAATTTATTAGATATAAGAGTATAAAAATATTAAACTGACATGGCTAGGCATAGAAGTATCAGGATAAAAGTAATGGCTTTCTTTTTCAATGAGGTCATACATACTGTGGTTTTGCTGTGTATTTTACCAAGGTGTTTTAGCGTGCAAATGGGGAAAAAAGTAACATTGATGCAATACAATAGCCTGGAATGTGCAGTAAAAAAGGGGGAGCAAAACGTAAGAAGTAAGCCGATATTTGAACTTTCAAACCTGTCATGCTTTCAGTTCAAATAACTATAAATGCATGCTTAAAGATCTCTGTATTAGCATTTGCTGTTAAAAAGGTCAAGTTTGCGTCTTTATGAGAGTCCTGGATTTTGAAGCGGCCTGCAAATGAGTCTGAATGTGCTTGTGATGGCTTTGGTACCATTTAGTATAAGGGAAAACAGAGGGTCATGCTAAGAAAGTGCTACAAAAATGTTGCTTTTGTGTGCAGAAGCAGAGGAACTAATAATTTACTATCACCTTCAAGCAGAGTCCTGATACAGGACTGAGGCAAAACAGAACAAACTAAAGCCCCACAAATCTCTGGTCACACACCTCCACTGTACAAGGGAGGGAGGGAAGGAGGGAGGGAGGGAGGGAGGGATGATGGATGGATGGATGGATGGATGGATGGATGGATGGATGGATGGCAAAAGAACATAGCTGACCTCTCTAGCTGAGATCTTTGCCTTCCAGAGGCAATGATCCTTTCCTTTAACCTGCAGGCAGCTCAGAATGGGATAATTCTGAAGATGCCACTAGATCAAAGAGGACCTTGCTCTTTAGACTATCAAATCTAGAGAGTCTGCTTCGGTACTTAACTAGAATCTAAGGTCAGGTATCGAGGTTTAAACTCTACCCTGTGTTTCTATGACCTTAACAGTTACTGAAGCTCAAGACGTGACATAAAACAAGAAATAATCAGTTCAAAGCAAAGGCTGTGTCACTGAGGTATTTTGTCTGCACAGTCTAGAGAGAAATCAGCACTAGTAAGCAGAAATACATAGGTTTAACTTTGGGAAGATAGACAATTTTCTTGCAGACACTAAATGAAATGAAAAGATTTTGAAGACCTTATCAAGTATTTAATAATCCTCTCTTTGCCAAGAAAAATGGCTTGGTTAAAATCTTCTGTTTTAATGAGGTAAACTAATAAAATTCAGCACTTACTTTGTAAATAGTACAAGTTTGAAGAATTCATTCTTTGAAGAATGAATAATAGAAATTTCTGGTCCTCACTTTTTTTTTTTTTATTTAATCCTCTTTGTTTATTCAGTTGTACTAACAACTTTTCCTTTCCGTACAGAGAATTGTTCCAAGTCTTTCTTCTACTGTAAATTATACTGATCCTACATTAGAGCCTGTAGTAACTGAAAATTCAGTCATACGACAGAAGATAATAGATTCGCAGTTCAAATGTTATGAGAGGATGAACAGAGCTCCTCCATACAAGAAAAAAGGTAAAAAGGGTTTTTAAAATATCTGTATTTTACCATGTGTGGTTATATAACTATAAAGAAATTCTTCTCTATACTAACCCATAGTCTTCCTCAGGGTGCAGTTTCCTTTCCACAAACAGTAATTAAATTCACACTTACTTAGCATCCTCCTAAGTGCAGAGAAAGAGAAAAGGCTGGGAGGAGCCAAGGAAATGAACAGCTCTTCCTTCCTCTGTCACCTACATTTCTGGCACAGTGCTTTCCTGCTTGAATTGCTCGTGTTCTTGCTTCAGGAATAGCATTTTCCTAAACCTCTCAGCAACGTCACACCTGATTGTGAATCTTAAATACAAATGTTGTTCTGTTTGCTCCACTCACTGTTTCAATTTTTTTGTCATTTCTGTATTGACTGCTGGCTGTCATGCTCTGTACCAGCACAAGTTCCATGTATTCTATATCCAGCAGCAACAGTAGGAAAAAGAAGTTTGTAAAACACTGAGCACTCATCTTTACTGAATATGAGGCATATGTGAAAATTAATAAAAAGGGAAGACAAGTAATAGCAGTGCTGCAATTGCATAATATAAAACAGCATTTCTTTTGGGACTGAGTGTTCTGGCCATTTTTTCTCACAGAAGATATGAAAGAAGATATGAGGAGCTAGAGAAAAAAAATGTCACAGTGTGACACATAGTGTGAGACTTCTGCAAGTAAACAACAGATACTGAGGACACAGTTTAAAGGGAAAATATAATTTTAAAAATTAACGAAAACACCCGACCTAATAGAGGTG
Source organism: Corvus kubaryi (assembly GCF_017639235.1). NCBI lineage: Eukaryota > Metazoa > Chordata > Aves > Passeriformes > Corvidae > Corvus > Corvus kubaryi. The sequence continues at coordinate 35,326,290 of NW_024581137.1, forward strand.
TTGATAATGTGGGAATGTTTGTAATACAAGAATGAAGACATTTCTACAGCTCTTTATCTTAAAAGTTTTACTGGGCTCTGTAAAACTCAAAGGTGGGTTAGATGTTGTCTTGATGCAGAAATATTTGGGAATGAATAAAGAGATTCCCACTGCTTAAAATAGGTTTTAATTCAGGACAGTGTTGGGGAATACCCACAAGCAGTTAAACACAGCTATGGGATAGAAAGAATGATGTTTCAGGCATGAAAAAGCCTTTTAGTTGCTGGACTTGTGGGGGAAATAACTTACATTTCTTGTTAGATTACTCTTTTAGTCTCCAGCTCTGTAAACACCTAGTTTTTGCATCCATTGCTAGTAACCACTGGACTCACCTTTCTTTTGCACTTTGCTGGTGTGATAAATTGCAAAGGGCGGGTTTTCCAGCATCAGCTGGGAATTCATATGTATCAAGACATGAATTCCTAGTAGTGTTCTCAAGGGCGGCATTATCGCAGGAGGAAAGCAGGGCAGTCTCTGCATTCCTTCAGCTGGCAGCTAGGTTTAAGTGATGCCATTGGGGGCTGTTGTTTTCATAGCAACATACACTTAATTCCTTTAACTCAGAATGGAGACAATGGGTGAGTAAGGAATGATGCCAGCACCACTGAAGGAGTATTCTGAACTGAAGACATAGTAAAAAGAGGATCTCAAGCACATGGAAACACATCATCACCCCTCCAGAACAGCACAGTGTGTGTGTATATATATGTGTGTGTATATGTATGCATAGATAGATATAGATAAATGTGTGCATATATATATACATCGTGTTAGTTACCTTGAAAGCCCACAATGTAGAGATTGACCTATGCGATTATTTTTCTGTATCAGGCCAGGCAAAGAATTTAAAGTTTTAGAACTACAAATTCCCTCCAATTCCATTTGGCACTACTTTTCAAATACAAGCTCAAGTTATAATCATTCTCTACTCTTCTTTTTCTTTGATATTACAAAAATATTCCTAAAAGTCTTTCAGATACATTTCAAAGATATAGAAGAACATGACAATACCTGAAGGAAAGATAACAAACTGCTGATACGATGATTGGTTAATTAAGTAAACAAGTAACATTAGCACATTTAACTTGATAACTGAAAAATATATGTGCATAAAATCTTAGCTAACGAAGAAAAAGTGTACATAAAAAATTCCTTTTTGAACAACATCTACTCTGGAAAAAATTAATTTTGAAATTTTTATGCTTTCCTTTATTAATCAACAACTGCTTTACTTACAAACAGTTATTGGTGCAAATTGGAGCAATTCAGATGTCTTTTTACAACTTTCTTGCTTCAGTAAGAAAGTTTAGCTGTGGATAGTTTCAAAAGCTCTAGAAGCAATTAGTTAGCCATATGTTAACAACTTTCGGTGGTTATTAGGTACCTTCTATACGATTCTTTCAAAAACAGCCTCCATTTTGATACTTCCTCAGGCCCAAAGCAAACAAAAAGCCAAGATGTATCTTTTCATTCTATTTCACTTTAACCTGATGGTCTTGATGATAAATACTTTGTCCCCAACACAAACTGTTTTTGAATGGAAAATAACTAGGAAGTGTAGTGGGGTTTTAACGTGTTTCTTGTATAAATCCACAATGAGTCATGTTACAGCACAATTTTCGAGGACCATAGCAGGTACAGTCCCTGTAATGGGAATCAGCAATGAGCTGTATTCTGCCTCCCGGCATTGCTGCTGTTTGGGGGCTGGAAACATCCCACAGACTCAACAGCACCATGCCCAGAAGGGGCATGAAGAGATCACAGCATGTCTACCTAGACAACATCAGCAGGCAGAATCTGCATGTTACAGATCAGTCTTGCACCTGCTTCACTGGATTTTGTAGTTGCATCACCGATCTCTGGTGTTGAACAAGGCAACAGCCTGGCAGGGACCTGTCTCTGCGCATGCTGCTTTTAGCTGAGATGTCTCTACAAATGCTTCCTACCTTTACATTTCCAAAACCCGGTTTTCAGAGTTACTGAGCAGCAAAAGATGAAATGAAAAGTGGGTGTCTCATAAGTCTATGGATACCACTAGTGTGCATGCTTAGAGCTGACAACAGAAAGAGGACCAAGGAGAGAAATTTGAAGGATTGGATCCTACATTCAAAGTTCAGTTCAACAGGCTTTAAAACATGACTTTCCGGTAAAATGAACACCACCACTAACATCAGGTCAGCAACCACAAGTACCTTGTAGCAACTGAATGCCACTCTAAGTGTAACAATAACAAAGGCCTGTATTACAAAAAGAAAACTTGATTGTCTGCAGGCAGCAATATTCCTCAAGAGGCTAGAACAGAGTGGTTCAGGAGGGACTTTATGTTGAATTAACTCCTGCAATTGTCTTAAATGTCCAGGTCTGTTCTGCAACCGAACATGGGATGGCTGGTTGTGCTGGGATGACACACCTGCTGGAAGGCTCACTGCTCAGAATTGTCCGGATTATTTTCCAGACTTCGATCCAACTGGTACAGTATTTCTTTTTACCATTTTATCTTTCAAAGGATGTCTTCAGGACATTTATGCCATCGAGTGGATGCGCTCAATCCAGTGGCATTTTTACAGCACTGTGAAACCTCAGAAAGTTTGGCTGAAATTAAAACACATCAAGCTTCTGGGTTCCCTAATTTATATATTTTCATTTAAAAAATATTTTATATGTATTTATATTTATGTAAATATAACCCATGGATTTATGGAACCTAGTTTATGAAAATGTCAGCTTCTGAATTATAACATCAAAGTATTCTTAACACCTCATTCTAAGTTTTTATAATGAAGAGCAAATGCTTATGTGCTTGCAGTATGTATCAGTATGCTCTTTATTCAGTTTTTATTGGAATATATCATTTTATGGAAGAAGATGAGCAGAAATAATGTCTCTGAGTTTCAGTTGTTAGCTGAATTCTCCATACAAATACTAGAATCAGACTGAGAGAAGTAATTGAAGAACATTGAAAAGGAAAAATGAAAAATCAATGAAGTATTTCTAAATATATATGAGGAAATATTAGACACAAGTTTAACTCTGCAAAGAGTACCATTTGAAGAGAGACACAGTCACGTGCTCCATGCTCAGGACATGTTGCTTATAGGCGGTGCTTGATGCCACACTGTGCTAAATTCCACATAGTCACAATGCACCAATTACAGTTAAAATCAATTAAATTAAACATTTGGGAGGGTGGGTACATAAATCTAAACATTTTCAACAAGCTTAAACCAAGCTGTATGTGCCAAACTGGAAATGAAGGAAACAGACTATTACATAGCTGTGAGTTAATTACCCAGCATCATTAGCTAAAATTGAGGATTTTCTTGAGCTTTTTGCTTATTTAGAAACTGAGGGGTTTCCAGGTTGGATCAAACCCAGTATGCATTTTGCTGAATCCTGTTTACAGTAGCAGCCAGATTGATTGTTATTTCTGCTCTTCATAAATCAAGCTGTCCATAGTTACAGAATTCACGCAGCAGGTGGGAAATCTCCGATGTCAGAGTGTGAGGGGATTCAAACCTCCATTCAATCTTTGGTGAAGAAACGTCCCTCTTTCCAGTGGAAGAAGGCATTGGACAGGATGGATTGAAGGAAATCTGTTTGTTCAGCAATTCTCTGCTTGGAAAGTGAGCTCATGGGGCAAGGTCACTATCCACTTCCTGTGGAAACACCCTGAGACCAACCCCACAAATCTTTGTAGCTTACATTCCTGAGACAGACAATGGGAACCAGATCACACGGTCTTGTCTTTTGTGCCCTTTTTTTGCTTTCTGACATGCAAGACTTGACCTCTTTTCTGTACAGTGCCATAGTTTTCAAGGAGGAGTCTTGCAGCAGCATCATGCTCATGGCTCATCATTGGCGCATCTGGGGACAACAGACTGAGAAGCTGAGGCCCTCAGCTGCAGGACTGCCTTTCACTCAGATCTCCCTCTCTGTGGACAAATGCTTCAACCATTAGACTATTTGCACAAAAGATTCCAAAAGAGCATTTTAGAAGAATTGGGAGAACTTGGTTCAGTTCCACAGAAGTGCCCACGTTCAGGAGAGAGCTTGAAGCTCTGGATCCTGAGGTTACACAAGCCTTTTCCTGTATGCATGTTAATAGTGCTTCTAGGATGGGGTCTGTACCTTCTGCTTCAGACCCCATTTTATTCATGATATCCTTCCCATAGAGCAACAGCTCACTTCATGAACAGGAAGATTTACTACAAGTCTTTTGCTTTCCCTGCTTCCCTGGTTTTCATAGAAGAAAAAAAATTGTGGAACTAACAATCATAGTTTGTGCATTCTCCATGCAATGCTCAGCTTGTACCTGCAAAAGTGGGTGTTGGGCAGCCTTGTGACCACAGAAGTTTCCCAATGACTAAAGGTCCTCATCCTTCATAGAGGGGATGATTTCAGAGCCACTCTCCTGCTCACTCCCAAGCCACCTATTCACCACTTTTCCATTTGTCTGTTTGCCTCCAGTGACTCGTTCTGAGCTAATTGCTCTGCTACAACAGCGCTCTTCAAAGTAACACTTGAAGCCATCCATGGAGAAGCATCTCACTCCACTTACTAATGCTTATTAATGCCAAGGCCTGTGATTGCAAATCACTCCTTAATGTACAAATACTTGTCACAGAATCTGGCCCACAGTGTGTGCATACTGCAGTTACTCTTTCTGCCAAGTTTTAAAAGTTGAAATTTGGCAATATTTTAGTAATCCTGTTCTCTGTACACAGCCATAGGAAGAAAAGCCCCCTCAAGTAATTAATTTCCTACTGTTATCTCCGCTGTCCTCTTTAAGAACAATACCTGTGGTCCTCTGGACCCAATATTTTCCTCTGCCACATTTCTGTTCTCCTCATCAGCACCTCTATCAGCCTCTATCCCTGCATCCTGGTCAGTCAACCCTGTTTCCCAGTTTCAGCAGCACCTCAGCATCTCCTGGTTGAGGCAGAGCTGCTTTCCTAGAATAGCTGTTGAGTAACCCAGCATGTGTTACAGATGTGGCATCAAACCAGTGGGTAGTCAGCCTTTGCTTTACAGGTGCTGGTTGTCACATGGATACTTAATAAAGTAGGAGGAAGACAAGAAATAAGGGGGGTGTCTACAAGTCTGTCAACTGCTAATGAAAATGGCTGCCACTTACAGGTGGCCAAAAGCACAGACTGAACTGTCCTGAGAAGTCTGTCAGGTTTTGTGTCACAAGCCATTTTTTCCTTTGGTAACTTCTTTGTGTTAAACAAAATACAGTTGGATTTTCTGCTGAGAAACAAAAAAAATCATCCTAAAAAATATCAATTTCCCATGATGAAAAATGTAGCGACTGTCAGATTTCCTCCCCATTGAGTCTGTGATATCCAAGCACCTCAGTAGGTATTTTAGGCATGCAAGTAACCCCATGGAATTCTGAAACAAGTATTTCATGCTGTGTTGCTTTGGGCTGCACCAAGATCTGCAGAACCACTGTGTTTCAGCTAATTGATAGCTATGTCACTTCATTAGGAGACCATGTATAGCTTTGAGACCTGTAATAAAATAATGTCTTTCCTCTCTATTTTTGTTCTTTGATACTTACATCCTTCATAATTGGAAAAGTGAAACATTATTGTCAGCATAGTATCAAGTCCTTCTCCCATCTGTATCTGTGGGTGCGAAATACCAGCTCTCTATCTGACCCCCAACAACATTCAGCATTGATGCCAAGAAGAAATTGACAGAGTATGTTAGAAAGTAAACAAGGTAAAATCGTATTCTGAAGAAAAGAACACAGAAACAAAGTGAAGAAGAACATACTCAGTGCTGTTCATTTTCTGTCTGACAACTTCACAGTTAGCTACCCAGTGTAGTCCCACTTATTTCACTGAACTTAGATCAGCTTTTACTAGATAGGAATCTGTGTTCTGAAAGAAACAATCTCCTCCTTGCAGTGCACATCATGCGCAATGTGATAATGCATAAAAACAAATCAATTTGTCTGGAAAACATAACAAGACCTACTGCTTTAATGCCAGTGACAGCAGGAAACTCGTTGTCTCATCCACTTCTGGCTGTGAAGCTCTGAGCAGGGCTATTTTATATGCTCCTATTCAGGCAAGATTCAATTCTCCTGAATTGTATTTTATATTCATATTTTAGACAGGTTAATCTTTGGTATAATCCTCTAAAATGGTTCCAGGTCACACTGAGATTGGTAGGAGTTTAGCTTTTGAGGAATGCCATATGCACTTCCTGCTGGCAATATTCTTACAAATGAAAGAAAAGAAAAAGCATTGTGGATATAATGGCCTTCTATTAAGGCAGGTGTGTAGAGGGCAACAGGATGAACGGAGCCCTGCCCTGTGCCACCCGTGGGCTGTTTGGTTTGTGGCAGGGGAGTGTTACACTGCCCACCTCATTGTCCCTGTACAGTGCATTTAGTCAGGATTAGTTTGGTGCAGTCACATAGCAAGGGAGCCAGATGTGCAAGTATTTTTGTGGCAGACACACCTTTTCATCTCACTTTCACTCTCTTTGCTTTTTGGCAGACAGCAGCATTTAAGAGCAGTATCCACCCCACTTTGTGAGCCAAAGCCACATTTAGCAAATCTCCTCTCAGTTCTCGCCTTTGTTGGGTTTCTGTCTTTAGTTCCCTTTTGTAAACTATTACTCAAAACTCTTGATGTAGTTCCAGAAAGATATTTTCTAGAAGTGCAATTTGGAAACAAATCCATATGCATCCATAAGCAATTAGATGATGATTAATCAGATGATAATTAATGTGTTGTTACCTCTCACAATTGAAGAACACGCATGTACAGCCTTGCCTTCCTGCTCTGACTCTGGGAGAGCCCTTCTCTTGCTGCCACAAAATGCAGATTGTGGCTGAATTTAACTAAAATAGGCAATTCTGGATTTCTGCTGGTCCTATTTTCTTGTCTTGAAGTGATATAATTTAGACAATTATAAATAAGACAAATCTGAACTCTTTGTACAGCTGCTTCTTTTCTCCTTACCCTTCTGTGTACTTCCGTCCAGCTCCTTAGCAAGTTTGACAGCTATATTTTAAAAATCAATTCCTATCCCCATAGTGCCCAATATGACTCTTATACAGATTCTAGTTCTGCTGACTAAGACGCTCTGAAGACAGTGATAATCCTTCATTTACTAGGACACTGGAATTGAAGTTTTCTAGGGTCTCCATTCCATTATATGAGATTATTTTTTTCGTTTTTGAAAAAGTTTCTTCCAGAATATTTTACTGAGGATGTAAGTAAATCAGATGTGTTATATCAACTATTCCTTAATCAGCAAAACTGAGCACTGCACAGGTCTATCTAAACAATGGCAAAGAATCCAACATCTAGTATGTGCTGAGCATGACTGCAACAGCGGATAGCTTCTTTCTTCTTTCATCTTATAACTCAGCAATAAAAAAAAACTTTGCTTATTTTGATTGCTGTGTTTTGATTCCTATGTTGAGTCCTTTAACATGTGCTAGCTGTAGAGCTGGTCTAATTGTGAAAAGCCTGATTGAAAGAGCTATCATGTTGTTCCAGAGATATTAAGATATTTGTTACATGTAAATGACTGAGGGTTTTTTTATGAAAATATGATTTATAAAAGCATTATTAGTGCAACAAAAAATATATATGCAAATAATTGCTACTGGTTAATTTTTCAAGATACTTCACTAATGCCATGAAACTTCCCTTGTGGATGAGATTCCTCTCACCCATTTTCCCCAGACAGCTCTTGAAGTGTCTGTCTCTCTCAGTTAACTGCAGAAATCCTGCCCAACTGCCTGTGAATTATGTAACTTTAAGGTTGCTACCGTCAGGCGAGATCAGTCCAATGTGATGTCACTGATCTTCCACTTTGAATAATGTGATGCTCAAGTGGTGCTCTATCCAAGCTGATAGGGTACAGACAGAGCCTAAAAAATTAGTATTTACACAATATTTTAATAATCAAAAAGCCCACGCTTCCATTTTGCCTTGCTAGTGTTGTCCTACCCAGCCTTGCAGGTGTGTATTTTTTCAGACTTCACCATAATCTTCTGGTTAGCACAAGAACCAACACATGCCCAGGTTCATAATTCCCTACCCACTACTGGGCCACTCTAGAATAACTTGCAGTAGAACAGTGGTTGGATTGCAGCTTTGTTTTTGTATAAAAGAATAAATTTAGAAGAGATGTTTGACTTGTTTGAGTCTCTGGGATGGACAGTAAAAAGGGCTTATTCCCCAGTTGTGTATTCTCACATCACAGCAAGGAATCCACGGGGCATGGGCACTTTCAGAGTAGGATCAGCCGTGTTTGTCTGGCTTCAAGGAAAAGTATGAGGCGAAAGGTTTGTCTCTAACTTAGAGAGGCCACATTATACTCTGGCAGAGCGCCTACCTAGACACTGAAGTACAGAGATGATGGATGACCTTGCCATATGCACTCTGTAGCAGATTAACCAAAGCTGTGCACTTTGCAGAGTGCATGGGATAGTGCAATGTTTGCACACTGTGTTCCATGGTAGCATGACCATTAATCTCTCCTCTATGACTGAAAGCTTTTTCCAGCATTTGATAGCATCCGGCGATGAGTAAAAGGGAACTCTGCTACACGAGCAGGCTGAGATTATCTCCAAGCTGCAGCAATGGAAGGCTCAAATAACATGTACTGTTCCTCTTGGTATCGTTGATGCACGTATTGATTTTTAACAAGTCCCCCAAAACAATGATTTGAAATCCACAATCATTTCAAAACTATGCTGTGCTCTGGAGGATTTTTTGGTTTTTGCTGCAATGGCACTATATAAAGTGTACTTCTAGTCAGAGTAAGATAACTCAGTCTGTACAATCCTTACCTTACCCATATGATCAGTTCCTTTCTTCGGGTTGTATAGAGGGAATATGAATCTTACAAATTAATAGAGCCATTAATCACCAGATGAGGAAAAGTAACTGGGATTGTTGACCACAAAAAATGAAAATGTGCATGTTCAAATGGGTGTGGGCTCTGTAAAAGTGTATTGACTGGAAATGCTGATAATCTAAGTATAAAGCCAAACAAATTATAGAGCAAGAAAAGGAAATTCAAGGTAGACTTTTTAGACTATTTTAAAAGTCAGACTTGAAAAACCTTTTTTTTGCATGTGTCTGTGTCACTATCTAAGAAAACATAAAATAATTTAAGTTTACGATCTTATCCTGTCTTTGTTACTTGGGCAAACATTCCTGTGGCTCCCATGTGGCTAATGCTTGAGGGAAGGCCAAAGGAACTGGTCCAAAACCTGACAGGCAATTAGGAGTGACCGTCTGTGCCTCAGCATCCAAGGTGTCCCCAGCAGGAGTGTGAGTGTGATGGGGGGACACGCACACATCTGCAGCTCCAGGCATCCCTCAGAGCTGTGAGCTACTGAAGGCCCACCATCCCCCCACCACAGTAAAAGGACGTGCAGAGGAGCACGAGCCTGGAGCGTGATCCATATGGCAGGGATTTCGGGAAGTATGCCAGAGCCACCTGGACTAAGAAACCAGCACCAGAGACACCTGTGTAGAGGCCAAAGACACATCACATTATTTAAACAGAGAACTCTGCAGCAATCTTAAATTAAACTGGACAAGTGGTACCAGTGCCAAAATGTTTGTGAGGCTGCTTGTCTCTGTGCCTGCATGCTGTGCAGACCCTGAGGAGAACAAGAAATGCTCCTGCTCTCCATGTCAGGATTCCACCAGCATGGAGGCTGGGCAAGACTCTTCCACTCCTCTGCACAAAGAGAGCACTGGCTTGGGGCTGTTGACATCTCCAGCACCCAGGCTCTGGTTTATATACTACTGACTGCCCTTTATGCAGTATTTTTAACTCATTTAACCCTGACACCTGAAACCCCTCACACTTCCTTCAGGTCTGGCATCAGCACCTGAGGTTATTTTCTCTTCCATAAGTTGCTGTCAACAGCCTCTTTAAATGGATTATTATCAGCTAAATATTGCATCTGAATGACGGTTGAGATGTATACTCTAGTGGGTTCAGGGCAAAAGGAGACATCTAAACAACAACTTTACCACCAGATAAGTCTCAGAAAAAAACTAAAACAACAAACCAGCAAGATGCATATGAATTACACTGGTTGAAAAGCATTTGGATTTTATTACACAGACATTTTGTTCCCAAATAAAGAAATTCTTTTCAATGGGCTTTTTAATGCATAATATGTTTATGTTAAAATAACTATTATTGCAATTTATCATCAGAGAGGGCTTCAAAATATTGTGATGAAACTGGAAATTGGTTCCGCCACCCTGAGAGCAACCGGACTTGGTCCAACTACACCCTGTGCAACTCTTTCACCTCTGAAAAATTGAAGGTATGCTGAAGTTAAAGGGGCAGAGGTTGTCTGGCAATGGTTTTGGGCTGGGCTAGCAATAAGACTTCAGAGAGACCAGAACAGCCCTATCTTTCAGCTTTATTTGCTGCACAAGATAAAAACAACATTGTTCTTGTGACTTTAGCTTATCCAAATTTTTTAGTGAGTGCTCAAACCTAAGTATAAGTTTGCTGTGGGGTGGTTGATTTAGTGGTAATTCATGTGAAAAGTTTTGCAGTATTTTTGAAATGCATTTTTAATTCCTATGATTTTTCCTGGTTCACCAACAGTTATAAAATAATCTTTTTGAGTCTCAATTTTGCTTCCTGTAACAATAATATTCCAAGATGTTGATGTCTTCTCTGCAGGGCTATGTAAGTTAAATTATTTTTATTACATTTACAAATGTAAGTCAAAATTATTTTTCTTAAGCAAAGAGTATCACCCTGTATTCACACTCTTTGAAAATAAATATTTATGAAGGTACCATCAATCCAGAAAATCTTACAAACATGAACAAATTTAACTTTGAGTTTTACTGAAGTAATTGAGACTATTTACAATAATGAATTAGGCATTTACATCAGTATTGTCATAATCAAGTTGCTAAACTGAAAAAGAACTAAATATAAAAGCACCAAAAGAAGCAAAGAGAGAGAAATCTGAGAAAAGCTTAAAAAAATTAAGTTAGGGAAGCTCATAAAAATAATATATTTCTCAAATGCAGGTGGAGCTCCAGGAAAATCTGATTACAGATTTGTGACAGAATAATTTGTGACTATTTGGAATAGTGGAAGGAAAAGTATCAAGAAGTTATTTGATTTAGGGTTTGTGTTGGAGGACCTTTTTTTATGTAGCCGAAAAGCAGTATGTAGTTATATTCAGTAGTAACTCAGCCCAAAGGGCCTTGGAAAAGTCCACTGGACTAGGCAGGAGGTGAATTCTAAAGGTTTTTGCAGCATGATGAACCATCATGGTAAAATGGGGCTCACCTATGTGACATGACAAGAATAATAGTAACAATATGAGCTTACAGAGGCATTACGTGGAAGCACCATAAGAATATAATTTTTCCAGATGTTGGCACATGTAAGGAGGCAAAAAATCTAGTTCTGTTACCTATTATCCATGCCTTCCAGAAGAAGAATTTTGAACATCATTCATGCAGAGAACAGAACACAAAGGAAAATCATATGCACATCATGATTTTTCTGAAATGAAAAACTATGGAAAATGCAGAAAGAATCTATCTTTACAGAAATGCCAAGTTGGATTATGACCTTTAAACCAATTCTTCAGTAAACAGAAATGTGCTTCATTTGTAGACTATTTCTACTTACCTACACATAATATAATTAGCTGAGTCGAAGGAATTCTCTTTCCTCAAGTGAAGAATTCTAGAGAAACAAGGAAGAACATTTAAGTTCTCTAAATCCAGGATAAAAAGTCTGAATAAACAAAAAACTTAATGAGTCAGCATGTTATATAAGTCCTATATGTCAGAAGGACATGACAGGTGGCCAGTTCAAGGAATGCAGAAATTAGTAAAAGTGTTCATTATTTGTTTGAAATTAACTGAAAATACCAATATGCTATACTTTTGAGACAGATCACTTAAAAAAAAAATTTTAGCCAGTTCTTAAGAATGTACTGATAGACCATATGCTTTGTTAGCTGACATTTCTGTCCATTTTGATCTGTCATCATTGTTATATTTCAAAGGCTTTTTAAACATTTGGCATAGTAAGTTTGCAGGATGCAATCAAAAAAGCAGTGGCTGAGTCCCAAATACACAGTTAATTTGGCAGTTGAAAACTGAAAGTTAGATAGATTGAATAACCAAGAATCCTCCAGGGTGCACATAAATTTGCATGTAGCTGTGTCAAGGCTTTTCCTACTTTTAGCTGTTTCAGGCTATAGGTTGTGTAATAGATAGGCAGAAAAAAATCTTTTTGAACAAGTCATCTGCAAATTAAATTCAGGCTTTAAGAAAATATCCCTTTAATGTCATGAAAAAACACAGCAACCATGTAGTACGAAGTGGAAGAAATATCACGTACACAGGTAAACGTCTCCCACTACTCTGTATTGGAGAAAGTCATCTCATCTTCTCCACACTCAGGTCTGTCCTGCCTGGGGTTGCTGGTGCTCTCAGAACAAGTTATCAAGCATTTGTGCTCATTAGCAATGCAGTGGTTAGTCTTCATGAAGGAAAACTAGGAGACCTAGGGTATTTTCAATTAATATGCATAGTTTTCCATAACTTGGTGAGTGGTATTTATACTCAGATCACATCTCTTCTACATGGTCTGATCAGTGTAAATGTGACTTTGGTTTAAATCTGGGTCAGGCCACCACCACTTAGGTTAATGAATGCAGAAGTTTATTTGAAAGCTGTAAAATGTCTCGAGACCAAATTATGCAAGATGTGCAACTTTACTAAGGGGAATGACTTTGCTTTCTGAACTGTGTTTGTATTTGTTCTCGAGTGAAAGTTTCGAATTACTTGGTAACACCGAAAAGATGTGGGTGTCAAAACTTCAGGCTACAAAAAGGAATTCATCTAATCACTGAGAAATGGAAAATTGCTCATGCATAGCAAAAAAAAAAAAAAAAAAAAAAAAAAGGATGAAGTAGAGCTGAGAAGAAAATAAACCCAGCAGAGAAACTAAGATTTCCAGTCTTTTTTGCAGCACAGGCTGCTACTATGTCCTTGCTTTAAGAAAAGAGGCAGTGGTGAAGCCTGGCATGACATTTAGCCTCCTGCACCCCTCTGACAGATGGCTGATGCTTAAGAGCTTGGCTGACACCAAAGTGTGACATTTAAATACCTCAACGTTCTGAAGTTCAGGTGCTGTCCTGCAATTTTATTTTACAACTGGCATAAAAAATGTGGATCAGCCTCTCTTAGATTTCACTGCCACAAGTCACAGTTGAAAGCCCAGTTATCTGTCCCTGGGCACTGGATTCACGGCGCTGTCAGACCATTGAGTTGCCCAGTACCGAGGCTCACACTAATGTGAACCAGAATGTGTCTCTGGGTGTGCTGTTCTTGTGTGGTGGGAGTTGATAATGCTCACCACATCTGCTGCTCCCATGACTCTGAAGACCTTGGTCATAAGCCCCCTCTGATTTCTCCTCTCCAAAGAGGAGAATCCCAGCCTTTTCACCCACAGAAACCCAGCCTCACCTCTTTTAGTTGCCTTCTTTGCACCTTTCCTTGCTCTGCTATGCCCATAGGGTATGGAAACCAGAAGCACACGTGCATTTAAGGCTTGTGGTGTAAATTTCAAACATATGTTGATGTTCTACCCTCAGTGCCTTTTTTGGTCATAATCAGCATTTTGCTGGCTTTTTTGCTATCATTACACGGTGAGCCAATGATTCAGAGAACCGGCCTGGATGACTCCAAGATCCCGGTCCTGAGTTTGGTTTCCAGTTCTAAGTTAAGCATTGTGCAGACAGGATTTAGACCACTTGTCCTAGGTCTATCAGCCCACTTTTTTTTGTATTAAAGCTCATACGGCATCTTCTTGTCCTCTCAGTTAAATGAGGATCTCTGTAAGTGCCTCACTATTGTCTGGAAGACCTAAGTATCACCTGGAAATTTAGAAGTTTCTCTGCACCATGAATTGATGAGTACACTGAAAAAACCTGAGCCCTAATACAAGTCCTGAAGGCAGTTAACTACTGACTCATCTCCAAAAGTGACCATTAATCTTTCGATCCTTGTTGCTTAAGCTGCTTTCAACCCATAAAAGTTTTCTGCTAATCCTGCAGTAACCTATTTTATTGAATATTTTTTTATTAAATTATTATTATTATTTAACAATTTTTTGCATATATGTGAAAACTTGTCATGGGTGTACTGAAAATCTGAATGTATTAAGTCTGCTGCACTCTCCTAGAGCTTGGGAATGTTAGTGACATGGTGTGAGCAGGGATATCACCAGTTACTTCAGTACATCAGGAACAGATCTACATATGTAAGAAACACTTTATCTTTAGACCATGAGTCATGCTATTTAAGAGATTGCTGATATTAAAAATATATAGAAAAAGAATGAAAGAAAAAAATATAAATAGGAGGTTGCTTTTGTAGGTTGTTCCGTAATGAGAAAACAAACCAAGTGCCTGCAAATTGTTCATGCTTGCCTTTTCTTTTTGTTAAATTGCAGATGGCGTTCATACTTTATTATATGGCAATTGTTGGCCATGCTTTGTCTATTACATCCCTGTTGATTTCCTTGGCAATTTTCTTCTATTTCAAGTAAGTGTTTCTTACACTCTCTCTTCTTTCCCTGAGGCATCTCAACCAAAGAAAATCTTGAAAGGCATCATGGCAGTGAGAAGCCCCTCTTCTGAGTGTCTTTTTATATAATCCTGATAAAGAAGTCTGAGCACAGGCTCCTCTCACTATTGGGACCTCTCCCAGTGGTGTGTAACCAAGACCATGTTATTATGTTGTCAGGACTGGTGTGAAAGCGCAGCCCATGGGGAAATGATGCAACTAGGGATGCAGTAAGGCCTTTCATTTACCTATTGCCTTATGTTCCTTGAAGAGCATGTCCAGAGCCTGCCAGGCACAGTGACTGTATGGGGCAGTGGCTGAGAGCTCCCAGCTCCTGAAGAACAAGGCTACTTGCATCTGAGACTGAAGGATTGAGCTATTAACCTGAGTAGGTGCTTACAGGACTCTGCCCTAAGAGTGAATTTGGCATTAGTGTGCAGCCTATTACCCTCATTAAAAGGAAAAACAGTGATGTGCTGTATCAGAATTTTAAGGGAGACTAAACTGATATTCACTGAAAGCACTACAGCTAATGTATGGCAACTTCACTAGAGAATTTCAGTCTTGTTCTTTAGTGAACCTGTCTGCTCTCAGTTAGATGCCTCTGCCTCAACTGTCAAACGGGAAGAGTAGTAAAAGATCAAGCACCCAACATCACCACCACCAAGAATAAGACTAGGAAACGCAGGAAAACAAAATGGTTGGACTTTTCATAGATTATAGATTGCAAACTCCAAATAGTTTGCAAGTAAGATTGCAAACTCCAAATAGGTGGATCCAAAATACAGGACGTGAATTCTGGTAATTTCCAAAGAGGCAATTTGATGAGTGCTTGTGATAACACATCTTAATCAGATGCAGAGATAGCTAGAAACTCTGCCCAATGGACTGATGAATTCCCTTCCCATCTAAGTAGATAAACAGTACAAAACCATAGCCACAGTAAAGCTTTGAGAAGACTTGAAAGAGCACAATTTAATCTGATTTTGAACCCCATACCCTGGTTTGAGTTCTTTGGGACAGTAAAGACGGGATCTGGTCAAATTATGTATGCTAAATGGATCAGAAAGGTGACTCCTTGCAGCAAGCGAGTCAGGGTCAGCCTGTCTGACTCACTCTGAGCTCTGAGTCACGGACAGCGCATGATCTTGACTGGTCCTAGGCCGCACTGAAAGACTGGTCTTTGCAGCAGCCTTCCAGACAGTAACACACCTCTTCCTCTCTTTCCTCCTCCACTTCTCCTTCCCCTCCCATGACTAAGCCATGACACAAAGGTTACAGGGAGAATAGAGAAAGGAATTAAACCAAAGTGCTTCATAATGGGAGGAAAAAGAGGAAACCAAACTACAATCATAGGAAAGTGAGAACGAAGCTGTGTGGGAGCAGGGCTCATGTTACCTTCACTTGTTTTCTATCATCTCGCTATGACAGCAATAGATTATTTGACCTTCAGCTGAAGGGAAGCTGTCAGTCAGACAGTCTATCACATAGCAAGAGATGATTTCAGGACTGTATAATAGCCTTTGACTTTAGAGGCAGCTTGGAGGGATTGCAGTTTCCCACATATAAGTTTTTGCTAGCAGAGATTTATTTTCAGTTCAGTTTTGGGTATCAGGATCCATAATGATCTGGCATCACAGATGCTGCAGTACATTCAGAATGGAATAATAAATCAGTAGTGGTGAGCATCACTAAGCACTGCAAACTCATAACAGGAGAAAGTATTCACAGAGTAGAGTGTCTAACAGCTACATGCATCGTCACATTATTTCAGTATTCCTATAATTGCAGACTGAGACCCCATTATCTTATTTAATAAAACACAAAAGAAAAGAGGTACTCCTAGCTCCAAATCACTCCAATTGAATTATTAAAACAAAGACATTTGCATAAATCCAGATGGGGAGTACAACAAATCTAGATTTGCCAAAATAATAGATGGTGTGTTATGAATGCACCTGCAGTCTAATTGCTGCCAAGGCTTTTAAAAGGAGTTGAAGGGTAATGGATGGAAGGATAATTTGTGAAATTTTTTGGGGGGGGGGGGTTCCTCAGGTGCAAGGGAGAACATGGCACAAAGCATGAAAATAATTTGAAAACTAAACAACAGGGTAGGAGAGGAAAAGAAGTGGCTAGGAGTGAAATTCAGTATTCTCAGTACTCAAAAATGAGAAAATGAAGGTCAAATTAGAAAGTGAGGGTATGGAAATACATGCTGAATGGTACAGGTGGATCTTTAACATGAAAGCCGGAATCAAGGAAAAAAGATGGGGAACACTGAGGGAAAAGGAGGAGAGAGTAAAACTAAGAGGGGAAGGCAGGCAGATAAAGGAGGCTGGACAGCAGAAAAAGGCAACATGCAGTGAGGGACAGTCCAATTTTATAGATGAATAAGACTGCCAAAAGTCAAGCAGAGCTATTAGAGAGGACAGGAATGGGAGTTGAGAGACATGTACCTGGCTGAGATCATCACTAAAGACTCTCTGTACCAGAAACCACATAGAAAGGCAGCTGAAAAGAAAAGTGTCTGCACTTCTTTGGCCAGGAGCTGAAGAGACTGTTCCTGGTAATACAGAAATTTTTATTTCTTGGGAACAGCATTGATGTCACACCAGTCCTGTTCCCAGGGCTGCAAAAGAAAGACAGAGAGTGATAAGGATGTCATAGTGTCCCAAGAACAGTGGGGTTAAGTAGCATAGGCAAAGTATTGTGATGGAGTATGGGGAGAAAGGAAGACTCAGGACTGAATAAATATCACCAGAGCTTAGGAGCAGAAAAGGAATGTCAGACTAGATTTGTGATGGGGACAAATAGAGGTGGGGTAAGCACAGGTACATAGTGTAGCAAAAATAGCTCCAAAGAATGGTCCATTTTCTCCAATACCCTGTCCTACAGTGAATCAAACTGGAAGTTCATGAACCCAGCCCTGTATCTGGTGCTCAATATTTGCCAATAGCTGATGCTAAAAGAAGACTATAAGATCAGGGCAAGTGTACAGAGATACTCTCATTCCTAGACACCAGGATCTGCATCTCAAGGACACCCTGAACCAAAGAAGGTGCCTTGATAAATAAGAAGGTGAAAAGAAGTGATAAGCATTGCTGGATGGTGATAACCATAACCAGAAAGATGAGCTCAAGCTAAAGGAAGAATTCTGTGCAATGACTCGGAAAGTAGGTGTAAGAAAACAAAGAATAAATGGCAGGTGACCAAAGAGCTAAAGAAGGGAAATAAGTCAAGCAAGCAAGCAAGCAAAATAAGCAGAAAAGGATTCAACTGGCTAGATTAGCTCTCTCTTATTGAAGACAATGCATTCTGCATTGGCCTCCACATGCAGAGGAACAGAAAGCCACAGCCTGTGCTCCATTCCAGACTGCAAAAGACTCCTAGTGCTGAGCTTACCCCACCAAGACAGCAGTATTTCTTGGCTGTTCTTTACCTAGCAGTTTTGCCTTCTTGCTCCCAGTGATCACTGGACATCACAGCATTATCTAACAGCTCCATGAGGGCCTTTCTGCAGACACCTTCTGTCAGCCTGTTGCTATGCTCCAGGACATGGAGTGCTGCAGGGGCTTTTTTCTCTGCCTCAGAGATGTATGAGGAGGTGACATGAGGATTTGGGCATGAATTAGAAATGGGGAAGATGGTTTGGGTCAGAAACTGTAGTCGTGATTTGGTTTCACAAGAATTCTGAAAACTTCTCTTGTGAAACTGCCACCCACAATAGCATAAATCCTACCCTCCCCAAAACCAGTCATTTCAAGAGATTTCTTCTCCTTTTGAGCAGGAAAACAACCTCCGCTGCTTTAGAATCTCAGCTGGAGTTAGAAATATGCAGGATACCAACCCAAATCCCCCTGTAATTTAAGGAGATTCCTGCCCAAATTCCCATCCTGTCTCACTACTAATCCTGAAGTAGAAAATAATTTTCATCTGAGTATTTGAGAAATTGAGTCTCCAGGGAACAGTTACTTATAAAGAAAGCTGTATTCCTGATATTCATTACTTGTATCATGCGCATCCAATAATTCTCAGGGTTCTGCTTCACCACTAAATATCTCAATTACCATGAAATAAAGAAAGGCATCAAGAGCTAAGAATGTAGCTGGATAGGTCTTTACAGCATGGTTTAAAAAGCATGTGGTGCTAAACAGGTGTAAAAACAAACCCAAAAATTTTTCAGAGGTTATGGCTGCAATGCAAGGCATGTATTTTCCAATTATGCCTTGCCAAAAGACATTCTTGAGAGACTGTTGCCAGAAAGAGCTTGTTAAAGTGACATCAGAAGAAAAACACTAATTTACAACATGTGTTGTATATTTTTCAGGAGCCTCAGCTGTCAAAGGATAACACTGCATAAGAATTTGTTTTTTTCCTATGTGCTGAACTCCATGTTTACAATTGCCCACCTCATTGCTGTTGTCCCTAACCCGGGCCTTGTAAAAAGGGATCCTGTAAGTACTGCATGACTTCTCTCCATCTTAACACCCAAGTAAAATTACTATGGCCAATGAACCAAGAATTCCCATTCAGCAGCTAATGATAGCCATCTGGGAAAACACACACAGAGGGTGCAGATTCTGAGAATTTCACTCAACCTTCCTCAGTTCTGTTACCAAGCAATTAAACTCTTTGAATCTTGTACAAGCCCCAGACTTGTTCCAGCCAGCCCATCCATACAACTATGTGTCAGACCTCCACTGCTCCCGGCCACAAGCACCTGATGATTCCCAGCAAAGCCCCTGAGGTGGTAGATGCCTGTCCTTCTTCACAAGCACACACACTGGGGAGGGACAGGGTGGAGAGAGAGACAGCTTATTTCAGTGTAACACACAAAAAGGTCTATTTGCTGCATTTTTTAACTTGGGAGGTGGTAAATCAAAGAATTAGTTTCCTTCACTGCTCTTATGGAGTGATACAAATTGTGCCATTGCCTCAGCTGATAAATATGTACGGCAGATCTCATCCAGCTCTGATCTTGCTCCCTAACCTAGCAATCACATTGTGCTCAGTCCTAACAGCAGCCCCAACCAATGTGAAATTAATGCAAACGTGGTAATCTCAAGTTTCATTTTAACACTGATCACCTTGTAGCCTAATAAGATCGTTCAATTATGATTCAACCATTTATCTGCTTCTAATTTCATGAAAGCAATTAAATATTAGCACCTGATATTATCTGATCACATGTGTCTCTCAAATGTGTGCTGATTAAGTTAATTAAAGCAGAAAATGTATAGCCTAAAGAAGACATCACCAGCCTCAGGGACCATCTGGAGATTAAAAAATAGGAGACCAGAAGAATAATTTTAAAATCACACATTTTGTTTCTCCTCATTGCATAGCATAATACATACATAGCCTGTGCAAGAGATGCAATGAAAATTCACTTGATATTTGAAGATAAAAATCTGGCAGATGGTATCAGGCACCTAAATTGAAGTAAAATCATTACCTCAGGGTTAAGAATGATTCTTTCTGACAGCACAAATAAACTATCTGAAATGGTTTAAACTAAAATTTGAGGACATGGGAAGGAGTCTTGTGTTATAAGATTTCTTTAAAAAACTGTATCTAGTGCCTTTTGGCCTGATCTTTATTTGAAGTGAAATCTTGACACCAATGACAAAGCTCTCAGGGGCTCCCATAGAGCCATGTAGCCACAGAACAGGTACCAGCCCACTGAGCATCACCTGATGAAAACCCCAACCTCTAATGCTATGGCACAGAGTATAAAAATGACACTGGTGGTTACCTTTGGAGGCCATGGAGCCCAAAGTGGTACAGAGGTTCATGTACTGAGCATAGCTCTCAGGCCTCTGGTCAGAAAATGAAGAGGAGCCTAAATGCTCAGTATAGTCATGGAAATGACCCAGCTGATGTCCTGTTAACAAAACTGGCTCCAGCTATTGGCTAAGCAGATGTTTTGATGAGCAAAGCCTCTGTTTTGTAATTTCTTCTTCCAAACCAGATTTGCTCTTTGACACAGCAGTGAAAGGCTGTCTATAGAAGACGAACAAGGCCAAAACATCTTGCGTCTTTCATTTTTGTTCCACCATCAAGTATGGCACGAGAGTACACTCGCTGCCTCACGTTCTAGATTTCCCTTCCAAAAAACCGAAAAAGAATAAAAAGGAGGTGAGGTGACCTGTTAATCTGTTCAAAGTCTCCCAACATTACTAGAAAGTGTACCCTGCTACCTTAGTAACATAATAAACTTACAAGTTCGTGATTGGGAAAAGAAAATGAACAGACAGGAGCACATTTTTAACATATGATGAAAGTACAGAAAATCTCTATGTGAGTATATGAAGACTTTAGGGATTTATGTTTAAAATGTTAAAAAAATATACAAAAAATTCCCATAACATTTTTATGCTGATGCGTATTAACAGAGCAAATGACAGTTTTACAGCTTGGGTTTTTTCTACTCCTACTGCACCCTCTGTTTTAATAAGTCCATTTGAAGATTACTGCTTCTGACTTCTGGTAGTTCGCTGCATTTATCCACTTTCCACATGTGCATCTTTGGAGCTTCACAGGCTCATGTATGTATGGCTGTCACCTTTAGCACATACAGAAATATTGAAGTGTGTAGATTGAATTTCAAGCAATCACAGATACCACTCAGGTAACAGCCATATACAGAGATGAAGTTGGTGGTATTTATTCTGAAAAATAATAAATGTGTTTCCACCTCAATAGTTCCTGCCTTTTTTTTTTTCCTACCTAAAGTTTCACAATTGATTTTAATTATGAAATGCCATGGGAAAATACTTCCAGTGATGCATAATTTATGAGGATATCAACAAATCCACATAATTTTGAAGGAAGAAAGAATGATCTGTTAAATAACAAGGAGAAAAGTCAGGAGGATCAAGAGAGGAAATTCTTTCCTAACACCAAGACACCCCCATTCTCCCTGTGACCCAGGGAGAAACGATGTGAGACAATCCAAAGCATCATTTACATGAGGAGAGTCTGTATCACATCCTTACTCACACTGCTGCTAAGAGTTAAATCCTTTGATGATCATTCTGCTCATGTAAAATGGTAAGTCAAGCCGCTTTTATGATAATCTTAATTTGCTTATTTACTTCATGTTTTCTGGTTATACAATTTTCTCTCTCTCTTTCTCTCTCTCTTTCTGTTGGATTTATCTGGATCTGAAATCATGGAAAAGAAAGATCCTAGTCCAGGTGGCCATACAAGAAATGAAGAAGCAATGGACGAGGTTCAAAGATATTTAAACAAAAATAAACAGGACACGTGAATAAACACTTATTTACATATACTGAAAATTTTGATTGTATCTGAATTAGAAATTATGCTCTTACTGGAACAGTGTTTATAGGAAGACATATCATCCATCACCTTCCTAAATGAGACTGACTCACAGTAGAAGGGTGATCTGTGGACAGCATTTCATGTTTTCCATTAAAACCTCCAGAAATATAAATAAAACTCTTGCTGCCAAATCCCTCAATATAATCTTACTCATCAGATCTGGTTTTTTCATTTTCTGTATTCCACAAGACTAGTAATTTTAATACTCAGTATTGATGGGGGTAAAGGGAAGCTACAGTTAATGCCTGAAGGGGCAGCTCTGCCAATGAGAAACTGAGCAAATTCATCAGCTCCATGAGCACCAATATAAATATGCTTTTAGGGGAGGCTAAGTTTGGTCACCAATTTGTAATGTCTCAGTAATTAGAACCTCTTCCACAAAAGCTTTTAGAGATTTTACTGTATTTTGTTCACTTTCCTGTTCTACTAGAGATATCTGTTCTCTTCTTTCTGCGGGTTCTTCTGTAGCCTCTTCACATTTTATGTAGTAATTTCACCCTTGCTTCTGTCATTGTATGGTGTGGAAGTTTATATTTCAATTGCAGTTTTATAGAGGCCATGGCAAGGGCCAGTCCTCCACTTGTAGTTCCTAGGAGCCCTGTGTGGGGTCTCATGCTTGGCCATGTTATGTCAGAGAGTAAGGACACAGCATCTATTCAAGGAACACTCCAATCTCACTGTCAAGTCCCATCTCATTTCCACACAGCTCCTTTAGGCCTTACTGTATAAACAATCTGTACACCCTCTTATATGGATGGGTTCAGTAGCAGAGCTGGTAAGGAAGAACCCAAAGCAATCCCTGTTTAATTACACACAGAGTGATTTCTTTTCCTCCTGGCAGCATCTGTAACTAACTTAGCTCTTGAACACGGGGGTGAGAGGATGGAGGCTGTTTTTCCCTCCTTGTGTAGATGTAGATATATTTTAAAGATCTTGAGCTATTTTACCACTCTAGCTGATGGTGCAACGTGCACTCTGTGTCTCTGGCAGGAGCACGCAGTCCCTTTCCCTTTGCAAGCGTTTCAGTAAGGTTGCTGACGCTGTGGGTATGAGGTGGGATGATGAACAAGGGGCACTTTGTTATCTGAACTGCCCAAACCCACCTCCTGGAACAAGCAAGCCTTCTAACCAGTAAGACCCTTCCCATTCAGCATTACTAGTTAGAGCAAGAGAGCACAAAGGCTGGTGCCCACTAACATTAAAATTTTTAAAGCAAGGCCATGGTAGTAGCAATATTAAAAAATCTAGCTTTCTCATGGACACTAGAACACTATAAATAATCTCTCCATTAAAAAATTCAAGTGAAAACTGTGACTGCCCAATTGTGTTAGGTTTTCCTCCCTATCACAGTTACAGCAAAACAGTAGAAACAAAACATTGAGCTGTGTGGGCAGATGAGGAGTGCATAAAGCACTGTTACTGTGATTTATGGGGTTCCAGGGGTTCCAGTACTGGTATTCCCCATGTTCCTAAAGGAATAGAGAGACAATGTAAGACAAGAAAACAAAGGAGATTTGCAGCATTTCAGAAAGAGTGTCAATTTTAGGGTTTTTTGCCATACCAATGCTACCTTCTCGTCTCTTCTTGCTTTCAGTTCCTGCTGATCTAGCCTGGCAGAGCCTGGGGGGTTTAAAACATATTTTTATCAAATGTGGTGGTCATAGATAATACCAGTGAAGATAAATGGCAAAACTGTTGCTCCATGTGACTTATCTTCCTTAGTTGCCCCAGCAGTCCCCCTCATAGAGCAGCAAAGGTGGAAACAGCAAAGGTGGAAATCCACAAAGGAAAGGGACACTTCGATCTTCTGAGTGGTTTCACGTATTATACTTGGGGTAGAGCTTCAAGAGGTGCCATTTTTCTTAAATAATTGGATTTTTTTTTTAATGTGACTATTTCCAGAACTTTCCTGTGGCTCTCAAAGCATCTCTGAAATCTTTTATCTTAGTACATCTCCTCCTCCATCCCGCTTCCATTAGATTAGTTGTAGGAGCCTCAGCAGCCAATTTAGCCACAAAGAGGTGACACAGAGCCTGGGCAATTGTGAAATCAATAGAATGAGAGTGAGAACATGAAGATTTGGCACTAATATTGAGAGTTTGAGAGAAGTTGTCCCCTCTAAGAAGAATTTCTGAATTGAACAAAGCACCATATCACATTTCTGAGGTTCACAGTTGGGATGGCTGAGCCTGTGAGGTGCAAGCAAGCACAGTTCCTGATGTTCATGTGTGTACGGAGGGGTGACCACAGGAGGTGACAGGGAAAGGAAATTCCTACTCTATCTGTCTATGCCCCCATCCATAAAGGAAAACTGATATAAGGAGAGGACAGTGCTGCCATTGCACTCCTCTCATATCAGCAGAATCACACTTCTCAGGGTGTAATTCTTTGCCTAACAGTATTTTCTGTCTAGACTCTCCCTTACCAGACCTGTCCAGTCCTTCTAAGCTGCAGGGGTGAGGAAAATGGAGCAGTACTGTACAGGATGCACAGGCATAGGATATCCTACTGTCCAGCTCTGGCACCCAGGCACAACCAGTGTGGAATCACTGACAGAGTCCTATGCCTATGAGCAGAGAGCTGTGTGACCTTTCATGGAGGCAAGGACTGACTGTCACTTTGATTCAGGAACATGTGTTCACCTTTCAGAGTCGGAATTTGTTTTATGCCGGTGAATCATTTGCAAATGAAGTTTTTGCCAACAGTAAGCTCATGGCTCATGACCAGCACCAGGACTGTGCTGTGCCAGTTTCACTGTCACTGAAATCACTGGGTTGCACTAGCAAACACTGTGGTAATACAGATGTAAATCAGAATCTCTTCCTCCATCCTAGGAAAGATCAAGTCTTTCCCCTCCTACCAAGTTCAGTGAGATTAGTGCAGAGTAAGGCAGGGTGTGAATTCAGAACCAGACATATTCAATAAATTCTCACAAATTTTCAGGCTTAAAGAATACCTGGATTCATTTAAGACAGACCTCTCAGTGTCTAAATGGCATGAAGCAGAGCAGTAATTCCCATCATTTTCCCAAGGTGTCTCTCCAAGTTTTCCTTGCCGTATCTTTGAAAGGGTCTAACTGAAATGCGAGAAATTTGAGTATGAATTGCCCAAAAAGATTTTTCAAAATTTTTCAAAACATGAATTCTTTGTAAAGGAATTACCCTCAGAAGGACAGTACCATAATATTTCCAAACCATGGTATTCTCCCTGATACCATGCTGCCACAGATATTTTCCTCACTGGGATTTGTCTGATTAAATGGCAGTGCTTCCTGTGGAGGCAACTGCGTCTCAGTCCAAGAGACCACTTACCTCACTCTAAAGCAGGTGGCTAAATCAGGCCAGGTGAATTAAATGCAGAGTGCCCATTCCTCTCCAGAGGCTACATCATGCTGCACACCTATACTATGAAATCAGACATGCCCTTCAATGACTGCTGTGCAGACCAGAGGTATTGCCCATTTTCAGCCATGATCCTGCTACCCTGTGCTTCTTGAAAGTATCTAAGACTAGAAGTAGCCTGAATCAGAAGAGAAAAAAATGAAAGAATATCAAAGTGCCTTTACAGATGACAGCCAAACATGCGAAATAAGGGTATGGAAGAAGAAACAGTAATGACTTCCAGCAGGAGTTAAAAATCAAGAGGCTTGGGTTAGTTATGTACATGACCTTTAAATTTAGTTGGCAGAATGAGCTATTGGCCAATAATAGGCCAGTTGTTTGGATAATTGAGCTCCTTTGCTCACCATTTCACCTCTGAGCTTATGCTTGCATACACCCAACCGACTGACTTCAGAATTCTCTGGCGTCCCCTTGGCCCAACATCCTTTGAAGGGCTGGTAGCTCTACCTAGCAGCAGGTTACCCTGGGAAAGACACTGGAACAGCATCTGAGTACATCTGGAGAATTAAAACACTCATAAATATTTAAGGTCAGACATGTCTTACATTTGCACACCTGTTTTGCAGACACATACAGCTGACCTAGTCATCCCATGCTAAAGATAGACAAAGTTACATTCAGGGTGCTATCCATCTGGCTTATTTAAGATATATCCTTTAGGATGAGGTAATTTTTACTATAATCTCCATCACCTCTCTTGTTATCTTTTGATTACTGGAGAGACAGATTGGGTGTCTATATTTAGTATCTCAAATCCCGGTCATATCATTAGAAAACTCTTGGAGCATTTAACTGAATCGTGGAGTGGATATATCCACGTCATCAAAGCTATATGTGTACCTAGTTCCCAGGAAATCCTTTTGCAGGTCTCGATCTTGCACCTCAAACATAAGGCAGGTACACATGGCTGTTAGATATATTTCATGTAAACTTAAACTACCCTGGCTATGCCTGGATATAGATTTGAGTAACCTCTGCCTTGTCCTATCCTCCTGTGCCTGATGGCTCTTCCTCCTGGTGTGATGGTGGAGGACCGGTGCCTGGAATAGCGGGATTTTTATCGGCAATTACCTCCCTCCATGGTGAGAAGGTGGCAGCAGATCCTGTCCAAATGAAGAGCAGGTCACACCATTTTGTGTTATTTTTTACGAAACCCTTGTTTTCTCTCCCTCTTTGCTCTCCTCCATCACTCAGGCTCACATCTACAATGACTCCCTGAAAAGCTGCTTCCCTCTGGCAAGTGGCAACACCACTCAGAAACCAGGCTGATAAAACCCCTTGAGAATGATGAGGCTGTTTTGCTTTGCCTCACACCCTGCATCACACTTGCCATGGTGCATCCTGCAGGTGAGGAGCCAGTGGCTTCTGCACACTGAGGCAGTGCCAGATGTGCCACAATAACCCCTCGGGCTCTGCAGAGCTCAAAGCTGCAGTCCAGGGAGAACTACTGCTACAGCAGCCAGGACTCAAGTATGTGCAGATGTAGCTGTATTAATTACTGTCCTGAATGTGTAAATCTGGGCTAGCTGCTTTGCTATAGCATAGACATGGACACACATGCTGTTAAGAATATCCTCTATTGTTTAATATCATATTTTGCTTTCTTGTAACACAAAACCTAGGAGCCCTCTGAGCAGCTCTGTACATTTCGTTCTGTAAATTGTTTAAAAGTATATTAAAGCATTAATCTTCTTCCAAGCCCCAGTATGCCAGGTTTCTGACTAGAACACAGCTTAATGGATGACTCATTGCAGATACATTGTATAATGGTGTGATGTTCTGATAGTGATTTACAGCTGCAACACTTAGCACTGTCCTGCTTTGGAACATCCTTTTATTGCTTGTTTGTGTAACATATGGATACTCGGAATTTAAGAATATTTTCACAGAATAGTGTTCTAATAATCAGAAAAAAAAAACCAAAACACAATGTTTAATGTCAGAGCACTAATCAAACTTGAAGATACTCCTTTAAAATGCTAAGTTTAGAATGTTTGAGAATATACTGTACTGCCTTCAAGCTGAATTTGAATAAATCATGTCTGGCCTCCATGGCAAGCAGGAACCTCTTGGAGGGGGGTCCTTTGCTGCCATGCACTGGTGAGGTTTCCCAGAGGTGAAGAGGAACTAGAATGGTAAGGTCAAATACGTTTATTTCCCTTTAAACAAAGTGCATAGCTGTAGTGAAGGCTCATATAGCTGGCTTGGTTTAAAATCGATAACCTTGACTGGCCTTTTCTCAGCAATTTATTTGAAATGTCAGTCGGGGGCATTTCAATGGACAGAGAGCACTGGAGAAGACACATTTCATTATGCATGCTGAGGGGCTTTCCCACACTTGCTTTCAATAGGGCAGGCACTCTGGGGTTGACAAGGACTGGTGTAAAACACAGACCTCCCAACCTGCCAACCTGAGTTCCTTTACCAAGGAAAGCACCGCAGAAATGAGCACGCATGGGAATCTGTACGACTTTACTATGCCAAAACAGAGTCAGGCCTTTTGCTCTGGCTGAATTACTAGGACAACCTCCTCAAACAATTAGCAGGTTTATTTCATATTACATTTTGTTACTATTGAAAGTGAACTTCTGGGGTTTTTGTAGTTGAAGAGTTTTGTCTTGAATTGCCCTGATGAGTAAAGATGGTAATTAATGGTGCGGTTTGCTGTCCATAAACTATTAACCAATAACCAAGGAGAGCCTTAAGAGAGAAATGACAAGCACATATGATGAGAGGCTGCTGATGAGATTAGCTGAGGAGAGCACTATGCCAATTACATTATTGTGCAATTGCAGGGTCCTGCATAGGCAGATGGACCTTTGGGACTCCTTTGGCAGGACTGGAACATTAACTGTGTTTACAGTATGCCAATATATCCTGCAAAACATCACAGACACCGTTTCTAGCTCTTTCTTGTAAAAGGAGAGTAAATTGTTTTATTTCTCCTCTGGGAAATGTTCCAGAATCCTTTTGAAGTGCTTATGTTGCATACTGCAGCTGTGGTGTTTACAAGAGTTCCATAACTCTCTGCAAGATTTGCAAGTGAGAAGAGTATGACTGGCTGTATTTCTATTTACCCCTTTAGCCCCTGAGTAGTTAGGCCACAATTTAAGGTCATTCCAGGGTGTTTTTATGAGGAAGGAGAACTAGCAAAAATGGAGATCTTTCTTCTTGGGTACTGTCCTGCAGATCTGTAAAGAACCTTTCTCATCTTCTGTGTCCATCAATGCAATGCAAACACATGGCCAGAAGCAGCCTCTTTGCTTGCAGGTTGAGTTTCTTTTCTACGTTGCATTCTGCCAAAAAAAAAGTTCATTCTAGGACATCCTTCCAGAAGCACAAAAGGAGCTGCTTTCTCAGGTGGTTACCTGACTTCGAGGGCTGGTAATTTTTTCCTGATAATTTTTTCACACTTCCCCTTGCTATAGCCACCAACTTGTGCAGGACAGTGCTATCTGCTTCCAGACTCCCAAAAAGAGGAGCATTTGTTTATTCCTTTGCTCAGGAGACAGGCACACCAACCGGCGCAACAGTAATGGGGCTGCACTAGAAAGGACCTGCTGTTTCGTCTCAGCCTGTGCTGCTCATGAGTTAAAACCCACTAGCTTCAGTCACCTGCACACCTTCAGACTGAAAAGCTCATGACTTTTAACTCTGCTTCAGAGTGTGAAGGTGCTGCAATAGTCCTTTCCTGGGTTTGACTGTGCTGCTTATTGTACAAGACACGACAGAACAGAGCCTCTGCCTCAAAGAACTTACAATAAAACTTTTGTCTTCAGCAGAAAACAAACTCCCTACACATGTTTTTATCTCAAAGTTAGCAGTCATAAAACTGTAGAATCATGGAATGGTTTGGTTAGAAGGGACCTTAAAGATCGTCTAGTTCCAACAGCCCTGCCATGGGCACAGACACCTTCTCTTAGACCAGGCTACTCAGAGCCCCATCCAACGTGGTCTTGAACACTTCCAGGAACAAGGAGTCTACAACATCTCTGGGCAACCTGTTCCAGTGCCTTACCACCCTTATAGTAAAAATATCAGTCTTTATAAATTATAGGTATCAGTCTTTATATATTACAGTACAGATTTATAAATTATAGTAAAGAAAACAATCAGTTATCAAGCAGTAAGCAGGCGGAAGATTTGCTTCTGTATCATCTTGCTGTTTTATTTTACTTGTTTCTGTAAGAATAAACAATATATAAAACTTACTACTTTTGCAATTTTCTCAGTTAAGACTAATGTACACCAAGGTGTTGGTTACATTTGTCATATTTTATTTGTACCAATCCAATTCTTATCAGTAAAAGGGTCATCTCTTTTTCTTGCTCCGACCTTAGAAAACCAGTTTCTTTATAGTAGGAAAATACTTCCATTGCATCACTTAGCCCCAGCTGAAACAGGCTGCATTTGTTAGCTCATGCAAAGCAAAGACTGATTCTTTTTTCTCTTTGAATAATATGAATTTAACATAATTTATCTCAATACACTGTTGTGCTTAAACTCCTTATAATAACTTTTGCAGATAAATTCTTAAATTAATGTGATGTGTATCAAAGTACTTGTCACACCAGTCCTTTATTCTTTGCCAAGGGTTTTCTTACTTCTTTAACTTATTACATCAGAAGTGATTACAGTCCTCAAGAGTCATGTGTTGTCTGCATGCCCATTGCTCCAAAGGATAAGTAAAAGATTTCATTTTTAAAGCCAAAAGTCATAGTTCAGATGGGGGGTACACGGAAGAAAGAAATGTTGGGAAATGAAGCAAATGGAGCTCAGCTCTGCAGCTGTCAGGGAACGTGTTTCTATGTGTGCATTTCTTTGAGCTACAGATAAAAGTTCCAGCAAAGACTGACTTGGTTCTTGTGGAAGGTATGTTCAGTCAGTGTCTGCTCAGAGGGTTGGTGAGCAGTGCATACAGCTGGCAAAGAGAAGCAAGGATCATCCACAGTAACCTTCCTTTCAGTTGAAACAGGGAAAGCATTAAGTCAAAATGACAGGTTTGAGAAGTATCATGGATTTTATTGCAGAACTCACCATCTGTGCTCAGCTCCCCTC
Source organism: Corvus kubaryi (assembly GCF_017639235.1). Classification (NCBI taxonomy): domain Eukaryota; kingdom Metazoa; phylum Chordata; class Aves; order Passeriformes; family Corvidae; genus Corvus; species Corvus kubaryi. Next base: position 35,356,753 of record NW_024581137.1, read on the forward strand.
CACCTGCCAAGCTGCAGGCAAAGTTGTTCCTAGAGCCCGGGTGACTGGATGGAGCACCGGGACAATTTGGCCCTGGCAGGAGCAGGACCAGCCTGTGTGCGACACGCAGGCGCTCTGAGTCACTCGCACTGAAGCCACCAGGAAAATGATGCCTCGAGCCCTCAGGTGGCCCCCCTGACCTGCAGCTCCTCCTGCAAGGGACAGGAGACCTCCACAAGGGACATGTTGCTGGACCAGCCCAAATCTCAGACACGGAAAACTGCTGTGATGGCTCAGGAAGTTTGCTCATTTTAGAGGCCAGGGTGGCTGGCTGATGCCAGGGAGGGTGCCACCTGAATCTGTGTGCAGACTGAGGAAACTGCCTGTCAGGCAAGGCAGTCCTTGCAGGTATGGGTGATCCATAAGGGGAGAACGGAGAAAGGTAAGCCACCAGCTAGGAGGCTGCACTGAGCATGGGCAAGGGAACAAGGAAGGAAACATATTGACCCAGACCTGTGAAAAACAGTCCATGATATAAGAGCCTTAATGAATACTTTTGCCCACAGAAGAAGGAGCAAATATATCTTCCCTTTTCACTTGTTTTGGTGGTTGTGGTGGTGGTTGGTTGGGTTGGGTTCAGTATACAACCCTTTTTGGACACATTTTTAAGAACTGTTCAGGTACAGTGTGGTAGAAAGAACAGTCTGTTCTGTCTTATGTGGTGAGCAGAAAAAATGAATTACCAGAAAATAAAAATCAGTTCTTTGCACTAATCTTGTCAGAATCCTATATCCTAACCTATCAATAAACCTATATTTTCATGAACATCAAGCTGCACTGTAAATATTGAAAAAGAGTTAATACACATGTTCAGGCAATTGGGAATGTTTTTCAGCAACTGAAGTTGGTGGACTGGATGGCTAAGAAGCTTTTCTGATCCAGAGGGGTGGTCCAGACAGATGCAGAACATGCAGTCCCCTGTCTGCTGAGCTGCTGAAATGTCTCTTGAAAGAGACAAGTGAATGCTAATAACATCTTGTGGAGCCCAGGTAGTCAGCTTGGAAAACATCTTCAGAAGTTAAGGGAAAGGAGTATTTACCTTTGGCCACAGATGATGACTGTTAGTTTGCCATCACTGCTGTGACCTCAGGTTTCCAGGTAGCATGTGATGTTCCTCAGAAGCGGTGGGTCTGGGTCAGCACAGCAATGCCTGCCCACTCCTCCTGGCCCTCCTGGGTGGTGGTGGCAAGGAAGTCCACGTACAGGACCTCACTGCCCTCCCTAAGAAAGCAAATGGACATGAGAAGCATTCAGAAGAGCAGCAGCACTTTCCCTCACCAGCTGGCGCTCCAGTGGTGGATACAACATGCTTCCCTCCATCATCTGCCCACTGCTTCCCAGAAATTTGAAGACACAATCCCTTGTCAAGGTCTAAGTCTGCAGCCTCGTCTGAACCATGCATGGGAACCACTTCACCAGCTCCATTTAGCTCCACGTGTCAGTTTGTTAGTTCATAAAAATAGAGCAAAGCTCTCACCTCACAAAGCAGCAAAGACAGTATCCCTGGTACCCTACAAAAAGAATCTCTGCTGACACCAAAACTTGCACTTTCCAAAGGAATTACTTCAGAGCTGGGGGCTGTTTAAAGCATAAATGACTCTGGCTTAGAAGACAGACCTGAAAATAACTTTTCTAAGTTTGGTCAAAAGGAAATCACCCAAATTGGAGCTCGATCTTATTGTCTTTTTCACAGCCCTCCTTTGACCTCTAGAACAAGTTGCTTGTTTCAGTTCTAAAGAAACCATCAGATTACTGACTTTTGAAGGAATTTTTTTATTTTGTGGTACCTTTTGGAGTGCTCTTATCATAATTCTGTTCTACATTGTGAGGGCTCTTCCTTTAATTCACCTTTTATAAAAGTTGAAAATCCCTCTCACTGGTGGGTGCTGAAAAAAAGCCCCAAAAAACAGAAGACCTGGGAATTTTTGTTCCCCTTTGCTTTCTTATAGCATACTAGTAACATTTGTCATTGCCTACTTAAATGCAAAATGCTGGTCAAATGTGTGACTTCCTCTCATTTATCTGACAGGTAAGCTGCAAAGTGCTGCAATTCTTTCATCAGTACATGCTGGGCTGCAACTACTTCTGGATGCTCTGCGAAGGCATTTATCTTCACACGCTGATCGTGGTGGCAGTATTTGCTGAGGAACAGCGTTTGCACTGGTATTACCTCTTGGGCTGGGGTATGTATGTCACCATTTGTAGCAAGAGGGTCAATACTTTCAGATGTTTAAATTCTTCTAGCACTTATATAGCACTTATGATCTAGTTTATATCACTAGATCACAGCTTAAGATTGAGTTATTGGATCCTAAATTTGAGTGCATATAGTTGCACAGGCTTAGAGACTTACAAAAAACAGAAAGAAGCGTATTTTTTATTTGCTGCATCTTGGGATTTGCAGAAAGAAATGCTTATGTTCTATTAAGAAAAGCTATGGGAGAAAATATGTTTCTATTCAAATATATCTCTTGTCTAAAAAAAGTTGTTTATTTTTGTCACTTATATGCAAAAACAGGAATGCGTGACAGTACCTAGAAAGTATAATTTTCCTGGAATCAAGAGGAAGGATCAATATCTATGTCTCACAAAGTGAAGCAAACACAGCATATGAAAAGAGGAACCAGAATTTCTCTGGAAGTGAATCCAGTATCAGATATATTTTAGCATATGTTGTTTTAGAGGAAAAAATTTGATTTTGCCTACTGCATAGATAATGGCTTTGCTGTCAGGACTGTTTTTGTCCAACAAGAGACAAGAGATCTCTAAAGCATTTCAGAGAAACATACAGGTGTCAAAAAGCAAATCTCAATGATGTTCTACTAGAGTGGTTACAAATTTGTGCACAATGGATGCAAACTGCATGTGGTCACGTGCATATTGCCCAAGGAACGATGACTAGGTCTGGTTCTTCATCTCCAGATATGCAAACTCTTCTGTTTTCACTAAGGGACCCCTTGCTTTTTTAATGGGTAGCAGCAGCAGATATTTTTCCTTTGGACTGTCTGGTCCAATAGAAGACCATATAAATATAACCAGTATATTACAATTAAGTTTCTTTTACATTTAAATCACTGTTGTAAATCCAGTCCACATCAGTGTTGACAGAAAATCAATATCAAGAGCTTTTTTCCAATTTGGCAAGCATGAATCTCTGGCCTCATTCCAATTTCTGGTAAGGCAGTTCCCATGTCTTGAAACCACTGGTGCAGCAAAGCAGCAAATGATGGACCTTTATCCATTGGCCCACTGCACATAGGGATGTTCTTGCAATCCCTGTCTGAAGCAGATACAATTTATTCTATATTTGCTATCCTTTTTGGTGAAGTTGTACTTTTTCAAGATTATTTCGTTTACAGCAGGAAAACAGAAACATAGCCCTATTGCTTAAACCAAGAAAAATTAGGAATTTTTAGATTAGATTAACAGATAATCAGATAATTAAGTAATTAGATCAGAGGAAAATGACCCAATTCTACATGTTCTGAAAAAACTTAAAACACTATCTTCAAACACAAATTAGGCATCCAATAGTTGATCCTAAATAGGCAGTAACAGCAAAGTTATCCCCTATTTGGATTTTCATTTTAAAGTCTGGTAATTTATTTTTCTTTTATGATACAAGGCTTAGTGCTCTCTGGATACCTACATTAGATACCAAGAAAATTAGCATGATTTTCTAGTTTATATAGATTGTAGTGCCAGACAGCCGTCTCCAGGCATGTAAGAATTTGTCTTTGGTTGGTTTTGTTGGGATTTTTGGGGTTTTTTAATGACAACACCAGCATGCACTCTTTTTTCTAATGAGAATGGCATCTTTTCTAAGAAGAGAGACACCTGTCATGCTTTTGGAATTAAAAGTATGTGGGACATTATCAGCTCTTAAATGAAGACAACCTTCCTGAAGAATTCTAAATCAAGTCAAAGTTTCTGGACTTCGTCAATCCAAATAGCTGAGTCCTCTTGGAGAGAGGAACTGTGTTATCACAAAAATCTCATTGCTCAGAATATTTGAATATAAAAAGTCTCATAGGGCTCTGAAACAGTAGCCTGATGTGAAGAATCATTTTAAACGTTTGCTTCCAGACAAAGCTTTTTCCATTTTCATGTCTTGCAGAACAAGGCTTCCCAAAATGTGTCCCTCCATATCCAATTTGCAAGAGGAATATGGTCATAGACATTTTCTTTTCTCGTGACATTCAATTTAGGCAGTGCAATTTAATGCAACTGTGGCATCCAGCCTGCAATGAAAGTTTACAAGCCAGCTGTAGTAGTGCTGAGAATGACACCAGCAGCGTGGTGGGTAATTCAGTGAAGTTACCTGATAAGACACACATCTGTATCTGCAGCACTGCCCAAAAAATGAAGAGGGTAGTGGCTATGGTAATAGGGCCCTGATAACTTGAGAAGGAAAAAGTTATTTTAAATGAGTATAACTCTTGACAATGGTGTCTGCAGCCTTTTTAATGAAACTATGTGAATACTTCCACAAAAAAAAAAAGGTAATGGTTAGCACCTTCTAACTGTAGTAGAAATATTATTAATAGCAAAATGGTCCAGTTAGGGCTATCTGGTGACCCCTTAAGTCTGCATGAATCAGTGTAATTCCACTGATTCCAGAAGGAGTAGTAACACAGTCTAACTTTAAACACCTAGCAGTGTTAATCAGTGGAGAGAGATATGCTTCTCCAAAGGAACCAGGGCAGTCTGTGCTCTGAATTACAATTCAAGACATCAAGGCAAACGTACAATATAGAGTTACTCGTTATTTATTGCTATTGCTAATCCCTATGCGAGAAGATCTGGCTTATTTTATTTGGAAAAATCACTAATGACATTTGTAAAATAGCTTTATAAAGAAAATTAAAATCTGAGCAAATATAAAAACATCTACAAAAGGTTTGAGGTGACTGAATGGAATCTGACGTGGGCAGATGTATTTCAAGGCTGATGCCGTCAGTTCACCCCTTCTCTGGGAACTGCTGCTGGGGATGTCATTTCTTGTTTGTTATTGTTTCACTGGGTCAGGAAATCACCGTCAGGCAGGACAATAAAACAGTATCAACTGTGTGCAACAATATAGTCCGTTCTGGCTGCTTCAGGCAGCTTCACCCAAATAAAGGTGAAAAGGGAATCATTAATTTGGACAGTGCTGGAGCTGAGTGCCTTCCAAGTTGTACTGGGAATACTGACCTAGTTGCTAGTTTGTGCTGTAAAGGACCTGGCATGACCTAAAGGGATGTATCTGTTCCTGGGACAGCTGGGGTAACACCTGCCCTGTGTTATTCACTGCTCACCATGTGGAGGTGGGACTTTGTAGTGGTACCTGTCACCATGACCGCATAGTCCTTGATGATCCACTTTGGTAACTCTTTGCCTTTTGGCCCTTTACAAGAGAAGAGCAACATTTAGCCCTAGAAGAGCCCATCCAGCCTGCAGCTGGAAATCTGAGCCATAGAGAGTCATGAGCTTCTTAGCCTGTAACTGGCTAATGAAGACTTTCCACTGCATTCTTGAGATTTGCTTTTGAGTTTGTTGAGCCAAATATCCTAGGCTAATGCATTTAACAGAAGAAAAAAGCTCTTTTTGCATCATGTGGCATGCTCTACTTGCAAATACTTCAGGCCACAGTTTTCAGCTGAAGCATTTTTGCTGTAACAGAAAGGCCCCTTAAAAATTGCATTTCAATCTTTTAATGAAACTGACCCAGACTTGCTCCATTTCCCCATCAAAACTATGTTTTCAAGCTGTCAACCCCATCAGCTCACCCTGAGGTCATAAGCTCCTTTCTTTTTTATTCTGAGCTTTTTTTTGTTTTGCTGTGCATCATCAACCAAAAAAGGCATTCTTCAGACAGAGGCCAAGTCATCATTTTCTAAAACCATATAAAGGAGAAGGCAATCCAGTTTGTTCTCCCACAGCTGCATTGTCCTCTCAAGGTAAATTGCAAGAACTTTTTTTTTTGCAGTAGAGTAAGCACCTATTGCTTAAAGATACCTGGAGACATAAGAGTGCCCTATTTATGTATTTTTGGACCTTATTCTCACTCCCCACAATGTGACTAAGGATCCTCCATCTCTTCTAAACATTTTTATAAAATCACTAACATGAAAAAACCAGGAGCTGTGTTCTTCCCTCTGTGATTAATCATGGTATTGACAGGATATTTTCACACGTTTTCATTTACAATTATAGAATATCCAAAGCTCAGTAGAAAGGTCCATGGTTTATAGGGAACAGGCAGCAGTAGCACCAAAGGTGTGCACCAAGCTCTCTGCACAGGACAGACAAGGCAGTAGATCATGTCCAGCTCTCTGTATGTGCGAGGCAGTACAAACTGGGGTCAGCACTGTGGTGCAGGCTCCCCAGTTCCAGGTTTCTAACCTGTCAGAGAGGGACATGGCAGTTAAGCAAGCTGAAGGGAAACGAACAGGAGTGGACCAGACTGTCATTCTCAGTGTCAGGCTGGAAATAAGAATTTGAGCTTTCCACTTTGTTAAGCATGGCACGTTGCCAAGCCCAGTGCAAATTTACTCCCATCAGCTCCCCGTCAAAGCCTCCTCTGAGGTGTCACAAATAAGTCAGGATGTGTGAATTTATGGTATTCACAGCTCCTCTCCCTGCAGAGATAAAGCTGCATGGAGTGGGCTTGGCTGCACAAAGGCTGGGAACCTACAGGAGATATCACAAATCCCCATCCCCCAAAAACCTCCTGGCTCCAAACATTTTCTCATGCCATTGGCTCCAAAAGAGAAACTCTTCACTCTGTTTTTTATTGCTCCATAATCTGGCATGCAAGTCAGTGTACCTCTCTCTTGCTCAACAGTTATTTACATGATTTTAACAAGTGTCCCCGGTTTCCTGAGGGAATACTGCTCTGAGAACAGAATGATCCCTACAGCCTTCCCACACTGCCTGCTCACACCCTTCCCTACACAAGCCACAGCAATGCAGGGGAGCCTGGCAGCAGCTTTGAGACATTCAAGGAGAGCATGGTCTGTGGGCTTTTCTTCTCCTTTTGGCCTGCCTTTAATGTTAAGCCCTTTTGCATCTCACCACTGAGGTGCTGCCAGGGTCTGAGTGTGACGGACTAACAGTTCTTCCCTGAAATGTGATTTCATACGTTTTGTGAACAAGAGACTTTTTAGTGTGTGAGACACATGAAATTCAAGCTAAACAAATACCAAGACTGATCCATAACTTTAATCATTTCAGGGTTCCCTTTGGTGCCAGCATCCATTCATGCAGTTGCAAGAGCCAGATACTTCAATGATAAGTGAGTAGCATGTCTGTTTTTGAAGGAACTTAGCATTATTTAACTGTGCAGCAAATTTTATTCAAGTCAAAAATAAATGTTAATGTTGTATTTCTTCTCCAGCTGCTGGATGAGTGTTGACACATACTTGCTTTATATTGTTCATGGACCTGTAATGGCAGCTTTATTGGTAAGAATATTATTTGGTATCAGCAGTATAATAATTATTTTAGAAATGATGCTAACCTGAACAAAATAGAAGCTTCTGTACTATAAGTATTTTGGTCAAGACTCAGAAGAAACTAGAGGTTTTCTCTCTTCAGTGTTACAAAGGACAGGCTCACAACACTTTATTCCAGTGAGACTTATTTGGGACTGAATACACTGCATTTATGTGACATCAATTATTTAGCTGTGTCTCAGCTGAGGCGAGCTGGTGGCTCAGCATGAGTTTTGCTGGTCACTGACCTGGTATGTCCAAAGGCAGGGAGCTAAAAGAGTCCAGGGGAAGAACTGGACTGGGCTGTCTGAGTAGGAGGACAAGATTCAAAATGCAGCTTGGCAATGTGCATACGTATAACATCTTGTATGCCAGTCATACAGTTTGACGTGGTAACCCTGACCCTCCTGAAAGGCACAGAAAGGGTTTTAGTCAACCCGAGCCCCAAGCTCATCTCAGTGTGTCATCCAAGATGTACTTTCAGCTTTTGATCTGCCTCTTACTTGCAAACAACTGCGTGGACGTATCTGCAATTATTCCCTCAGAGATCAAACAGTAGCGCAGTGAGTACTGGGAACACCTTTGAATAAACAACTTTCCATCTCATAGTTTAAAAAAACAAAAACCTTTCCACCCTTTCTGGAGCAGCAGTTTTTAACATTAGCTATGTGAAGCGGCCCATCCTTCCCTGCCATATAGGTTGTTTGTTGGTCCCATAGCATCACATTTATTGTGGGTTTATTGGTTCAATCTTGATTGTATCTCCTATTGTAATGCCAATTACCATCTGAGAGAGGCCATTTAGCCTTTATTTTTGTCATTGTGATCCCATATTGGCCACAAAGAAAAAAGAAGCAACTGTTTTTTAATGGAAAAAGAGCAATCTTTAGCTGTTTTCAAAGTAAGACATTATAATTTCTGTATCATATTTATGTCATTTCCAGTCATTTTTCTTGTGAAGATGTCAATGTCTACAGAATGTCCTGCTTGATTTGCTACAAAAATCCCATAGTGACAGATTGATTCCAAAGAGTTGAGGATTTTTAGCTTTTTTAAGTCTTTCTTTGACTTTTCACAGTTACTTTCAGAAAATCTAAAAGTGGAGGTTAAGCAGAGTGAGTGAAGTCAGAATTGGATGGAGAATAAGGGCTACATATAATGCTGAACGGGACCTCAGAAGTAATTTATTACTCCTCTTTTCCAGTAGAGCACAAATGTAAAACAGTTGAAAGGTCTTCCAGTGTAGTTTAGAAGCGGTAAAATGCTTTACCAGAGCTTTCTGATTCACCGTTCTGAAAAAAATCAGCTGAAATTTCTGGTACATAGATGTGATTTGAGCTCTTGAAATATCTATGGAAGTTATACAACTTACATACTTATTTCAAAAAATTAGCAGGAAAAAGAAAGTCTATTAAAGCTCAGAAGTGTTAGTGCCTGATTTTACTGTAGCAGACTAGAAAAGAGTGATCTGGGTACAGTGGAGACCGAGGAGGTCTGAGATGTCAAGGACGTCCACAGGGTAACCACTGAGCTCATCATCAGCCTGGGTCTGCCCTCCCTCTTCCTGCAGGTTCTCAGCATATCTCACAAGGAGCTCTCTGTGAAGCCAGGGCCAAGGGCAGGTTACTTGATGCTGGGATCAGATTTCCAGAAATAATTGAGGAGAGAAGGTGCTGAACTACTTGGCATCACTGACCATAAGGGTCAGGGGCAAAATTTTCTGGTATCTGGAGTTTCTGCCCTGGGACAGCAACTGTTACCTGTTCCCTGTGGGTAGAGTACCACGGGGTCCCTGCAGTCTGGTGGAGCAAAGGGATGGCCTAGGTCTTCCTCAAGAGCAGCCTTACACCCCTGGTCACACACAAGCCTGAAGCATTAGTCTATGGAGCATATTCCTTAGGGAAATTGTGTGCTCCCATAGGTCCCATGTGCCCAGGGGACATGCCAGGGTTTGTCTCACCTGGCAAGATAGCTTGGCAACTGTCAGACTCAGGACAAAGACATGGTTATTTCTAGGGGATAATTCATCCACCCCGTATAAACTTCAGATATAAAAATAATATTAAATGTTCCCTGGAAACCCTAAATTTGCCCACATCAGTGTCAAAACAGCCAGTTCATCCTAGAACTGACCCCTGCCCACCTGAAACACCCATGCAGACTCCAAAGCATGTAGAGTATGGCAGCTGGTGAAGGGTCAGTAGCTCTGACCGAGGAAGCTGTGACCGGTCCGGAGAGATGGTCCCTTGGAGGATCATCTTCCCGAGGCCCGGTGTCTTCCCTCAGCTGCTGGCAGGAGGGCCCATGCAGAAGCTGTCAGCTCTTTAGTGATTGTCAGCTCGTGATTTCAGCTCAGCTCTGCAGGGCAGCCTCCAGGCGAAGCCAGACCAGAGAGAGAGACGAGAGGCTCGTGTAGCTGTTCCACACGAGGTAGCTTTATTAGTTCGCCGAAGGGGAGCTAGGGACAAGCATCTCTCTCCTTCGCAGGGGCGGGGGGCTAGCTCTTATAGGGATACAGGGGGTGGGTGTCAGAGGGTAAGGGCCAATGGGCTACAAAGGATCTGCACAGGGTCTCCCAGAGGATTCTGGGTTTGTCTTCTCGCCGTAACTGAAGAGGAGCTCCCTTTCCAGAGGAGTTCCGCTGGGAGGTTTAGGCACTCTCCTTATCTCAGCAGATGTCTCTCCAGGGCAGGGGCTGGGCATACCCCACAGTAGAGAGCTGCTTCACATATCTTTTCTGAAAATAGTCAAGATATTTTCCAAGACCTGACTGTCCAGGAGCTGCCCATTATAAGATACAATAAAGCTAGAAAGCGACACTTTACTGCCATTTATGTGCTCCATATTTGTATTTTGAAAGTCTGTTTAATTTGAATGCTTTCACCTACAATAGCTTTGGTTTTGCAGGTCAATTTTTTCTTTTTGCTTAACATTGTCCGAGTTTTGGTGACAAAGCTGAGAGATACCCACCGTGCTGAGTCCAACATGTATATGAAAGCTGTCAGAGCCACTTTAATCCTGGTGCCCTTACTAGGAATTCAGTTTGTTATTATTCCCTGGAGACCAGAAAACCGACTTGCTGGAGAAATATACGATTACATCATGCATATATTAATGCATTACCAGGTATGTTAAATAGTACCAGCTTCAGAGTAGCTGAATTGCTTGATGTTAAGCTAATTTACTCAAAGATACTGTTGCCAGGGGTTTTGCCCTGAAACTGAAAAAAGCTGGGTTTTCAGTTCTTTTCCAACCATTTCACACTATTTGATTATCTGCATTTACACAAGCATCACCACTGTGTAAAGAACAGAGACAAGATAGGGGAAACGATGTAATTATCAGTTTATGCTATTTCTAAACTATGGAGAGAAAAATCAGTTCACAGAGGGCTTTTATGTTCCAACACAATTTCTGTTGACATGCTCAAATTGACTGAAACTAGTGCTGTGACCTTAATATTTAAATTAGCAGTGTTTGCAAACTGTTTAACAGAGGGAATGCCAACACACAAAAGAAAAAGCAGAGACAACTAAGCTACATTTAGGAGTTAGAATTCCATTATTATGCAGTTTAAATTACAAGACTGACATTTTGATTTCAAAAATGCTTTGAAAATACAACATCGTTCAGTAAGTCTAGTTTATTTTCTTTTGAAAACAAAACAAGCCGAACCTAAATGACTTTAAATGCTGGCTTATCTGGTTTACTGACTGGAATATATCCAGTCCTATATTGACTAGGAAAGGCAGTTTTTCAATGCATTTGTGAATAGTGGTCAACACAAGTGAATTGGGTAACCTACTTCTTGCTTCCTTTCATATGGAAGGTAAGTGAAGAGATTATTTTAATGCCGTAATAAGAAGAGAGCTTAAAAAATTGGTAGTGCTTTTTCCTTAAATGAAATTATAAATAAGGCTACCAAAATCTATGTATTCTGTCAGATTATATATACTGCTTATCACCCTTATCCCTTCAAAACTGCAGGTGTTCTTGCTGCTTCATGGATAGAATAACTGAACTTACAGGTCTGCTTTTGAAGTGTATGCCATTTTATATTACAGTTCTGCTTAAAAGGAATGAGAGCCTTGTTTCTTCTATTATTGCCTGTATTGTTACTTTTTCATTCACAAGAGCTATAAAGGAATATCTCCAAATTAGCTTTTTGGAGACAAGTTATTTGCTTACAGTTTTAGTAAGTTAGGATAAGACACATTGTTACAATAACCAATTTACTCTTAAAATACCTTTTAAATCCTGCGCAGTTGTTCGAGAATTGCAAAACCAATTTTCTCAATTAAAAATTCTAATTGTGATCATTATGGAATAGAAAGTCACCAAACTGAGGTTAAAATGGAGTCTGTACTGATGAAGGGGGCTGGGTGAGGGAGGGATCCAAGGCAGGAAAGTTTCATCCCTGATGGGTTCCTTCTGCTCTCACAGAAGAGCTCTTGACAACTCTGCAGTAAAATCTTGGTGTGTTTCCTGCTAAAGTTTGGCCTTTTGGAAGGACTGTGCAGTTGTCCTGCTGGCTGCAACTGACTGCAATCCTCCCTTTTCCACTTGGAGTGGATTTTTAATTGTAACCTAAAATAAACATTCTTAATCCTTTCCCAAAGATTTCTTGTAGGCATATTTAAGACTGCCAGCTATACAATCACTCCTCTGGTGCTCATTTTCTTCTAGGGCTGGTTCTGTAATTAGCAGATACTGTATTCATTTGTTTAATGGCTGTGTTTCCCTCTAGCTATTGCACTCCCGTGACCCACAGCACAGCCAGCCTATGCAGACACCAGCAAGAGTCTGTGGGGTTTTGCAGCTCAGGGCACGTCAGTCGTATACAAGCAGGCATTGTGAGAACAATTACCAATCTTTTTTGGTGGAAAATGTAATAAATTCTTAATTTCTGCACTACTTAAATGAGTAATTTTTATGCCTTTTCTAGAACAGAAAGAGAGACAGGTTCTCACAGTACATCACTGCTTTAAGTGAATGTGAAGGATTGATACATTAATTGTATAGTTCTTGTACACAGAAATAGTGCAAACAAGCACTGCATTATATTGTAAAACTCAAAAGATTGAAGATAAGAAAGAATCTGTTCCCAGAAGAAATCATGTAATTGTATTTCTTTCAGAGAATGGTTTTCCCAGTTGAAAAACAACGTCAGTATTTTATTTTATTTTATTTTATTTTATTTTATTTATCAACAAGCTAGGTTTCCTCTGCTACAGTCACTTCTGAATAACAGCAGAAGTCTGGTTTTGACCTGTCCCACTCTTTTTGTGATGATATCATCAATGTTCACCATTTTAAGTGGAAGTGGTTTTTCAAATATGCCTGTAAGAACACTGAATGTCTACTGCATGTATATTTCACACATTAGACCAGATTCTTCTTAACAGATCGGAAGAAAAGATACGTAAATGATAAAAAAATGGAAGGCTGGCTTTTGTGCTGAAAATGGGAATGCATATACTTTTCCAGCCCACCTAGCCAACTTCCCATTAATCCTCTAAATGAAGAGGTTCATATCTCTTCTCACCATCACCAATATCAGCTCTTTAGTCTCCAGAAGGTTGAAATGAAAAGTTCACCGGGCAAAAGAAAGACATTTCAACCCTTATGTTGTGGTTTAACCCCAGCTGGTGACTCAGCCCCACAGAGCCACTTGCTCACTCCCCACAGTAGGATGGAGAAGAGAATTGGAAGGGTAAAAGTGGGAAAACTCATGGGTTGAGATAAAGACAGTTCAGTAGATAAAGCAAAAGCCACATACACAAGAAAAGCAGAATACAGAATCCATTCACACCTTCTTGTGGCCAGGCAGGTGTTCAGCCATGCTCAGGGAAGTAGGGCTCCATCATACATAAAAATTACCTGGGACTAAAAAAGCCAGTGCTCCAAACAGCCCCCTTTTTCTTCTTCTCCCACTTTATATGCTGATCATGGTGCCATATGATCTGGGATATTCCTTGGATCAGCTGGGTTCAGCTATCCTGACTGTGCTCCCTCCCAACTGCTTGTGCACTCCCTGCCTGCTCATGGTGGGGTGAGATGAAAAGCAGCAAAGGCCTTGATTTTTGGAAGCCCTGCTCAGCCACAGCTAAAACATCCCTGCATTATTAACACTGTTTCCAGCCCACATCCAAAGCAGAGCCCCATACTAGCTGCTATGAAGAAAATTACTCTATACAAAACCAGCACACCTTAATTGGAAAGACATGCATGGATTGGGATGCTGTAGGTGCATTGCTGAACACACACAGCTATCTTATCTAACAGAGCTCCTAAATTAGGCACCACAAAGCAAACAGTTTCACTCCAGAAGAGCCAGCGACTTGCAGATCTGCATTAAAGGACCTGACTTTCAGAGCCTGGTAGATGATGCTGAAAGCAGATGGAAGATGCAAACTTCCTCGGGCTGTCAAGCATTAGGGTACAGGATATGCTGACTCCTTGCACACCTCTGGCATTAAAACACACATGTCAAAAGCCTGAAAACCCCATCATGCTGCCCAGTGAAGACAAAACTGTACACCTGGGCAAAGGGAATGCCTCCTGTGAAGGAATGGACAGCAACAGCCCTCGGTCCTGCACGTAGCTGCACTCAGATCTCCATTCCAAGATAGAGCAAGAGAGATGTGGCCTGTGCCTGACAACCTGGCACAGCCTCCTGCACCTCTGCTGGTGCTGGGGCTGCAGCTGACACTTCCTCCATCCTTGGAACCATTGAAAATCTTTTGAGAAGTCCCAGGCTGTAAAGAGATTGGGGTGCTGTGCTTCTGTCAGAGGTTCTGCTACAAAAAACCACTACCCTAACCTCTGATTTCTGACAGTAGTCCATAGCAAATGCCTCACAAGAAAAAAGGAAGAGTAGAAAAAAAACTGTGTGATGCATCAATTAGTCCCACTAACTGACCTACACAGTCCTCCCAGAGCTCTCAAACCAGCCTAGGGATGAACAAGCCTCTGCTTTCAAGCTCCCTCCACCTGAATTCTATCTCACTCAATTCTATCTCCAGCACCTTTAAGCTGGGTTTTTAGAGGCTGTCAGTTTACATAAAATGGCACTGTCGCTGTTCCAGAGAAGAGAGAGCTGTGAAGGTCTGTGAGGGAGGCGTGGAGGAACAGCCCCAGAATCAACAGCAATACACAAGCAGATAAAGCTGCTCTTCTCAATACCTTGGGGACTGTGGCTCTAAATGCATAAGTCTCCCCCTAATGAGAAGATAAAAAGCAATTCAGCATAAGGACCTTGGTTTTTATTGGCAAATGAAAAGGTGTTTTTTTTCTCCACAAGTGAGATCCCTTGTGTGCCATCCAGCAGCTTCCAAGCAGCACCCCCAGGACTGCAGCACCCACCCTGCCAGGCAGGAGGATGCAGCTCAGAGGGACCTGGTCTGGTACAAGGATATTTTGAATCTTTTAGGCCTGGGTTTGGACTGCATATATATCTACACTGCCTCCAAGTTCTAAATTTAGCTTTCTATGCAGCCTTATACAGAACTCAATTAACCCATTTAAAAGTAGTCTCTTAAACATAGTGAGATATTTCAAGGTATTTCAGAAGGTATTCATTCCATCTGTTTCTCACTTTAAAAGGAAATAAATATCCTTTGTAATGCCAAATCAGGCAGAAATATTTTCTCCTTCTGTTCAGAGTCAAGGTTGTAGGACTGCTTTTGACAACATAAGTGTTCTTTTTTTATTTTCTATTCTTTTTATTTCTCTTTGGATTATTAGTAGTTTAAAAACTTTTTAATATTTTGAACCAATTAAAGTTATGGAGAATATTTTTTTGTAAGCCAGATATAATAAAGTACCATTTTTATGTATGAAAAATACATGCAAAAAAAAGACAGTAATGAAACCTCCACAGAGAGCAGAAGAAGAAGCAAAGCATGAGCTTTGGCTGATGGGATGTCTCTATCATTTTGCAGCAGGTGGGCTGCTGTCTTCAGCCCTCTCATGACAATCTCCCCACCTCAGTGGCAGCAGAAACTGCACAGACACATTCTTTGCTTTATTTTTTTTAATGTAACTTAAATGAACAAGTGATAACCCAGTAATTTACCTCAGAGATTCTGTATGAGCGTGCAGTGAATGAAGATGGTGAGAAACACACTGCTGTTTTCCTCAAAGCTTTTTTATCCTTGACAAAATGAAAGAGGTGGGAATGAGATGTACTTCTAAGAACAACCTCAGCCATGCTTTTCTTTTTTTTTTGCTGTCCATTCAGACCCAGAAGTGAGAAGTGAATGGACATGGAACAAAGCCCACATAGAGAATCAAAACCTGATTTTTTTATGACCATCTGTACAATTGCATATGACATCATCTTCTAGCATCAATAATGAATATATCACACCACTAAAGTCTGAACAGCAACACAGTGTGTATTTGATTGGGGCACAAATTAAGGCCCTGGACATGGTCAGGAATAGCAGGAATAAGTATATCTATTTATGCTTTCTTGGTTTAATGGAGACATAACCTCAAATAAGAAAGTAAAAAGAGATATGAGAAACCTATGTAAATTTGCAGTATCTGCATTTTTCATTTGTTTCTCTTTAACATGAGCAAATTACTCAAACTTCCCTTCAAGATACTCATGTCTTCTAAGAGAGTGAGATACAAATTAAATACCCATCAAGCAAAGAATTTACTTAGACCAGTATAGTCACTAAAACACAGGAAGAACTCACCACAGTGTTAATAAGGTACGTGAAGGTCTGAGAGCTGCTGACTCTGGACAATCCCTATGGCATGATTCAGCTGAAAGGCACATTCATTTGTTCTTCACATAGTTTCAGAAGTAAAGAATTTCAGAAGTCATTAAAGGCCCTAATCTTAAAATAAATATGTTCTTCATTTCTTCTTTCAATACCACTGCCAACATTATCTTGTTGTGAGCAGGCAATATATCACAGGTTAGTTTAGCAACTCCACACAGTGGCAGAGAGATATAATTGACCTAGACATTTCGTCCTCAGCAAGAATTGTATCCCCAGCAAAAACCAGCAGCAGTAAGAATTTGGAAGATAAACATCAAAGAGATATGAGAAATAAACCATGGGCCTGAAATTAAATAATTAACCTACATGTAGTCTGTCACATGTTTTAACAGATCCACTGTAGAATTATGGTCATACCAAGCCCTCCTGGCTCCAAGCAGACAAAGCTGGTGTCTGCTACTCATATCTCTGTAGTTTTACAACTGAAGATAACAATAGCCCTCTGAACAATGGGCCAAACTTTATGTATAAAATGGAAGAAATTAAAATACAGATGGCAGAGTCCAGAGGACCATGGCAGGTGGAAGAAGAGCAATGGGATATACATGGAACGGACTAGAGAAAATAATTTCTTCAGCCAGAACATGTACAACATGCATGGTCTCAAAATAACAAGAAGCCAGGTGTGCTTTCAGCTCACTCTGAACTAGAAGAGAACCTGGAAGGGATATGAGGCATCACCACACCTTCCTCTTTAGCTTTTCTGCCAGAAATTGTCTGGAGAAAACATTAGGTAAGGGAACTACACTCTTGAATAGCAGAAAACTGGAGCAATTGCAGGATGTAACAGCAGAATTCCAATACCATAGAGGAACTGAAATGAAAAATGGCTTCACTTCAATAGTTCAGGTTCGATTCCTGTCTTTAGGGGAACTGAGGTTCCCAAATTCCCCCTAAACACTCTCACAGAAGAGCAGACTTGGAAAAAACTTCTCTGCTTCTTTCTCTCCCCCTGCTGTCTTCTGATTTGCCATGCCTCATGTAGACTGTCCATTGAGCATCCCTGCTCCCAGAGGAGATCAAGATCCATCTCATTTGCCATTATGGCTGACTGCTGTTAATGAAAACACATTTAGCACAATAGCAAGGCCCCTGCTGAAATTTACATTACAGCTCAAGAGCAGAGGTTTTGCACAACTACGCAGTTTCTGCAGTGCTCACAGCACAAACAACATTGGTACAGGCCATGAGGAGCTGGAGAACTTTCTACCCTTGCAAAAATTTTGATTTAGAAGTGTCTGATCTGGAAAAGTCCTGCTTTAGAGTTGTAAGGTTTTGTTTGACTTTGTGGTGCTTCTCAGCCCAAAACTTATGGACAAGCTATTGTGTATTGCTTACTGCACACTGGGATTTGAGTTTTTTGAGAATATTCATTGCTTTGCCAAAATGTGAAAAGAAAGGTTTTTTCTCACTATGTCTACCCTTCATCTTCCTCCTACATGCTTTTCTGTGTTGATATTTGAATTTATGTCAAATTACAAATTCTGCATCAGAGAAAATCTATTAGAGAAAAATAATGGTCAAAATTGAATCTGTCAGCACTTGTCCAAACCAGCCTGTGTATCTGTATATAAGCATTTTGTTAAAAAGTTATTGCTTATCACGTTTGTGGCCCAAAACATACATCTGAGAGTCAAAGACATTTTGCAAAGCATTATCTACAATGCAAGTGGTAATCATTTAAATAAAAGTTTTATAGAAAAGATACAGCTGTAAAGTCCTTCAAAGCAGCCCTTGGGAACATAAGCTGCATTGCAGTTTTCCCCTCAATTTCACAAACTGCCATACGTTTAGTTTATAGTAACTGCTTTAACTAATTTAAAATGAAGGCATTTGGCTCCCAGTGATGCTTTGTAATGCTATTTTAATAAGAGTGAGTGCAGTTAGGACATGGACCAGTGTAACTACATAATCCTGAATGGCAGGCTCTATGTGCAAGAATTTTCTCGCTTATTAATTTCACACTTTCTCATCTCATATTCCTGCCTTGGCCCTGTTTAATCTTATAGCTGTGGTGATGATGAAATTAATTTAAAACCATTTATGACCAAGCTATGATCTGTAGCATCTCTTTTTTCTGCCTCCCTACCTTCTAACTCATGTGCTGGGTGGGTTTTTTTCTTCTTCTGACCACTTACACCTCTTCTCACATCCTGTCCATCCATTGTGATGCCCAGCATACCAGTTTACTTATCCTGACATACAGTTCAACTTAAAGCCTTCCTGGGACATCTGGATACTCTGTGGCTGACAGTTATGATTGGATTGCTACACTCTGATGAATGAGTGGCAACATATAGGACACAAATCCTCTTCAGCAAATTCAGTGGCAGTGTGGCTCTTCTCTGTAAGCAAAATATATATCTACCTTTCATTTTCCTTCTCTACATCTCTTGTATATAAATAACTTCATAGCCATAACAGATAATCTATAAAATCTAGTAATATAGGGGGGGGGAAATGGTGAAACATTATGAAAAGACAAAAAAATCCATTCAATAGCACACCTATGAAAGATGGGGAGTGTCTGTGATGCAGAGGAAGTGGATTAATGTTTTTACCTTATATCCATCAAGTCTGAATTTCCAAAATATGTTGAAGTCTATATATTCTGATCCCTAAACTCTTTTCCTTCTCTTAGGGCTTGCTTGTGGCTACCATATTCTGCTTCTTCAATGGTGAGGTAAGTACATGGAATGCAGAAAATGAGCAGAACTTGAAAAACAGTCATTCTGCTGTTCATTAATGCAGATGTGAAGCATGTCACACTACAAACTTCGAAACCACACAAAGTCACTTTTACTCTGTACACACAAGCAGTGGTGTGCATTTCTGACAGCTCTGTGCAGAGTGTGACTGGAATATCTCTGAGCAGATAAATCAGGTGTGTTGCCATTACAAAGCGGATGGCACTTAATGAGGTACAGGCATGACACTCTCCCCCTACTACCTGCAAGCTTGAGATGGAAGTCTAAGTAAAGGAGAGAAATGCTTTACTCTCCTTCCTGCCCCAGAACAGCAGGAACGACCACAATACTCCATAAGAAGCAGAGGGGACATTCAGGGATCTGTTTGGAGAATGCAGTGCTGAGCTCAGGCCGGAGCCATGGCAAATCCACCCATGGTAGCATTGTCAGAGGTGGAATAGTGCAGTTACTTGCACCCCTTTGAGGATTACCACTGGCCTTTTTACAGTCAATGCTTCTTATCTAGTAAGTGAGAAATAAAAACCTTTGAGGCAGAGATCTCTCCCATTCTCTTACAGCTGGATCATATATATGTATATACACATACAGCAGGTTTTAGATCCACTTTACTTTTTTGGGGGTTTTTTTCCAAAAATAGCAGGTTAAAATATGTCAAGAACCATTTAAATTCCTACAGCAAGCCATTTTCCAGAGATGGTTGGCAGAAAAAAGCTTTTTCAACACATCAAGAGCATTCAACTGTAGTAAAATAAAACACCATATATCTTGGCAAAGCTGAGAAATCCATTAGGAAGTCCATTTTCAATCTAGAGCAGGTGAATTAGATACAGAACAAACTTGGTGATGCTAACGCTCAGCATTTCAACCTAGAGAGATATTTGTGGTCCTGTTTATCCCTGTATATCATTAGAAACCAGAAAATTCCATATAATGATGTAACCACACTGATGTTTTGATAGAGACTGAAAGTAAGTTATCTTATTGATAAGGTGTTACTGGCTCATTTGATAACATTCAGGATAGCACAGAGTGTTAAATTCTGCCACCACTTGTCAACATCTCTATACATTTGCCTCTGGCTGGCTCCCTGTGTAAATGTACAGAGAAACTCAAGAATAAAAAGATGAGAGGCCTCCCACCACAGTTCTGTAGCATGGCTCCTCAGGAGACATGAAAGAGAATGGCAAAATGTGAGCAGCTAATGATATCAGAACCTAACATGAAATGAGAGCTGTAAAGATCATGCTACAGAAGTTCACAGTTTCATGCATCCAACTAAACAAAGCTGAAGACATGTACAGCTCTTTTCCTAACACAGTTCTGTCCCCAGTATCTGCAGGCTACTCTCACCTTTATCCATCTGTCTCACTGTCATCACTCTGACACAGCTGAGTATCCATGCCCTGGAAACAAAGAAAAACTTCTGGTACTCCCTAGTATGGAGGACCTGCTGTGAAGAAAGTAGAGACCAGTCAGGCAGTTTCTGAAGCATCCTCTCCCCGTAAGAATGGCTGCATTGCTGTGTACAAGCAGTACTCCAGTGTCTCCTCACTGGCCTCCAAACAATGTGTTACCCCAAAATCCTGGTCTTGAACATTGCCTTCTTCATTCTCCCCAGTGTCACCTTCCATTGTTTTCAGACTAGATTTTGCAAAACAAATTCCCTTAATGTTTTATAGCTTTAGTGCAAAAGGTTAATTCTCCAGCTCTAATGAGAACACCTGGATTTGTGTCTAGATTAAAGGTTGTAGCAATGTTAAAAATTAGGAAAGGCCACAATAAAATGCACTGAAAACATAAAGTATCTTAAAGGCTATTAGTTTCTTAATTTCATCAACTAGCTCTAATTCCAAAGTACTTTTGGAAACACTACAGTGTCAGAAGAGCATATCCATCCTTACAACCCCAGGAATGCAATTCTCAAGTTATGCACTAATGAATATATCTGAAGCATCTGCTTGCCAGTGTGTATAATTGATGACTCCTTGGTGGAGAGGCTGATCAGAAGCATGGCTCCATGTCAGGCAGTAAGAACAAATGACTGCGAGGATGCAGGTTTCTTGGACAGGTTGAGAGTGATTTTGTTGGTGCTTGGGTACTTTTCACCATTACACTCCTTTTCAAAATTATTGCATCTGCTTCAGATTTACAGACTGTCAGTGGCAGGAGTGCTGAAAAACCATCTCATTATTTTCTTCTAGGAAATTTTATATACGGAAGCTTTTTTTAGAGCTTCCTGTTAAGGTGAACAGTGTCAATGATGACACCTCTCTAATATGGAATCAAGACATTTTTGTGCTACTTGCAATAGCACGTTACCCATAAACATCCAGCAAAGTTTATGCACTAGAGTAGCTGGGCTGAGCTGGGCTAGGCCAGGAGAGGATGAAAGGATTATGACCCCTTCTTCCCCTTTATTTCTGCAGTTACACAATCTGTAGATATACAAGGCACAAAACCTATAGAAGAGCAACAACAGACTAAGGGTAAACTGGTATTGGGGCCTTCCAAAGGGAGCACTAGTCTGAGTTTGACCAAGAAAACTGAGCTGAGATAACTTCCCCCAGTCCTGGTGTGTGCAGAAGAACATAGAGCAAAGACACAGTCTGGTCTTCAGTTGTGATATAAGATTGTTTCCAAGCTGCTGCCTACATCTGCTGCAATAGAGGCCAGAATTTTCTCATGAGAAAATTCATTGTGGAGCAAGGAGATTAATTTTACTACTGCAGAAGCTTGGCTAATCTGGGATTTACTTTTTCCTACTGGAATATTTAACTTCAAGACTGAAACACATGAAGCTTAGCCAGGGCAAACAATGCTAATGTCAGGAGCACTTGACTGTGCTTTATAGTGCATTCATCACTGCAGCCTCACTAACCTCACTTTAGTACCATGAGCCCATATATAGAAAAAAATCTAAAAATAATAAGAAGAAGCTGTACCAATGTCTGCATTCATGTGGAAGAACACATAAACAATGGGGTGTTTTTTTACTTTTAAAATGACAAGTCTTCTTGTACATACTCATATAAAATCTTGGTGTCCAGCAGTGCTGTACTTTCTCTGTCCAACAGCAATAGTGTAGTACAGATGATACAAGGCCTCTGCAACAATCTGCTCACCAGACCACGTTTTCAAGCCTGGGATTGCTTCTAGACTGAAAGGCTGGACAACAGAATGGAAAGTCTATTTGGGGAAAAAAACAGCCATGTATCTTATGTGCCAATGAGGCGTGAATGGCTAACAGTGAACAGAAAAACCTTTAAAGTCTTGAAGAGCAGAGTAAATAAACTTGGGCTCTTCATTGCTTCAGTCTTTGCTTTTTTTACCTGCCATCACAGTGGAAAACATGGCAGGCATCGCTCTGCACCTCCTGGTCCCCAGACACCTCCTCAGTCATTAATATGTCGTGGCTGTGCATGTGACTTTCAGTAATGCTGCTTACACATTTAAAATCCATGCCTAAATGGTTTTAGTTGGCACTGAGCTATGATCATCTGAGATTCTTGGAATCATGGAAGAAAACTAGGTCAGCAAGTTTTTCTCAAATGCAGCAACTTGTACAATCCATTATCCATTTGTAGCCAGATCCTTGTACAGACAAGCAGTTCAGCAGAGAACAAAAACAAAGATGCTTTGACCTTGTGTTCTCCCTGCTCTGTGGAGCCTTTTAGACCTGCATAACGGCACTTCTAATCATGGGCTGAACTGGAAGGGATGTGTCTGTCATCTACCCATCATACATACAATGTAAGCGTCACTCCCTCTGAAGAAGAAAATTATAAGCTCCTCATGACAGGCTCTGTAAGACTCAGGGACATTGTTCTTCCCTCTCCAGTTAACCATCTATCATCTCCAGATCTGTGGTTGCCCTAGTGGACTGTCAGATTCCGGTTCAGCTGAGAGCAGTTGGGGAGCTTGTCAGGAGCTTCTCGCCTGCACAGCAGCTCTTCTCCCCATGCAAGAGTGATCAAAGCCTTGGAGTCTGTGTAGGGGATAGGGGAAGGAGAGGGCTAGGAGAGGAACAGAAGGACTCTAGGAGCAGACCCTTGCTGCCTTCACTAAAGATGCTGACATGAATCCAGATGGATGACGTGCTGTGAAATGCGAACCTGGTCAGCTTGGGGCAGAGGTGAAGACCAGGGGTGTGCAATGGCTGGTGACCATGGTGTGGTGGGGGAGAGGTGGCTGCAGGCAGGCAGAGCCCCTGTGCACAGCCCAGGCTTCTCTGTTGTCCTCATTGTGTCTGCCCTAGATGCCACCACCCCAGTGAGATATGGGGAAAGTCACTGTCCTAGTACTTCTGAAGATTTCTTCTTCCAGTCTCTCCCCATAGCTTCTGGGGTGACTAAGCTACAATATTCATACTGTAACATCAAAAGGCAATTTTAGAGTGACTAAAATCTTTACAAAGTTTAACTAGTGTAATATTTCTGTATCAAGTGCTGCCACTGCATTAGTCTTTGACCCAGTAACTCTTTCTCACTAATAAACTTGGGATAGTGTGATAAAACATCCTTGCATGCAGCAATTTCACTTTAATTCTCAATATGGGCATCATAAACCTTGCTCATAGCCCAAGTACTTGAAGTTCCATTGTGACTGTATGCCTTTCCTGTGCTCAATATCTAATTAACCTGTGCACAGTCATTTGTTTTCTTTTCCTCATGTGTTAGGACAAGGTGAATAGCAATACATTCTCCAAATAACAAACAGTGCCCACCTCAGCAGGAGGTTTCCTGAAACCTGTGGACAGAAACTTGTGGATTCCTGTGATCACGGTGCCTCACATGAACCTGCCTTCCCCTGGAGGAGAGGGTCATTTACACCAGATTATTCTGTCAAACTGCTCCTATTCCCACTTTGTGTTGTTCGGAATCACTGATCCAAACAAAAAGAGCCAGGATTTGCCCAATTCCTGCTCATGTCACAGTGCTATCAAGAGCTGCCATGCATGGAAATGCAGCTGGAGAAGTGCTTCTTATTCCCTGGCAGGACTCAACAGTTTAAATCATTTCCTAGTGCCATGTATAACATCACTCTTAATGTGAATGTAGAATAAAATGTCTTATTCCTAGCAGATGAATGTTCAAAGGCTGGAATCCTCTGCCATGCAGAGGGCTATGACCAATGTTACATTTTGTGAGCACAGAACCTGTTTTTAATCTACCAGAACAAAATTCCTATTTAGATATCCTAATCCTCTAACTCTACAACATTAGTCCTGGCAAGCTCTTGAAGTGTATTTACAATTTACTCTTCATGGCAAAGGCTCATTACTCAAGGCTGAACTTCTTCAGATATCAAAATGCATCAGGTATTTCAGGAACACGAATCCAGCTGCAGCATCAGGTGGGTTTTAGTCCCCATTCTCCTCTCCTCTTCCACCATAACATCATGCTGTGTCCCTGTGCAGCAATCTCTTTCACATTTAGCTAACCTATAGGCAACTGCACAAGTGTAGGCAGGGAGGAAGTTTAGGCTGAGAGCTGAACTGCTTCTGGAACAGACAGGAGGAGAGAGGCTGACTGGATGTCAGATTCTGATGGAATTAGACCTGGATAATTTCCTTCCTTTCCCTTCCCTTCCCTTCCCTTCCCTTCCCTTCCCTTCCCTTCCCTTCCCTGTCACAGGGGTGCATGTACATCATGCCTCACCCTAGCTGTGTGTTTCTCTAACAGGTACAAGGAGCTTTGAAGAGGCAATGGGCACAGTACAAAACGCAGTGGGGCCAAAGGCGCCGAGAGCACTGTTCCACTCGATCTACCTCCTACACCGCCACGTCAATCACAGAGGTCCCTGTTTACCTGTACCCCCACGACGCCAACAATGAACAGTTAAATGGAAGATATGTAGAGGACTCTGAACTCGTTGCATTAAAATCTGGAGAGACATCTGCCTAGCTCAGCACCAGCCATTGCAAACACATCGTTTCCTGTTCTGCTTGTGAAAAAATTGAGGAGAAGGGTGGGAGTGTGGAAATTCAAGATGCTGTGTCAGAGTGCAGGCCCCGGTGGAAGGACACAACCTGTTTGAACCACATCAACCTCTGACAGTAACAATGTAGAGGGAGTGTGATGCAGACCTGGAGTAGCATTTCTTCCTGAGCACTGCAACAGGGAGTGAACAGAGACCTGCTCACCAGGCTGTGTAATCTCCACATCTCCTGATACCAGCTGTGTGAAGTGACCATCTGACATCTGTAACAACCCCAGGTAGCCAATAGCAAATAGGAAAGAAAGAACCAGTATGTGGCAATTGGAAACTTTTGGCACTTTTTGCTTTTGGTACTTTTCCTTAACACTAGATTTTAAACCATCAACTTTCACAAAGTGTAACTGACTTGGAGTCCTTTATTTTTCCCTTTTAATGAGCTTGATGACTGCTTAAAAGATTTTGCACATCGCAAGACAGATCAAACATATGAACAGCAGAAAGTCATTCCAAAGTATTGAAATCTTGATGCTTTCCAAAGAATGCCACAAAATATTACCATCCCCAAAGGATACCCCAAAATAATATCAAAATATCACCCATTAGCAGGTGCATAAAGCAAATCAAGGTGAAATAGCCATTGCATGCCAAGATCTCAAATACCCTCAGAGAAACAGATCAACCCAGAAGATCAAAATAAAAAGAATGTAAAAGGCCCTCCCAGTTCATGCTGACCATACAGAAAAACCTGAGAGGTAGGAACCCCTTGTATCCTGCTCTCCTCCCTTGTCTCCTAGTTATTTCTTTACTTTTGAGCAAGAAGGCCAACACACCTCAGTCCAGACAGCAGCACAAGGCTGATCAGCACTGAGTTGTATGGATAGGTACTTCTAGGAGGTACACAAGGAGATGTACAGCTTTTCCCACTCATCATTGCAAGGCGAGGAACTTCTCCCAGTGTGTGTGCACATGCATGCAAGATACCTTTAGGTATATGTACCGTCACAATTCACATTCCTGCTAAGAAGGGGTGGGAGAGAGTTCTGCAGAATTTAAACAGTCTGTGAAATAAGATTCAAGAAGAAAGGCTGTATCTCAGGTTCAGAGACAGCATTGCACCTATAGGCTTCCACAGGGAAGGAAGTTACATAACATAACTGCCTTTAAAGAGTGTCACTCTACAAATGGTCAGAGCCCATATTCTGCTTGCTGCAGGCTGTGTAGGCAAGTTTAACAAGTTCAGGCCCACAATAAATGAAGAGGAGATAGCTTAAGAAAATGTTCTTCTTATTATATTATCCTACAGGCTTTTGTCTTTTATTCTTTTGGCATATAGCAAATATTTAACTCCCAAGGACCCAGCCACTGAGCTCAGAATTGCCCCTCCAGCAGCAGAAGGGAGCTGCCCCTCTGGGGAGGCTGCAGCTTTGAACTGGCAGCAATTTGAAGTCTTCATAAGAATTATGGTGAAAGTGTATCCAACGCAAAGTAGCCTTCAATTGTGAAAGGAGAAACTGCAGAGGTTTTTCATTTTAATCCTCTGCTGTAAAATTTCTTCCCTATGGGAGATTCCATGGGAAGAAGATTTAGAAAGGATGTGGAAGGACAACAGATCACTCCACATGTGCCATCACTGCCACTTACATGACGAACAGTTTGTTATGACTTGTCAAGTTTTGGTAAATGCAAAAAAAAAACAAACCCAAAAATAGATCATGTTTCTCCTTTGTAAGTACAGCCCATGTATAAGAAATTTGATATCAACTTTTCTTGTACATCAGGATAGCCTGAACAAAGATCTTTGTTTTTCAGACATTTGTTTTACTTTACACAAGCACTAGCACTCTTCAGTGCAGAATGGTGCATCAGTTACCGACAACGCACTTCAGCAAAAGAAATAAATGCAATCAGGACAAAGAAACAAAATAAGTATATTTGATAATCAGCATATACAGTCACCATAAATTAGCAATGTACCTCCAGTAATCAAAACACATACAATAAAATCTGGGTATACTTTAAACAATTCCATGAGTACGTAAGAAGTTTTCACTTTTTTGTAATATTGTCTAGATAGAATATTACTGTATGTTCACGGCAGGAAGTGTTATACAATAAAGTTTTATTGGATGATGTTTGAAATGCATGGTTCACACAATTGAAAAGGCTTGAAAATGTAGTAAGACTTCCCATGTTGGCAGATCTGAGGCACATTCATAAGTCACAAATTCATTGTTCATGACTGATATGAATGAAAAGACAGTTATAATTGAATTGCTCCTTTCTTTTTATACAAGCCAAGAAATTAATTGTCTGCTTTAGTATTTGCTACATGTGTTTTTATGGCATAAAAAATACCCTGATGATTATCTACACCAGGAGATGCATATTTTTGATTGTAAACCAATTGTTCTGTTGCCTTGTGTGCTGTACATAAGCTGCATTTTGCTGTAAGGAATACACCACATGTAGAAAACCTTACAAAGAAACACTGACCAAAGATGTGAGTGAAATCTCGACCTTACTGAAATCAAAAGTATCAGCTAAATTATTTCTGTGGTAACAAGGATTCCATTGTTACAGATTCTATTTTCCCCGTGTTAATGGCTATGGAGGGATCAGGGAAAGGGGTGCTTGGTACTGACTCTGTAACACCCATGTCACCCACAGGGACTGCAAATAAGTGGGGGTTGCTGTTGTCTTTGCCACTCCTTCCCCTCAAAGAGCTGCGGAGGTTGATCAGAGAGCAAGGCTGGAGGGAACAATGCAGAAGTTAAGCCTTGCTCTGACATTTCCTTTCACAGCAGATACAAGAAGATGTAGCTCTGGAAAGGATTTTCAGATACTCTGCAAAGCTTGGTCTGTTCCAGCCCTTGGGTCAGGCAGTGCCTGGTGGGATCCATGTTGAGCTGAGTGCCAGTCAATCACCCTTTCTTAGTTTCTTTTACATGTTGCACAGCAGTGGTTTAGATGAAATTCCTTTGGTGTAGAACCTTTCGGAAATCTTGGCTTTGTGAGGGGCTTCTATTTTTGCAATTAAAGTCAGATTCATTTTAAAACTGTTGGGATGTCTTCTTCTCTTAAGATGTTCTGATATAAATGAATACCAAACCACTGGTTCTTAAACAGTTGAATAACCCTCACTGCCTCAAAGGCTTTCTTAAAATCTCTGACAGCTATGAGCTAGTAGAATAATAGCATTAAAGGTCACAGAAATACCTACTAAAATCAAGCAAAAACCTGTGGTTAAGGTACTGGACTGCATGGACTCAGCAGACTTACATTTGGGTCATGTCCCTCCCACAGACTCGCTGTGTGGTCCTGAGAAAACGATTGCGAACCAAGTGCCAGACTCACTGAATCCGCTGAAACTTCCACTGACAGATTTAGGTGCCTACACTCAAAATTGAGACTTTTCCTCCAAGCGTGTTTTTGTTGGTGAGAATTCCCAGCCTGTCAGATAACTTTATCGTAGATGCATCTAAACTGTCTCTAAGTCCGAACCAATATTCCCATAAAGGTCAGTGGGGAAAAGCTGTCCCTTCACAGCTGCAAACAACGTATTCCTGACTGACCTGGGTTTCTGCTTTCTGATAGGATTTTTGTACCAAAATCTCCTCCTTCGCCATAGTGCTCACTCATGAGCACTAATTAGTTTCTTCCCTCTGGTTAGTGAATTTTGTGAAATATTTAAAACATTTTAAAGAGTTAGAAGGAAATACGTTCAACAATTTCTTCTGAAAGAGCCCTGTCTTAGAGAACCCTCTAGTACGCCCTGATGTAGAGACCACACACAAACATACATTTATACATTCACATATAATGCAAAATATCTACATAGACTCTACACCTATAATTCCAGTCATCTGATTGGGGTTTAAGTGATGCAATTCCAAGTGTTGCTGGGCAGGGAGGTGATTAGCAATGTAGCCAAATAACATCAGGCAATTCTACCTGCATGGGGCACTGTGGTGTTCAAATGTATCCTAAGAATATTTTCATTCAGCCAAGGCACAAAACCTTTCAGTGGCCCTTCCCAAATATAGTTGCATTTGTTATTTTGCTCAGTGCATTAAAAAGCTGCCCAGGAGAGTCTGGACCATCGCTACCCATCAGATTCACTGGGCTGGCAAATTTATTTCATAGATACATGTTTTTTTGGCATCAAGTGTGTATCTATTTAATGGAACCTTCTGTACCTAAACAACATCTGCGAGGAAATAGGGGAGAAACCTTTTTATTTTCATATTCCTTTAACAAATTACAAGACTAAAGGACTTCCATTTGCAGTTACTCATTATCTATCTTAGAAATAGAAGTCTTCCTCATCTGGGGGACAATAGTCCAAGAGACACCTGAGTGTCTGTCTTGGGAGGTGTTTAAGGACATCAGACGAACAAACACAGGTCTGATAGACAAGTACAAAACTTTGATAATATTGTGGTAAAAACTAATTGCTTGTTAACAATATTCCATTTTCTGTGTGGGAACTCTCCTCCAACTCTTCAGACACTTACTTTACTTCTGGATGGGGTGCTTATTTCTCCTGGTAGCAAAGCACTCACTGCCCATCAAAACAGGTTTCATCCCTATGGATACTTTTTCATAATGTTGCTTGTAGTTCTGAGCTGAAAAGCAGAATAATGGTGTGTGTCTATGCAGTTTAAAAGCAACAGCCAAAAATGATTGCTCCATTTACAAATCAAAAACCACTCTGCTTCACACAGAATTTTGTACATTTTTCTGCTGTTTTCAGATATTGCTGTGAGATTCTTCTCTGCATGGCTCTTGAGTGTGAATGGATTTTGTAATGACAAAGAACCTCTACCAAGCATTTTCACTCACATGAATTTCAAGAACATAGGTAAGGAATGGTTTGTGTTCAGACTGTATGACACTGATATTTAGAATGGACATGAAGTCTTTCAGCAACAGAGAAAGCCTAGATATTCAAAGGTGTTTTAGTACCATGGATTTCTAAGATTCTTTTAAGGATGGTCTCAATCTTAGAAAATTTTCCCTCTGCCTCTGGTAGGTCAAATATCTGTACTCTTATGCTAAGGATTACATAATTTCACAGTACCACGTGGCACAGCTTGCAAAGGTTATCAACGTTATGTCAGAGTAATAAATTCCAAACCAAGACTCTGGTTAATGGTGTAGGAGTAAGGCAGTGAATACTTCTGCAAGACTAAATTTTACCCCCCAAATAATCTGCCATAGCAAGATGTAATCATAATAGATCCATACCTCTGTTGTGACTGCAGCCATTGCCCACTGCCTCCAAATAGCCACCTTATTTCTCCTAAAAGCCTAAACTATTCCTTTTCATGAAAGCCTTGAAAAATTCCCACTGCTTCATGCTGGAAAGCCTCCATCCCATTGCCATTCTCTGGCTAATTTAACATGAAATGAATGGGGCATTTTATCTCTGATGGAAAGTGTGGTTTTGTCCTTTGCTGTCAAGAACCCCAGCAGTAAAATTTTGGTTAATGTCCATCAGCTTTCTTTAGGTTTAGAGTCTGTCTCCACTGTTTTTGTGTTGTGAGAGATCCAGAATAGACATGGACTAAGAGAAATTTTCCTGCACTTCTCTGTTTTCTCAAAACCAAGTTGTGCTGGATGTAGCACCTTGGAAAATATATCTGAAATCAACAGAGTTTTGCTATTATTGTTGCACTTCAAAAAACACAGCTCATTGGATTCCTTAGGAAACATAGCTGATTAAAGCCAAGGTTCGGTGTGGTCAAATTAGAAGCAGCTGAAATATTAAACCTAAGTTTCCAAGATGGAAATTACAATACACAAAATACAACGCTGCAGTTGATACTAAGAAGAAACTGGGATTAAAGAGGAGCCACGATGCACTGTGGTGGTGGAATATATGTATTCTAGTTGCATTTTTGCGCAGAATTCAAAATGCAAAATTCATACCAGAATCACACTTCAGACATTTTTCTTACAGAATAATTTTTCGTTCCTTCATCTCTGTCTTTCAGAAAACTTTCATTCTCATTCTAATTCTCTGCTACAACTGACTCTCTCAAAATGTGGTTTGAAAATGCCGGGATTTCCGGAGGCCTTGTACATGAGTAGGGTCACCTCACTCCTCGAATTTCTTGCTGAGAGCATGTTCATATTAGCTTCATTTTTCTTCTGACATTGAAAGAAGGTGTTGATAGTGGAGGAAATGTGTCTTCCTGTTGGCTTGGTGCTGGTTTCAGGTTCTCACTGCCCTAAGGGAAGGGTTGGGTTGGGATTGTTGTTATTTCTTCGCTGGTGATGGTTCTGGTCTTAGCTGTAGAGCAAAATGTGAAAGGCAGAAAGTTTCCCTCACAGCCCCAAACAACACAGATTAGAGTGACTAGGCCAAAAAAAAAAAAAAAAAAAGAAAAAGAAAAAGAAAAAAAGCTGGGGATGTGTATGAAATCCCTGCAAGCTACAAGTTTTCTCTAGATATGGTATATGCCCCTTTAATTACAGAACCACAAAACAAGAAAGCAACTATTGCAAACAACTTTTCTAGTTTTTCTAGCTCTAAAATACATGCTGTGGGGCAGCATATTGTGTGTTATGAGGTTACTTCCTTTCTTAGGCTTGGAAGGGTTTCATAAAAAGAGCATCAGAGCCCAAGCAGACATCATAAGTAGTCTCCCTAAATCTGAGAAAACCTCACTGAGCCAGATACAGAGGGATTTGGAAGGTTTAATTTTTCTGACAATCCAACTGTAACTGAACATATAGGAGGTAGCATGTTGGAATTAATCTACCTTTGAAAACACATGGGCTTCAAATGGAGCCTGTTTCCTATATATAAAAAAGTCAGGCTAGAAAGCTTTCAAGTCCCACTAGCATTACTGCTGTCTAGAGACAATTTGGCTTGCATGAAAACAGTGTTGACAAAGCTTGTGTTATTCTGTTTCTCTTTTGTTTGAGTTAGAAATGTCTCTGAAGAATCCAGAAAACACTTCTGTGCATCCAAATTTTTTAGCAGTTATTCATGTTTCCTCTCAACTTAACTGCTTTGGTTTTGGTCTTCATACCAGTTGGTCTTCATGGCCAGTTGGAACAGAAAATTATAAAATTTGCTGTACTCCTCCCAAACACGGAGCTCACAGAGCCCTTCACAGCAAATCTTTCAGGTTCTATCTAAGATGTGATTGAGACAATCTCAATAGTCTTTATTATGATTATTACTTATTTCAGGGTTTTCATAGCCAAAAGGTCCTCAGCAATGGCTAAAATGCTGTTACCTGGGTACAGCAAGGCAAAGTCAAGAGGAGAGTCTGCTCTATGAAGAGCTCAGGGGTATGCCCACAGACACTGTTTTCACAGCACATGCTGAAATTACACAGGGCAAGTGAGCAAAGGGCTGATGCCTGGGCATGGGGTACTTCCTACTTTGAGGAATTCAGCTTGCAAA
Organism: Corvus kubaryi; assembly: GCF_017639235.1. Classification (NCBI taxonomy): domain Eukaryota; kingdom Metazoa; phylum Chordata; class Aves; order Passeriformes; family Corvidae; genus Corvus; species Corvus kubaryi. The sequence continues at coordinate 35,389,130 of NW_024581137.1, forward strand.
GTGCAGGAGTAATGCAGGTGAAAAAAAAAAGGATATGTTTTGTTACAAATATATGTATATTTACTTGTAAATGTATGTGCCTCTTAAGACTTGAGCAAATTTCATTGAGGCCCCGTGTAAACTATTCTCTACATGCACACCAATGATAATAGATGTCAGGAACCTGCTGTGTTTGGAGCAGACAAAGAAACCAGGAGGCAATTAGGCTGCTATGCAGCCAACTATCCTCAGAATGAGCAAACAGCTTTGGGTTGACTAAAACAGTATTTCAATGTAATGAAGATTTTTTTTTTTTTTTGACAATAACTATTTTAGGAGAGGTTTGTTTGACTGTTTCTGTTGGTTTTGTTTGGGACTGTGCTTACTTGTTCTGCACCTTGGGATCAAGGAGCTCAGAGCCCCTGCAGTGGAAGGAGGAGAGCCTTACTCACAGCCACTCCCACCCCGCATGCAGCTTGGTGTTTTTCCACCAGACACGATTTGTTTCACAAAAGTGCCAGCAGACGTTAACACCTCATTAACATATTCCACATCTTCTTTAAGAAGCATTTTGGTTATTTTCTAAGATCTCTCACTTCCTAATTAATTTCTCTGTCATCTTTTTTTCACAGCACCTCAGCCAGGGGAGTATAGTCTTTAATGAATTAAACAACATCTTATTTTTGTCTTAGGGCTCCAGGTATATTGGATATTTAATTCTGGTTTGTGTTAAACTAGTCCACCCTCCTCTTAGGCAAGATTTCTTATCTAGAAATAGCATCATTCGTTAATACGCAGATTAAAGGCAATTATAAAAGCACCTGAAGTGCTTCCTCTCCTCTCTCTACATGTTAGATAGCCATTTCTACACATCCAGTTTTATTCATAGAAATTTGACTATTTTCCCTAACTACAAATAAATAAATAGATAAATTTCACACTCCAAAAATGGTACTTTTTTTCCTTTATCTATCTCAGTCATTTGATAGATTTGATTGAGGACAGTGCAGTGAGGAGGTGGTAAAAGGCAATGTAAAAGGGAAAGGAGGGGAAAAAGGAAGACCCTGGCTTTGGCTTTGCTTCCAGAGAAAATGCAAAATAGATCCACTTCTTGTGTTTAATTTCCTTTGTACTGAGTAATGAACTGGTGAACATCTTTCCTCAGTTATGGTCAGGAAAACACACTTCACACCAATAGATCCAAGGGGAATGGCAGCAAGAGAAGAGCTGATTCCACCTGTGAAAGGGAAGGTGGGGTCACAGAAGATGAGCATGGAGAAAAATGCATGGTAAATTGAAACCTCTGCTTCTGTTAAGGCATTTTGTTTGGTGTTTAATACTCTAATCTTCAAGCTCAGATTCTGAAGATATTTCATGCTCTAATCATACAGGTTACAAAGAGAAAAGGAGTTTCACAGGCACTCAGCACTGAAAACCCATGTAGCAAAGAGGAAGGGAGCACCTGTTACATGGTCATCAGGAAGACAGGGTTATAAATTTAGCACTAAGGACTTGGAAATTAGTTTTTCTCCCCCAAAATAAAATGTGTTATTTTTTCTAAGCTTTCTCTTTTAATTTCTTGTCCAGTTGAAAACCCCAGCAAACCACTCATTCTCCATTTCCCACTAGCATGAAGTCTGGACGCTGTCTAGGTTGATTTCTAACATAAATTTCTACATAGATTTTCTAAGATTAATTTCTAACCTAAATGTTCTATGCTTTATGGCAAAAGGCCTCACTCTCCAGAATTTCACTATGACATGAAAACTTCAGCAATTGTTCTAATTACAAATCTCTTAGTTATGCCTTCAAATCTATGGCTCCAAACACTTATGGCTGCCAATCTCAGCAAAGTAAGCCTCAGAGATAAAAAACTATTGGTTTCCATAACAGTGATGCACAGGAATTTTACATCTCTGCAACTGAAGGCTGAAACAGTGAGGAACTATCAGGACTAAAAGGCTGAGACTCAGTCTGAATGACCCTCTCAATTATCCTCTTGATTGATTAGCTGTCTGCAGTTTGCTGCTCTCTCCATTTTCAGGAGTCCGAGTTAACCGAAACATGTCTCCCTGTAAGAGCCATGTTATAAATTCACTGAAGATTCAGAACAGACAGATAGGACCAAAATTAGTTCAGCTTCCAAGCACTGAAACCAAGGAGATTGTTGGAAGAGCCCTAGAAATTATTATTCCCATGTTGCCTACCCCTCCTTCTGCCAGATGCGGCTGCCCCCACAGCTGATACATCAATATATCCTTTTCCTGGTCACCATTAAATCAAACTGCTATCAATTTCAGGTCTCATACTAAGTTGCAAGAACTCTCTCTGATTTAGGGACTGCACCCTTCAGGTCTGAAAATTTATTGTCAGCACGCTAAGTGATACCTGGGATAAAAGTGTATTCTATGAATTTTCTGCCAAATGAGGTTCAAGAAAACTGAAGCTATGTATATGTGTAATTATATTCTTTTCAGTCATTTTGCTACAGGTACAAATAGCATACACAAAATATGTAATTTTAGAAATAAAAATGTACATTGTTTAGTATATGCTATAAGAGAATAATATTCTATGAATGTATTTTAATCATTTTACCAAACTGGAAAACTCTTAATTCTGTGCCAGAAGGCTGATACAATAATTATTTTGGTTATATGGTCCAAAGCTCTATAATTTGGAAAATAAATAGTGGCAACTACTCTTACTAAAAAATATTTCTAAGGAAGCCAATAAACAGTATTTTAACTTTGGTAACAAAACACACAGTATTCACCACAAAAATGTGCTTACCATGAAACTAAACAACAAATGAAAATTCTTGTGTGATTGCCTTGTGTAAATAAAGGAAAAATATTTGTGCAGGTCTTAGAAAGAAGAACAAGAAGGGTTTTTTTCCCAGAAGTTATTAATGACTTTGGATTACTGCAATTAGAATTCCCAGACTTGGATTTTACCTTAAAAGAGCTACAGTTTTCATATGTCAAATTGTCAACAGGGTCTAGGTTGAGTACATCTGCTTTGAAGGGTGTCTTAAGGAAGATATAATATAAACATTAATATAATATAATATAATATAAATTTTCAATATACTATATATGAATATGGTATTATGTATTATAATAACATAATTTGTAATACATTACAATATGCTATAACTTGGAACAAATATTTGCAAAGCCAGTGGAAAAAACCCTCATCAAATTCCAGCAAGAATTTCACTTTGGAGGAGGATACCCAGAGAGAGAGCTAGGATAAGGTAAAGAAAAGAACTGCAGAGTAATTCACCATGCTACCAAGGGAGAGGAACAGCAGCTGCAATTAAAGTGAGAATCAGGATTTCCTCGGAATCACAGAATCATGGAATGGTTGGGTGGGAAAGGACTTTAGAGATCATCTAGCTCCCACCTCCCTTTCACTAGACCAGGTTGCTCAGGGCCCCATCCAACCATGCCACAGTGCCCCAAGCCGCGCTGCCCAAGCAGCTCTCTCAGCAAGCTGGCAACATTCTCAGCAGCTCCCTGCTCAAATCCCGCTTTGCTGCATGTGGGGCAAGTGTATCCATGAGCAATTTCTGTGCTGTTTCTGAGCAGTAGAAAATAAGCACCAGTACTTTACTTGGTTGCTGAACCCTGGAGGGTTTTGCTGCCTTATGTAAGGCTTCTGGCTACCATCAGGGAAAAGTATCACAAATGAGATTGAGGAGGAAAAAGTCCATAAATCTGTATTGCAGTTTTTATGGGGAAATGAAAACACACATAAAAATTAGAGTATTTTATTTCAGAGGCATGGCCTCAAAGTGTCGAGTCAGTAGAACAGGAAGCAGAAGTGTTGTAAAATAATCTGGGATAAATTGCTCATAGAAAAGAAATCCACTTCAAACACATGGAGTATTGTGTCCAAGCCACTTTCCCTTTGCCTGTACCCACCTAGGCCTTTGGAGATGAACTTCCTTGCTTGGACTCCTGTTTTCCAACAAGCTGAGAAAGGATAGAGTGTGAGTATTCCACATGCTTGAGAGGAGATTGTTAGATTAGGATCCAGTATCTACAGCTGTACTGCAATGCATTGAGTTCAGTAAGAGAGGGAAAAAAGAGGCTTGGATAGCAGCACTGCACCTGAGATGAAAGTCGCATCTCACAGGAGCTCAAAGCTTTATTACAACAAAGCAGAGCAAGCAGATTCCTGACTCAATCCAACATATGTGAGACTAGGGAGCACAGCCAGCTGGAGGATGGCTGCACTGACTCGGAGACAGGTATGGAGCTGGAAACACATCCCATCAGGGGACATGGCAAAGCAGCTTGCATGCAATGCTCCACAACCCTCCAAAACTGCTTTATGGTCACAGGCAACTCGTATCAGCTCACTGTGATTTACGAACAAGCCAGTCCATCTTTGACTGACAGCAGTTGTTCCCATCCCTGCTGGCCCACACACATTATGCCAGCTGGTCCATGGCAAAAGTGAGGGCCTCTGAAATCTGGTGGGAAAAATAGCAAAGGGCAGTAAAAACACAGGAAGTTATCTTTGCTGAGACTCAGAGGCCTTAGTCCTACAGGAGAGACACACAGTGTCACACAGGCACAGAGAAGTGGTAGTGGTATCTCCTGCTTTGGGGATGGGGCTGACAGAAGAGGAAGAGCACATTTGATCTTTTACCCAATGGGCTGCAAAGCTGTCCAGAGTAAAGAGGTCCCTGCCTGGGACTTAGAGAAGTCCAGGAGCCCATTGTGCCACCTCAGCAAAGGTGCTTTCACCTAAGGCTTCAAAGAGTAAGTAATAAAAGTGATGGACTCTCTGGATTCACAATTCTTACTACTTAAACTCTCATCCTGCTATTGCAGGTCTTTGCAGCTTTATTTAAGTTGAGGAACACATACTATCTCTTGTCTGAAAGCAGGTGAGACATCTTTTCAGTGTAACATGCCCATAGGATCCCAGTGGCTTTATTCAAAATCTCTAGAAAGCTCTTGGATGCACCTTGAGCAAATATCTCCTCATAAACCTGACAAGGTTTTAGGAGCCACAGACACAGATGGATGAGATGACCAAATTGTCAGTGCAGGTTTCATGGCAGTAACACCTATGTTACCCTTTCTTCAGCAGAACAGGTTTAAATCTGCTTTAACAATTAACTGGTTTTCTTTTTATCAAAGAGAAGTAGAACATTTGTGCCTGCAAAAAAAATCTTCTGCGACTATCTAACATTAATTCAAGAGCTCAATTATTCTTAAGAAAATCTTGACAATCTTTCCCCACCTTTAAGAGAAATTAACATGTTATCCCTCAAAAAAGACAGAATGAAAGCAGATATCTAAGAACAGAGAATCCTACACTTTTGAAGGTTTTATTTGGCCAAACACCAGGGGGGGCTTAAGACTGGTGCAAACACAGGAGTCTTACCAAGCAGAATTAGCTCCGCTCCTGGCAACACACTTCAAAAATCCACTAGATTCAGCACCAACTGTTAGTGTTCATTAGTGTCAGGAAAAAACCAGTGATAATGGGAGCTATCTAACTAGTTCAGTGAAGCTCTTGCTGTGCCAATTCATTCCCAAAACTGTGACTGTAACTAAAACACCAGACACACGAGCAGACCCTGCTACAGCTGCTTCTATGGCAGCATCCCCTGCTGCTTCCTTCTGACCTGTGATCTGCTTGAAGATAATATGGCCATGTTCACCCTCATCTGTAGTCAGGACCACAGGTTTCCCTAAAGCAAAAGAGTGCAGGAACACAGGCGCCAGAGTGAGTGGGATAAAGCACCAAGTGGGAATGACACCAGTGAAAAGCGAAAAAATTCCTTTTTACATTGGCTTTATATCCAACTGCCCATTTTATTGCTTTTATTTTCTTGCTTACAGGAGGGGATAATATATCTTCTGGTGCCTATGTAAAAAACACATCATACCAGGACAAACGGCCTTAATAACTATTCCATAACCAACAGGATAAATGAAAACAGAAGGGCATTTTAAGGACAAGCTATGGCTTTCCCTGAACCTTTGCAAATTTGATATGCTTCACAAAAGTTACCAAGAATAGGGAAAGTTTACTGTCTTTGGATCATTTATAGATAAACTCAGTGACAAGGTGTAGGAAAAATGTTTCTATTTCCTGACTGTACAATCAGCCAAGTGGACAGACCCTTAGGACTGAAACACTCTGCAAGTGCAGAAATACATTGCATTTGGATCTAATGCATCCTTAGACAAAAATCAGCTTTCCATTTTTCCATTGCCTTCAAAGAACATCTTAACAGGCAGAATGTGACAATATTAATTAATAATTAATAATAATTATGATAATAATAAAAATTAATTGATTTTGTCCCCAAGAAATTTTCCTGGGTGGCTCTGTTACTGAATCAGTGCAGAATATTATTTCAGATGGCGGTACAAAGGCCTGGTGTGTTTGCCAGCTCTGATCATGATTGATGGCTCTAGCAACAAAGAGAACAAGGGGACACATTCCAGCTTCCAGGGCTGTTAAGCTCTGGGAAGGCAGTTCCCTTGGTGCAGCAAGACCGTAAGGAAAAATGATAGAGCTGCAATCCTTAAGCTGCATAATATTTATTTACCTAAAAAAAAAAATAGATAGTTGATGAAAAAGACCTCAATTATCTGAATTGTTCCTTTGAACACCCACCCAGTTTGGTTCTTCATTCGATATATCTGAAGCCACAGGTTTGAAAACTGACCCTGCCACTCAAAGAAGGTGCTCATTTAATAGTTTGGTTCAGATAAAAAATGTTGTGGCCCTTAAACAATCTTTTTTTTTACTGTTTAAAGCTTAGCTAAGCATTTTCCCAAGTGCTTCAATAAAGTGAAGCTCTCATTACTATTTTTCAAAATAGACTGGTTGTACTGTAAAATGTGCTAAGTTTTCCTGCCTACAGGTAAGTGAAAGAAATTGCTGTTGTTCATGCCCTTAAATGTTTACTTATTCCAAGAAGGGACTAAGTCATCCTTGACTTCAGCAGTGGTCCTGTGTGGCCTTTTAGCGCGGGGTACAGCCCATATGGTTCACATAAAATGTTCCCAAAATTAACAGTAAAAAATATTTAGTAAACAGGTAGAGTAAAGACCTCTGGAATTGTCCAAAGACTCATCTGGTAAATCTACAGGGACTCTGCTGAAACTATAGAGGTTTTTACAGTGATATTACTCTTGTGAATTGTCTTCTTCATCATCGTATTGTCACAAGATATTTGCTGAAATGAGAGACAATTTTACTTCATCTATCTGACATCTGCAGAGCAGGAATGCTGTATAAAAATAAGGAAATATAAATCATGCAACTGTCTGCCAGAACTGCTTACCCTAGCAAATATTTTTCTTATAAAAATGGGTTGAAAGGTTGAAATTTGATGTGAAAAGCAATATTTACTAATTTCATTTTTTCACCTTATGATGAAAGGCTTAGAAGGAATAATTATTTTTAAATGTAGGGGAAAAGAAAACTCAGGTGCTTCTGGTTTGTTAAGAGAAATCTTTTACCATTCCTTCTATCTCAGGGCCAAATAATGCATTTTCTAATTTTCCATTAGATCTGCCTTCCTCTCATTGGTTCCATCACTTAAACTGGGAATATCCTAAAAGTTATAATTATTTGCTTATAACTCTTTCCTCCTGAGGCCTGCCATTCAACAGGACAGCCACTCCAGTTTGGACTTACCTAATGCAGCAAGTCCATTTCTGTGCCATGTGGCCAGAGGAAAAGAAGAAGCTGCCTAAACTCTTCCCTGCCTCTCAGGGCTGATAGAGGACACCCTTCCAACATGACTGCCTCAAATATGAAATTAATTTTTGTGCCCTTATTCACAAAAGCCATGCCTGACTCAGCAGCTGTTTGCAAAGGCAGCAACAGTTTGGGTGGGAACAAGGTGTGACTCCAGCTGGTCATGCAGGTGCTGCATCCTCCTTGCCAACAGGTCTGACATTTATTTGGTCACCTTCCTCCGTGCAATTAAGTAGCACATCACGGGGCACAGGCTGCTGAGTATGTAACTGTAAAACCTGGGAAAGCAATGTGCTTTCCTCTCAGAAATAAATTGTACCAGTTGTGGGTCACTCCTGTGTGCAAAAGTGGTTGTTAACGTCTCACAGAATTACAGCCTTGCACACCTGTCTTGGGGTGACTTTATGATGTGTATCGCTGCCCAGAAATGAGTTCTGTGCCTTTCTGTGTCTTTAAAACTGGGTGCAAGAGAAAGAAAAAAAAAGCCAGATGAACTTTTCAGAGCAGTTTGTGTTCAAGGCCACAGCAATAGCAGCTTCTGTGGCAGAGCAGAGGAAAGCAGCTTCTGGCTTTTTCCCAGCTCTTGGCTCCTTTTCTTGGAAAGAGAGAGACAGAGAGTTAAACTCCTTTGTTTCTCTGGGACTTTGGGTTCTTCTTCTTCTTCTTTTCTTCTGGAACTGTTTGGCAAAACCAAAACTTACCCAGGAGACCTTACATCTCTGGCCTGGGGGGGGCTCCGCAGAAAACCCAGCTCTGAACAGGAGGAGAGAGACCACACCCACAGAAAGGACTTTAAATCTTCCCAGGTTTCTCTCCACACTGAGAGGTTTTATTATTTAGCATTATTATTCTTTTCCTGTGTGTTTGTTAAATAAATAGGGGTTTTTTCCCTATTCACTTTCCTTCAAAGAACATTTTTTCCCAAACCTGGTGGAGGAGGGGCAACTGTAACCTGCCTTTTATTGGAGGACGTTCAAATTTGGATGTTTCTCCAAATTTTGTCTCAAATCGGCACGACACGGCCACATGACTGGACATTTATCAGTATTTTAATGTACATTCAAATAAAAATGTTTACTTGAAAATTCCACAAAGCCAGACCCTGCTTTCACCAATATGAAATCTAGGGAAATCTTTCACGGCAGAAGTGGCAGTCAGGGCGTATCTCTGGCTCACCTTGGCCAGTCCCCCACGGCTCCTAGCGAGCATATTGCTCCCTTTTCTGCAGATTAATTTGCCACAGCTGTCAGAGCATCACTCACAGCATACAGACAGTGGCAAGTGTTTGCCTGACTTTGTCAGGTTGCAGTGTATACAGTCTGATGGCCACCAGCTCTTAAAAATTCATTTTCCTGAGTACATTTTCACAAATATTGAAGACAGCCTTAGGATGTACCATCATAGCTCAGTTTTCCCTCCCCTCAGGAACAAACAGCATGGCAATGCAGAAGCAAGCAGTGCCTAGTCTGATAGACTTCATCATATGTATTTACCTTGCAAATAGAACAGTGAAACTTGAAAAGAAAACAAACATTCAAAGCGATGTTTCTTTACACAGAAAAATAATCCATCAGTCCTTGCTGGAGAGAATAAAACTCCTCCACTCAGAGGATCTTACTGATTTAGATCATCCTTTCAGATATGCAAGAGGCATATGTGAGATCTATCTTCACCTCACAGTAGCTCCCTGTTCACTTCATTTTGTACCTAATCTAAATTAACCACTTAGCTTTCATTCACAGTGAGTGAAAAGATATGTCTAGAGGTTACTAGAGGTTACTCATGGCCCCTAAAGTCACATGGCTAAAGTTAGAGGACATTGATGCTGCTTTTTTTTTTTTCCTTATATTACCAGAAGATCAGAATTCATTCCCTCACTCCCTTTAGAAAGCACCAGCCTCAGCTTATGTGGTTTAGGAAGAATTTCTATTCATTCTCATAAAGCAAGATGACTGACTACCCCTCTTTTCATGGACATGGCAATATCCTTGCTGCCTAATTCTATGTCTCTTTCAGCAACATCTTATCCCAAAAAGTTAGTTAGTCCCTTACTCTCTCTGTCAATGCTTCCAGGTTGCCATCAATGCATCTGCTCTGTATGTCTTCTTGCCATTTCTCTGCTTCTTCTGCCACTTCTGTACAAACTGATACACACAGAGTAAAATAAACTGAAATATAAATTGCCTTTATATTCTGTATCAGGGTCCTAGAGGAATCTATTCAATCAGCTGCCTAATACCCTGCCTAAACCTGCATGAAACTAAGCTTCCCATTATTACAGCTATTGCTAAACCAGGCATTTAATAGACCTATGATTTGTCCTGGAAGTCATTTATCACATTCAGCAGCTTCAGTGAAGTGTTTTAAATAATTATCCAATAGTAAAATAATATTTAAAAAAAAAAAAAAAAGTTGAGAAAAACCTAGGGGGATATAGAGGGATTCAAAAAGTGACAGCAAGCATTTTTTAACTGGGCATACACACATAGGAAGCAATGTTCAGTATCATACATATTTTGTTCAGCTAAAAATCACAACATCCTGAAATTGCCTTTTAATGATTGGCACATGAAAACAGCATTCATCAAAGATGACAATAACATGCAGATATTGGTGGATTGAAAACCTTACTGCCAAGGCAATTTCACAGAAAGACCTGGGTTTTTTCTGTAAAACCTCCTGTTTGCTTAAAACCCAAACCTGAGGTCTAGAAAAAAGAAAGCAAGTCTATTGTTCATTGCACGAGTCATACCTAGCACTAAGTTAGATACCCTGGTGGTCAGGGGTGCTCCTCCCTGAAAGACAAGGATTTTCTGTAGATTCCATGTCCCCCGCTGCCAGGCCCAGTCAGACATCTCAGTTTTGCTGGGGTTCCACAAATCTCTCTAATAATACATTTCATTCATGCCTTTTCAGCCATATGGGTTTTTTCTTTTCTATCTACAGTTCCATTTTTACAGATTGACCTCTAGTAGCGCAGTAAATATTACCATATCCCGCAGCTGTAGGGAGGAGGAGAGAAATCCAGCAGGCAGGAATTGTGCAGCAAGATTGATTTATTTAATTATTTTACAAACTCTTTTATAGACTTTTTTCTTCATAGTCTAATTGGACAAAGGATCAGCCACCCCCTGGGTGGATTGGCTAAAATCCTAAACATCCATTGTCAAAATATTTTTCTACCATACCATAAACATAGTTCTACAAGGTCGCAGGTGTTCATGGTTTACAGAACTTCTGCTAATCTCTTCATGAGAGAGAAAAGTATCCCACAGCTTAGAAAGCAGCAGGAAAATTCCTTGCTAACAGCATTTTTGTATCCACAGACCTCAGCCTTCAATTGCACAGCTTGACATGAAGCATCTCCATTTTATCTCTATACCCTGTCCCTGTGGTGAAGGGACCCCAGTGCATAATCATGCTCGTGGCACAGAGGTGGGCTTGTAGCAGTGTCTACCTAGAAAAGGGCTTCCACAAGGTACTCAAGTACTCAAGAGATTTATAGTCAGAAATGGTGACTAAGCTGTAGCAAAAGGATGGTATACAAAGAGTGAACTTGCTCAACAAGGTTCCCAACATTCTCAAGAACCTGCCTTCCTCCAGAAAAATCTGTGACAGTTGTCCCAGAAAAGTACATACCTTTAATGTGCATCTCATGGTCATCCTTCCATAAATGTTCCCAAGTTGTTTCTCCTCTGCTCTGTATTATCCACTCGCTATTGAATCGTGCCAAACATCTAAGCTCTTCCATTTTTTTCCTCAACTTCCTTAATAGATGCTTTTATCTTAACTGCTCTTTCATTATTTTATAATGTTTTAGTGAATTACCAGTTTTTAGAATCGTTAGTGTCCCTGTGTTGTTCCGTTTTGTAGGTGTCACAAGAATTCACTGCTCTCAATGCTATAGAAAGGAAAATACAGACAGAAAAGGAGTTCAGGAAGCCAGGGAAACAGTGCTGGTCACCATGACAGGCCCTAGTCTTGGCATATAAAGAATTTCATACATTTCTTATGTTTGAAAACGTCAAAGCAAAGGAAAGAATTTTAAGGAGTGATTTGCAGAAGAGCAGCATGGTCAGCCGGAGGGTGTTATTGGTAAGTCATTTTTCCCCAGACTTGAGGCACAGAATAGGAGAAAGCACAATGATTGTCACTTGAAATTCAGTCAATATGAGTAGGATAGTTGGCACTGTGGGCAAGATGTAGGCCAGGGTGAGCTTCTTGGGCTCAAAGAGAAGACAGACAATTCAGATTTGATGTTTTAGAGGACTGGGAGACAGCAAAGTATGGAGACAGAGAGAAGTTGCCTGCTCACTGCAGATCCTCCATGCAGCCCTTTGCATATGTAAATGTTGGCACCGGAGGCAAGGTCTAGGACACAGCTGTGGGGGTCTCATTTTGCACATACCCTGTCCTGACTCACACAGCTACACGGACTGAACTCTGAAGTGAGGATACAGCTCACAGAAAAAACAAGGCAGGCTCTGTCCTGGAGACCTCTGCTGAAAGGATAAAGGGATTTCATGAAAGAAAGGCCACTGCTGATGTGTTTTGATACAGGTTAGAATGTCTAAAAACTGCACTGGCAGCCCAATGGTAGGCTGCATGTACTGATAAGGACTTTCTTAGACATTTCTGCATGCACCAGTTCTCACACAAGGCTGGTGCTCACTGCTGAGGTGCTTTACAGCCAGAGAAACAGAGCGGTGACCTGTGGAAACACCACATGAAACCAGGGAGAATGCAGCACTATGGTGGGTAAGCTGGGGAGCCATGAAATAACTCAGTGCCTGAGAGCCAGCAGTCCCTGCCAGCTCTCATACCACAGTGATTTATGGAGAAGTTTTCTAGAAGTATTTTTCCCCAATATTTAATCATAAAGTAGCCCTGAGGTTTCAAAAGCATTCAAAACTCCTGGAAACAGCACTTGTCATTTTTGGTTATTTTCACTTAGATTAGCTAAATACTTACCTATCAGACTTTCAAATACAGTACCTCAAGGGCAATTTTGTGAGAGTTGGGGTAATTGGTAGGTCTTAAACTGTTAATAAGTGTAATATGCCACAGTCCAAATATGCTTTAGCTTATGGAAAAACAACTTAGTTAACTTTTTTAATGTTTAGTCACACCTGTTCTCCCCTGTTTATATCAATAAAGCGTACAAATGTATTTGAACTAGAAAATATTCCATTTTTGAGCTGGGAGAGATTTGCTTTCAACCCAGATTGTCCCTTTTCAGCACAGTCCTTTAAATAGAGAGAACATCAAAAAATATCAAAATCACAAATATTAGATCTCCCACTGAAGTTACAAGTCTGGCATGAAATTTTCATTTGACTGCCAAGGTAGCAAAGAGATATCTTCCACATTTTCTTTGAGCTGGTACTTCTAATCTGCCAGTGAACTCCCTGTGCATCCAAAAAATTATGGTCATTGTAAAATACCAGAGTTTTAGTAGTTGGTGTGAAGTCCTTTTCACAGAAAAAAATCTGTGAATGTTACTTCACATTTAGGTAGGGAAACTTCTCTTCCTCCATGTGAGGATGTGGCACTCACACCTCTCAGAAACAGATTATATGTGAATTTTACTGTATGAGTCAGGATCAATACCCTTTATTCCACATCATGAAAACATTGCCTATAGTTCCATTGCACTTCTGACACTGTGGCATTTTTTCTTGATTTGGGAACATTTTTCCTTTTAAAAACTTCTGGGCATGTAAATCATCTCTAAAGTTCCTCTGGAAGTGTTCCAGAAGACAGGAGACACACCTTTGGTAATTTCACCCCAAAGCCTCATTAGTCATCTCCTTCATTCTCAGCTCCATGAAAAGAAAAATCTGAGCCTGATGGTGTTCTCAAAGAGCTTTTACCAGTCATTTGATTCAAAATTTGGCTAAATTGACAAGATGTTTCTTCCAGTCCTCATTAGTTCATGTTTCAGGATCATAGCACAAGACAGTCTTCAAAACCCCACAAATCTGCAAACACAGCCCAAATCTCTGGGCAGCTTTTATCCCCAGGGAAGTCTCAGTTCCAACAGCACAAGCCCTTAGATTTCTAATTTTGTTAATCAGTTGCTAACAGCTTCAGGTCTGAGCCAAACTATTTATGTCCACAGAGAGTGGCCCCACAACGGCAGTAGCAGTGTTTGGAGCAGCAGTATGGTAATATTGCCAACATTTGAAGATGTTTCTCAGAACAGAGCAGACAGAACTGGTGGATCCATAAAAGGCTGTGTTTATAGTGAATGCACAAATTAAATCTGGTAAAAGTTATGAATTTCATCACTCATGCAGTTTCTTCATTCCATTTTTTCATTAATATTCGTAGCAACTATGAATGTTATGACTCATAAAAATTGTTGATTATTTTTATTGCCGTAGGTTTGAAATTTAATGGGTTTGATACAATGACAGAAGCATTTATATTTACAATATGAATCTCAGGATGTGCAAAACAGTGCAATGTAGTGTCCTACATAAACACATCATGTAATTCTTTGAGTTGTAATACATTAGCATTTTTTCAGGCATATGAACTAACTAAGGACTGTATTATTGTCACTATAGTAAGAAAAGAAAGCATCAATTATAAAACTTGCTGCAGCTCTTTAAGCTCCACTTTAAGCACCTAAGTTCAAAGAGCAGAACCTGAAAACCCGTCTTGTCCTGAAGATTCTTCATGATTATGCGCTGAATTGTTGGCAGTAAATGATTTTAAAAGCTTAAATTTCTTCAAGTATTTATGTGCACAGTAACCCAAGAGCCAGATGAGCAAACCTTTCCAACACTTCAGGGCTGTGAATTAAACAGAGCAGAAGAACTGCTAAAAGCTAAAGGCTGTGGTCATGATCTTCCATCCTCATTGTCCATCTAGTTCTGGATATTTTACTCTAAATTAAATGGCAAGAGTTTGTGTTTAATTTTTGAACAGGACCTCTGCCACCAGTTTCTGAGTCAGTGACTCAGAAAGGTTTCTAATGCAGATTTTAGGAGGGCCAGAAGAAAATCAAGAATTATGACCTCCAAGCACATCAAGGAAAAACTGCTCTTGACTTATTCAAAAGATTTGGAGTTGGTCCTCATTCATTCACTTTCACTAATTTCTGAACATGGGTTGTGGGCTAACTGTGTCTGACCCTTTTGGACAAGTTCCCTTTACTTCTGTGCTGAGTCTGTATTTAGTACTACAGAACCTAATGGATTTTGCTATTATTTAGATTGTTCAGAATAATTTATTTCAGATATCATTTACTGTCAGTTATATATTAAATGTAGTTAAAGTCTCTTTATTTTGGTCCTTAACAGCTGCTATTGAGAAAAACTGAATGAAAAATGCTCAACCTGGTCTCAGAGACACCAACAAATCATCATTTTAAAATCTCCTTGAAAATAAAGAGATGAAATGCAGTAAACAAAACTCTGGTTAGATGACAGGAGATTCATTATTGAAATTATGATCCAAGTTGCCACAGAAAAGCAGTGCCTCTTTACAGAAAGCATGTGCATGTTTTTCATTTGCTGGGCTAATCTCACCCATAATTACACTCCAAGACCCCAGGGCCTCATTCCTGCTGTTGACTGACAAAATAGATGAGGCTAGTTTTAAGACACCCACAACTCCCAGATATGAAATGAAAATATTTTAACGGCATCTGTGAATGACAACAAACAACATTAGGGGAAGGACACTCTGGATACGCAGGATGAGTTGAAAAACGGCCATTGTTCACAGAAATTATCTTTCTAACTCCTAGCAAAATTGAAAAGGTTGCATTTCTATATGAGAAATGACCTCAGAAAATTGTCATCAAAATGCATCATGTAAGTCCATTCCCCACGGTAAGCAATCCAATGGAAGCTACTATTAGAGGACTCTGACGCTACTTGCTGCCATTGTGTTTCACAGGATATATCTACACCCAATTTTTACCCACAATTACTTCAGCCAGGCCTTTCCCTGTATGTTACCTGCTACCACAGCATCAGAAACCCTGCCTGACAACAGGTGCTGGCAGCAGCACCTTCGAGTCCTTGGGTTGAAGCAGGTTGAACAGGGACCTGCTCTCACCTGAACGGGGAGCTGCTGTCTGTTCCTCAGGGGTGCTCTCTGATAAATTACTGTAGGCTTTTGTATACAATGCATATTGATATTTGGGTCCTTAAATGCAATACACTCTGCATTTGTCCTTCATAAACAGAAAGATTTGGATTAGGTGCATAACACCAGGAGAGGAGCACAGCAATAAGAAAAAGAGGACAGCACAGACTGGCCCCAGGGCTTACCATCTGAGTCCAGCCCTCTTCCAGGACATTTTACTCCTGCCTGGCTTAGCCCTATGGGGCTTTAAGGCATCCTGTGTGCATGTAGCATTTTACAGATAAAACTCATAATAGAGGACTAGGGAAGCTGCTCTGCCCAGCAGTGCCTAAGTCCCGGGCTGCTGCCACTGCCCTCACTCAGTTTTGCCTCCTGACTCACCCTAGGTCACTGGTTACCTGTGTTTAATATAGCAGTGCTTTATATTGCCTACATATTTTGCAGCAAAGATCAATCACTACATAACATTTTCTCATTCAAACTATACTCTGATTCAGCAAAGGACCTAAAGAAACATTTCATTGTTTGAATGATTGCATTTCTTCCAGCACAAAGTCAAAAGATTTTGAATCATACACTGCAATAATTCTTGGCTAAGTGCAAATGAATAACAAAAGCCGCTTCTCTGCTGGTGTCCTTCTTTCCATAAACTGGAAACAGAGAAGAATGTACTCCTATAATGAGGAAAATAGTATGATATGAAACATTCACATTTTATACAAATGTAAGTACTTGAAGCACTTTCACACAAAGCATAAAAAAAAAAAATTGGAACTAATTTATACTTCCGAATTTTTATCTTAAAAGGAACCATTTTTTATTTGAGAAATAAGCAATATGAAGCTAGGTTGACTTTAATATAAGGAAGGTTTCTGGGAAGGCTTTTTCCCACAAATCTGATGCTTTGTGGTTTGGTTTTTTGCCTGATGCCTTTGCCATGCCTGAGCTGCCAGGGTTAGTTTCTCTCTCTGGGGCTCCACAGGAGGTTCCAGTCTGAAACCCAACAAGAGTTGCATTGCTAGCAGAAACATAAAGCATCTTATGGTCTGTCTGGTCCCAACTTATTTACTCTCAGTAAACACACACAAAACACCCAAACAACTTGTCAGGGAAATGGACCCAGAAGAGTAAGCATGCCTTTACATAAGAAAATGAATCAATCTATCTGCTTCAGCAGAAGCAATTGGGATTGCAGAATGGGAAATAGGAGTCAGCTCTAGACAACACTGCTCACAAGAGCTTGCTCTGGGTGTATTGTTCTTCCTTTGTATGAACTCCCTGTATTACTCCCCTAAGTGAAACAGTGCACAGAACCTGACTTCTACAGGCAAAGGCAAAGACTTTGAGAATTTAAGGATTTAAGATTTGAAGTCCATTGACTCCATGTATTTTAGACCAACCTAAGCAGTGATTGTCTAAAACACCACCAATACAAAGAATTAATGGTATTATGTACTCAAGGGACTGGGCCTATTTCAATAGCTACCATGCAGCTTGCACACATAAATAACCATCTTTGGAAGAAATGCAACAGTAGCCCATAGAATTATGCAATCCACTATGCACATACAAATTTACCCTCAAATTTCAGACTGACTTGGACTGACCCAAGAGGATGGAAACTGTCAACCTGTGCCTGAAAGGGATAAAATATCCATACATTAAAAGGTAAATATAAGCCCGGTGCAGAAGTCACATTATACTGAAGATCATTCCTAGAAAACTACTTCTTACCAACCTTCTCCAGACCTGAATGGCCCCTGCTGCCAGGAGCAAAATAGACTTCTAATGAATTTGACATAACAATGTCCCAGTTTCTAGCAGCACCGGCACCAAATTTTTGCAACAATTTTCTCCTTTTCTGAATTCCCTCAATTCCACCCTTGGTTGGACATCCAGGCCCAGAGAGTGGTGGTGAATGGTGCTACATCCAGTTGGCATGTGGTCACTTGTGGTGTTCTCCAGGGATCAGTGTTCGGCCCAGTACTATTCAGTATTTTTATCAGTGGTCTGGGTGAGGGCGTCCAGTTTACTCTTGGTAAACTTGTGGACAACACCAAGCTGGACAGAAGTGTTGATCTGCTGGAGGGTAGGAATGCTCTGCAGAAGGACCTGGACTGGCTGCATGGATGGGCCAAGGCTAATTGTGTAAGGTTCAACAAGGGCCAAGTGCCATGTCCTGCTCTTGGGTCACAACCCCACACAGTGCTACAGGCTGGGGGAAAAGTGGCTGGAAAATGTCCCAGTGGAAAAGAACCAGGGGGTGCTGGTCAACAGCAGCTGAACACAAGCCAGCATGTGCCCAGGTGGCCAAGAAGACCAAGGGCATCCTGGCCTGGATGAGCATTATTGTGGCCAGCAGGACCAGGGAGGCGATTCTCCCTGTACTCAGGATTGGTGAAGCACTTTGAGTCCTGTGTTCAGTTCTGGACCCCTCACTTCACGAAGGACACCGAGGTGCTGGAGCATGTCTGGAGAAGGGCAGTGAAGATGGTGAAGGATCTGGAGCACAAGGCTTGTAAGGAGCAGCTGCCAGAGCTGGGGATGTTTAGCCTGGAGAAGAGGAGGCTCAGGGGAGACCTTATCACTCTCTACAACTGCATTAAAGGAGGGTGCAGCAAGGAGAGGGTTGCCCTCCTCCCAGACAACCAGCGAGAGGAAAGAGGACACAGTCTTAAGCTGTGCCAGGTGAGGTTTAAGCTGGACAAGAAGAATTTCTTTACAGGAAGGGTGATTGGGCTTCAGAATGGGCTGCCCAGGGAGGTGGTGAAGTCACAGTCCTTGGAGGTGTTAAAGGAAAGCCTGGATGTAGCACTGAGTGCCATGGTCTAATCGACATGGTGGTGTTCAACTTTAGGTCGGACACAATGATCTCAGAGGTCTTTTCCAACCTAACTGATTTTGTGATTCCAAACAATGCTGAGGAATCAACCAAGATGTGAGAACCAGGACATTTCAAGGCTCCTTTCTTTACTCAGCCCTAGACACTGGAACATTCAGAGCCCATACTCTATTAAAACTTGCTGGTTTTGTGAGAAGAATGGCTGAAATACAAAAAACTAATTGTTTTTCTCTGGTAAAAGAGAATGTGTCTGTTGTGTGAGTATGGAGATGTTGCACAGGACTCCAGAACATGCCATTCTTATCCATCTGACAGCTAATTATCCTGTGCAATATATCACGCACAACTAAAAAGCCCCTCCAAACATCAATAAAAACTAGTCATTCTATTTACTGTGGCCTGCCTGAAAGCCACAGTTGGATCTGTCTAAGCCTTCCAACATAGCTTGTAACAAAATCAAGGTATTCTGCTAAGACTGAACAAGAATCCAAGTAACATAGGGCAGTAAATGGAATTTTTGCCATTACAACTTACAGGCTCTATACTGAAGGCTCTACATGCCTGAAAATGCATAGCCTGAGGCCTTGACTTGGACAAGCCTGAATTTAGCTGTTTAACTATGACAACAGTCCAATGTCTGGTACTTGTGGCCTAAGCTTATTTTGGTTGACTTACAGTTTAATGAATACCTGTATTGTGTGGACCAAAGTGCCTCTGAGCTGCCTGGAATGAAATTGGTGTGGAAGATGGCAGGTGCAGGATCATACTGGAGGTCACAGATTATAAAACAAATCATGCTGATAAAGTCAGCAGTCCCTACAGGAGTGCAACCTTGCATTGCTCTGGTAAAAAACTTTCTAGCAGTAAGAAAAAAAATAGAAAAACTAAGTAAATGGAAAGCAGTGGACAGAGCACAGAAACAAACTGCTACAAAAAGCAAACAAAATAAACCCAAGTAGAACCCAAGAGAATTGTGCACGAAAACTTACCACTATGTTTGTCCTGGCAAAGAGGAGGGAGACAGGACACCTTTCTCTTCCCTGGTGAATGCTGCAGGGTACTGGCAGCTCTTCATAACCCACCCACAGGTACACACACTGAAATTTAAGGCCTGTCAACTGGAGAAACACTGCAAGGGTGAATATAAGAAATGTACTAGGAAGGAGATTTTATCACATTTTAGCTTTATTATCAAGTATTAATTTGAATTAGATATATGGAATATGAAGATGTAATATTGTAAGTAGTCTAATAATGTTGTTATTATTAAACACTAATACCTTTTCATTAAAGCAACAACAAATTCTTATTTTCGCTTATGGTTGTATTCTCCTTTTTGCCTATAAAAGGAATTTGAGTGTAAGCATAAAATCTTCCTAAATGCTTCCCTCCTGGCCACCAAGTTGCTTACCTTAGCTGATCTCCCATCCAGGCAAATTATACAGCATGTCTTACAAATAGTAATCTGTTATTAGATTGTTATTGGATCAATTTTGTGTTGTCTCAGACTCTCAAATGCCACGGTATTGCAGAGAATGACTCATTTGCACCGCATAGCAAATGTGTCTGAAAAAGCCAAAGGTGCATGTTGGCAGGCACTGGGCAAGTGAAGCTTTTGTCATACTGCAGTCAAAGGCAGAGTTAAGAATTACTCACTACTCACACAGGACCTGAGTGCAATCAGCCATTTCAGGAGTTTTATTCCTGGTAAACAAAGAAGTGGAGAGAAAAGGAGAAAGACAAGAGGAGCAGGAGCATGCAAGTAGAATCCAGAAAAGGGGGTAGGATAAATACAATAGAGAAATAAACTGTAGAGCAGTTTGACAAATTGCCCTGGACAGCATGTCTTGAGTAGATGGCAGTACATTTGACTCGTGCTGGTATTATGTATTCTCCTACATTCTTCATGAATTTGACAAGCATAAGCCTGTCACCAGTTTCCAAGCAACTGGAAACTGTAATATGAATTAATAAAAATGTAAAAACTCTACCATAAAAGTTAGGGGTTTGAACTGTAAGCAGGAAGCAGAGAAATACGCATAAATTAAGTGGTTTGGGCTTTTTTTAAAGCACTGCTTATTTCAAAGTATTAATGGACTATTTATATTCAGAACTGTTTTAACAATTTTAGACTGAGACAACATGATACAGTTCCTAATGTAAGTCTGGAATTATACAAGCAGTAATTCCATGAAGTATTGTAAGTAGAAATCCTTCCCACGCCAGGTAGAACAACACCAACAGTTCTAAGAAAGATACATTTCTGAGGAACAACCTTGTAAGCTCCTAAATCAAATGGTAGATCTGTTCCATATGCTCTTTCTGCTAACATAAATTCATTTAGAAACAACTGCACATTCTAGATCACCCAGAAGTTTTGCTGATGGTTTCAGGAAATGTGTATCCAAGGCTGGCTGGTCTGAGCCAGCTCTCTTTCACAGCCATGGAAGAGTCATTGAAGGTTAGCATGTAGTTTAGCTCACAGGGAGTCATTTTGATTTGCACAGGGTTGCCAAAACCCCCATGCAGACATGTATATTTTAGAAATCTTGTGCATGCTAAGTCCAGCACTTTCCAGAAGCTTAGGACCCCCAACTCCCACTTGGTGTAGTGAATTTAATCATTTTGACCCCACCTTTCTAGACATAATATGTTTCAATTCCTATGACATTGTTCCATGAATGATTTATTCTACTAAATTGAATGCAGGTAAAATTTCAGAATAAATATATGGATTTTATCTATTCTGGAGGGGCTTTGGAGTTTTAGTATTTTTCCAGTTTATGGTGTGGTCAATTTTAAAGATTAAATACCTGGGCTTTTTAAATAGCTGATTTGAAAATGAGTACAATCAGGTAGCATCATTCTTCTTTCACAAGCAGAAGGATCCATTCCAGGGCAGCTCTTCAGTTACAGGGTTTATGTTTGACTGTGCTCAGGAGCTGCGTAGCGAAACTTCTCATGGTGTTAGATATGCATGCAACTGAGCTGAGCACTTAGAAACCCACTGGACAGTCTCCTAAGGGTAATAAATAGAGCTCCTGCCTGATCAAAGGAGTGTGTAGATTCCCGTAATACTCAGCAATTCCTCTACCAGCACTACTAAAGGTGCTGTTAAGTATGGCTTAACATAGGCAGAACAGCCAGGTCAGTCTCATGAAGCCCCTCCTAGAGCAAACTTAGCCATGGCCAAATCTTCCAAAACTGCCTAAGAAACTCACAGCAGAGGATCTCTCAGCAAATTACAAAAAACAACACACATCCTGTTCTTTTGAGCCTTCAATTAAAATTTTTAAAAATCTGAAAGTAAAATTGAAATATAAAACCTAACAATATGGAAATAACTTTCAAGTAATAAGAATAAAAATCAAATAAAATAAAGTCATGAAACCAAAGAAACAAAAGCAGGGGGTTTTTTATGGATCCTGAACTCTTGCTCCTTCTGTGTTTCCCAAAAAACCCAAAATAGACTCATATTCTCAACCAAGAAAAGGGCTGGAACTAATTCCTGCCTTTCACAAAACACCCCACCTGGGGAAGTAGAGGATGGATAGAGACTAAAACTAAAGGTATAGAAATCTCTTCAGCAGCTCTAAGGCCAAGGGTAACAGTAATCTAAGCTCTGATACTGGTGCATTAAAAAAGATCTATTGAAGGCTAAGGACCCGAGACTCCCCACAGATCATTACACAAGTTAAAAAAAAGAAAAAGCAAGGGGAAAAAAAAGAAAGAAAATTGATAGTGTATTTAAAATTAATGACCTAAGGTTAATTGGTACTTCACTGACCCGATTTGCAAATGGATGATGATGGAGAAAAGTGTCTTTCTGACAGAGTTCACACATAGCAGCGGCCCTGAGCACATACATGTCTCTATGGAATAAAAAGTACATTTCACCTTCCATGGAAGAAATTATTTCCTTCTCACTTTACTAATGGGTTTCATCTCAAAAGCTTATTTCAGAGTTTTTTGTATCTAATTGGAACTCAGTGTTTGATTTACTATTTCAAAACATATTTTTATGGAAGGTTGGATCTCAGCATTTTGTTCAGGGTGTTTCTCACCAATCCTTCCTTGCACTGTCAGTTTTTCCCTCACTGCCTTTTTGGTGGCTGAAGCCAGGCTCTGCCACCTTCCTACTCCTTCTATGATCCATTGGTGTTATGGAGAAACAATTCTGGACTTCCATTTCTTCAGTCCTCTTCCCTTTACCTCAGTCATGACAGTGTCCTCTGTCTTTTGGGATTTATTCCTTCCTACCTTTGAGAAACTGGGAAAGCTTCAGTCATATTCCTATCTAGCCTAAACCAGCACAGTGACACTGAGGCTATATTGTATCACAGCAGATGGTTAACTTCACAGGAAATCTCTGTGAAGAAAACCTGATAACCTTGTTTACAAGATTGCAGGAAACAGAGACCCTCACCATTTCCTCTGGCCTTCACATTTGTGGGCCTTCCTATCCCTTACAGTGGGAATTTGTCTTCCAAGCTGGCTGATGGAATTATTTAGCTTCTAGCTGCCTTTGTGCATTTTTATATTGAAATAAATGCCCCAATGTTCTAAAAACCTCCTGTTTTCAGACACTTTATACCTTGCTCAGGTTTCTTCCTCAGCCCTTCCAGTTAAGGGCACGTGATTGGAACATGAGGGGACACTGGCAATGGGCTGGTTCCTGCTGGTTGCAAGGGCAACACCACCTACTTGATCCCACCTCTCCTCCTGTACTCATAGAACTCTTTGGGAGCTTTAAATTTCACAGGGAAAATACAGGCCATGGTGCTTCAGGTAAACCTTGAGACCACATTAAGGAAGATGGTGGGATGTATACATGTACAACCAAACTGACATTTGGGTAAAATGAAGGCTGGGGGAGGGTGGCTGAGTCAGAAGAGAGAATGATCTGGCACAATGCATAAAAAAACCAGTCTGTCTTTTGTCTGTGAGCTATTGTGAGAAGCAAAAATAAAAGTTATTTGTCAGAGTAGTCCCTTTCTTTTTCAGATTATCTTGCTCTTAGAGACTGCAGGAGGAGTAATGAAACTCTAACTTTTCTTCCAAAGCACATTCAGCCTTTTTGTAGCATGAATATGCTTCCTCTTCATTACACCCAATTATTTGGACCAGCCTAATTTTCACAAAATAGGCATTCTAAACAACAGGCAATACATCTACACCAATTCTGCAAATGACTTTTCACTGACACCCAGACAGGTATTTAATGTACGGTGAAGAATAACTGCTTATATAAACACAATGTTTTCTGTATCTTCTAGAAGAAACTGTTCAACATATTTGTCATTTTCATTCAATAGGTTTGAATACAAAATAATGATTTGAGATGAACAGGAAAACCTAGGTATTAGGCTGACTTAACAGGTCAGAGGGGAGGAGTTAGAAGGGCTATTGTTCCCTCTCCATGGCAGGGGACAGAGAGGCCACTTTGCTCATTTGTCCTCCTACTCCTCTCCATATATTGGGGTAGATAATGGGAGATTCCGTCAAAAGTGCAGAGCATTTTGCATTTCTCTGGTCCTTCATTGCTTTAGTCCTGAATCTGATCACCACAAAATCTATATAAAAAGTCACCCATTTCGTAGTGGGATTTTTACCATTTGTTCCTCTCTTCAGCCCAGGAACACATTGGAAATATGGTCTCTGCAAGGTGGTGACTCTGTTCAGCCTGCAGCCTGGCTACTCAGTCTGCATCCTGCTGATACCCTCCGTCAGCCTCCCTCCAGGGCTGGCATGGGAAAGCTTCTGTAACCAGAGCCCAAGTTCCAACATGTGCTGAAAGACAGGTCCCTATTGTCTCCTTGGAACGTTCCATTAAAACCAAGATTAGATGCATCAGATCAGATTAATTTCCTCCTCTGATTGTACTTGCATCTCCTCATCCATCACTACCAAAGAAAGGCTGGTGTTTCAGAGTGATGGCCTAATTCAAGCTCCACTAATACAAAGGGCAGGCGGCCGAGACTGGCTGGTGATTTCACTAGGAAGAGAGCTGTGACCCCAAGAGAGAGGCAGCCCTCTGTGTGGACCCCCAGGCTGCTCCCCTGCTTCAACAGCGTGGGGAAGGCACTAAAACAAACCAGATTACTTTCTCTTGGCCGGCAGGTCTCCTCTTGCCACCAGTCCCTGGGTCCTTGCCATCCAGCCTGGGGGTTTTGCCCAGTTTCTCCCAAGGTTTCTTTGGCTGGCTGCCACCACAACTTCCAGCCCTCTCCTTGGAAGATCCACACAGCCAGGATGGGTGGCACAATGCAGGTCACAGAGCTCCCATGAAGGTGTGGCTCAACACCTCGACAATTGGAGAGCTGAATTCTGCTTTCCACTCCAAGGGCTGATGTCTTCAGCCTCGCTGACACCAGTGCTAACCTGGGTATCTCGACAGAAGGTGTTCTCAGGATTAGTCTCTGGGGACAGGGGAGAGAACTGTCTCCATTGGGTGACTTTGCGTCCCTTTGGAAGGAGAAATGAGGCAGAATTCTGTGCTGTGGGTATACACAAGCTAGCAGAGACTAGCCAAACTCAGCTGCAACCTATATTATTCTTAGATTCAAGCCCTACTGAGGCAAGAGAAATCATTAATTCCATATTTTAACTGGGTGATGATGGGGCCCACGAACAGAGCTCCCAAGTGCTGCTGGCAAGACTCATATAAGTTGGAAGTAAAGTGCAGGGAAAGGGCTTCCCCCCAGGCTGCCACTGACCATTAGTATGTTATTTTTGGTCTTGCAGTGTGCAGTAGAATGCAAAAGAAAAAAAAATGCCAAAAATTCACCTGTCAGTTGTGTGCAAAACAAGCTAATGCTTTAATCTCTATTCTCCTCCATACTGTATAAGTAAAGCAAGGTAAATATATTATTAAATATTTAAAGAAGCCCAGTGTTCTGCATTTTTTGTAATTTTCTTTTCCTAAGAAATCAATGTTTATAGAAGAGCAAATATGAACACTACCCCATTTTCAGGAAAACATGTGAGAGTACAAAGTAGAAGAGCCCAGTCTGAAAATCCTTCACTGACCTCATGAAATAGTGAGAGCAGAAAGGTTCATCATGAAGTATCGGATAACCCCAGAGAATACTATATTTCTATTTTTCAGGCTGTAATACAGGCACATACTGACCTCCAGAAAATTATTTATCTACTTCAAGATTTTTCTTCTCATTCCTACAAAGAGCATGGTTCAAAGCATCCTGCATGAGTGCCATTCAGTCCAGTGCCCAGTTTTACTGACCATTCATTAGAGGTTAATAAATGTGTTTTAATTATTCACACTATTCCCCCCTTTCAAATGCAGAAAACTGAAACTTAATACAGAAATGAGTCTCAACCTAAAGACATGAGATAAGAGCACCAGAGTTCATGGGAACTAATCATACAGAATCTTAAACAGAACCTACCAGCTTAGAGTCTGCATACTCACCCAGGCAACTAAAGCTAACCAATTTACAGCCTCAAGAAAAAAAGCCCCATGAGATATCCCATCATTTCCCATTACTGAAGACATAGATCTAAAAAAGCATGGCTAGGCACTGAAAAAAATGTTCTCCAACCTCTTTACCTGATTATTTTATTTGTAAGAGTCTCAGATTTGGGCTTCACAAAAAAATATTATTTTTAAGAAAAAAATAAATGCCCAATAATTTTATGTCTTAGTTTTCTTGTGAGCAAACAAGATCTTAAATCTCATCTACACTCTCCTTGTACCTCCCGGTCTAGCTTTTTTGCATATTAATTCTGGTACTTAGGTCTTAACTCAGTACCTTAAGAAAACTAACTTGAGCTTCAGGGAAAACAAAGGTGATCCACACTGGCTGTTTGCCTGTTGTTACCCCGTGAAAAGAATCAGTTCATCTTCCCTGGGGTTAAGTCACCAATGGCTGCTAAAAGTACAGCTCGTGCCTAATGGACCAGAGCCTGACAGCACCTCACAAAACATGACAGATAATGTCATTTCTAAAGAACAGGAAGATATAACAAACTTCCCTACATCAGGCGCTGAGACACAGCAGAACCTGAATCAAAGCTCAGGATGAGTCTGTGACCTGGCTGCTGTGGTATGCAGCAGTTCTAACATGTTCCCTGATGTGCCACCCACGGGGGCATCCTTCCTCCTGGCCAGGGTAGCCATGACCACCAAGAGCTCTCTTAGCACACAAGGCAAAAGCACTTGTGCATCACCCAGAGCCCTGCATCTCACTGCAGATATTTTGAGCAATTGAAGGCAGAAGTAAACACCTCACTAAAAATAAACAGAACTCAGCATAAAGGTCTGAGAAGGAAATGCCTTTTTGAACAGCAGAGACAGCAGCCCAGCACTGGGCTGCATCTGCAAGGGGGAAGGAAGGGCTAATGGCATTACAGCCATGATGCACCACTACTATTCATGGCAAAAATTTTCTCTAGTGAAATGTAGCACGTTATAAACCACCCATGACCACCCAGCTGGTTAGACTATTTGGCTGCTTAAATATTCTAACTGTGCTGGAGGAGACAGCTGAACTAGCTGCTCAGGGCCAGGAATCAGCCCCAGGTCAAATTCATTTACATAAATGACATTTTCCTACACTTCTAGAAATAAATGGTCCTGAAAAATCACAGATGCTTAGTACTGCGCTAATAACTGCATCAGGCATCTAAAGTCCTGCATTTATTGGGGTCTGAGGTTTCAAGAGGACAGCAAGCTGTCCCAGAGCAAGCTACATTTTCACCAGGGTGCCCTTCCACTTGATCCGCCCATGCCCTGACCCAGGAGTGCTGTGCATCTCAAACAAGTATCCTCCCCAAGCAGCCAGGACAGCAAGCATGGCTGTCCATGAGCTTTCCTTCAGGGCAGGAGCAACCTGCTCCACCAAGTGTCCAACCTGCTGCTTTCAATGTTTTGGGCTGTGCTGGAGCTCCTCTTCAGCTGGCTCACGCATGGTGCTTCCTGCAGAGCACACAGCAGCAGCACACACAGGCAGTGGCAGTGGGAGCAGAATGGTAACTCAGGTGTACTCAAAGCTCAGAATTCAAACCCAGATTATGACCTTATCCTCAATGAACACCCATTACTCCCACAAAGAAACACTTCTGCTCTACCTACCCAGGCTTTAGGGTCAGTGTCAATGATGGCAGAGAAATCAATAGCATGTGGCCTGTTCAGTTTTGCCATTCTTTTTAGGTAGTTCCTTACATTGCACACAAAGCTCTGTGCGTGTAAATATTTATGCTATATTATATGGATGAATTTCAAGGAACACAATTTTATGGTGCATATCTCACGTGCCATCCCTGCAGCTCTCAGACAGCAGCCCCAGGATGATTATCCTGTACAAGGATTCTTTTTAAGGCTCAAGTGACATTTCTTTTTTATTGTTTACTGAAATGCAATGAATGGGATGACTTTTTATGTATGAATAAAAATTACTAGTGATATAGGGTAG
Organism: Corvus kubaryi; assembly: GCF_017639235.1. Lineage (NCBI taxonomy): Eukaryota > Metazoa > Chordata > Aves > Passeriformes > Corvidae > Corvus > Corvus kubaryi. Next base: position 35,417,231 of record NW_024581137.1, read on the forward strand.
GAAATACATACAGGTACAAACCAAAAAAAGATATTCAGAAATACCTGCAGGCATTTTGCACATCTGATCATTCGTTTTGTGCTTAGTGACAAGAGGTACCTCACTGCCTCTCTTCCCCTAGATCTTCAGCTTGCTCATATACCTTGTTTTTCAAAGCTCAACACATTTAGACAGTTATTTGACAACTTTAAATCTGGCAATATTGAAATCTGTGCAAGATAATCTACAAATGTAACACAGATCTGTACATCTCTGCTCTGAAAGTACATTTTTTTCACATCCATTTCATATCCAGATCCAGAGTTTCAGACCAAACCAGCACAGCTGAGAGATACTGTAGAGATTTTGTTTAGCAGAATAGCCAAGTAGACTCGAGTTTAGTTCACATACAACCATTTTTAATTTAGCTTGTACATGTAAACTCTTTGGGACTGGACAGAATACTCCACAAAATTAAGCAGTGGATTCACAACACAAAAACCAAGGTTACTCATGTCATCATTTGTTTCTCAAGCATGTATTTTATCATATGGCACGGTACTGACTTCTGCCTACTTCAAAAAAACCAAAACACAACACGTGTTTGTGAAGTCCTGAGTATTACTTAAAGATGCTGCTCCACATAACACTTCATGATCTCATGGATGAGCAGAAGATCCTTAAAAACTAAGTCTCTGCTGTGATGAAAACCAGCTCTGGCAGTGCAAAAACAACACACTCACAAATATCCTTAAATAGCCAGCAAGCACAGAAACCCTGCTGCTTGCAAACTGCATTATTTCCATATTTGCACCATAATCCCACTGTCAGTACATTTAGCCTTTATGCTATGCTGTTTCAAGCAGTGGTTATAAAAAAATAGATACCATCAAAACCACAATAAATCTGCAATTTTTGTCCATCTCCATTTGTGTCATTTACAATACAGCAGGTCTTACACAGGGAAAGACCCCAAATAGATCACTTTCATCGTAAGAAGAGGGGATCCTTATAATTTTGTACATTCTGCGACACAATAACAAGCAAAGAGCACAATCCACTCATGCCATGAAGATTTTTTGCCTTTTCTTTTATACCCATTACACCTTTTTTACAACTTCTGTATTCTTAGTGCTTTTTGCCTACATTCTTGGACTTGTTTGTTCAGCTAGGAGACTAAACATTTTAGAAGCTTCGTAGCTAGGGATCAGTGTGCCCCAGACCCCAAGGTCCTCTCCAGAACACATTCTGTAAACCAAGATAAAACCATCCAGGGGAAGGTTCTTTGGGGACGGGGGGCTCACTTGAGCCTCTCATTGGGGAATCTTTGATAGATATGCTAATTAGTAAAACCTGTAATGTTATACCAGATCTTTTGGGGTGTGCATTGTGGTGTGCATTTTGGTGCATTCGACCTGGACATAGTGCACCTAAGGATCCTTAAAATAAGTACCAAGGTAAAATCCCTTTTCCCCTTCTAACCATGTCTGACTCTTGATTTTAAGACCAGGAAAAGGCATCACCACATCCACAGCTTTGCACTTGGTATCTATCACAAGACATACCTTTATCATTCACATCTGCAAAAAATTAAGAGGGAATGCAAACCTTTCACTGAAGCTTTGAGGCAGCCATTGATCACTTGTCCTCTTTTGTCCCCTAAGGGCAAAGAAGGGAGGCTGTTCTTTCAGCGAACACAAGCTATAATCTACACTCCACATCAAGGGCTTGCTAAGCAGATCTGGACAGGGCCTAGTTTTTCCCACTGAAGATCAGAAGCGAGTCAATGGAACTGAGAACAGTCAATTACCTGAAAATGTAGCTACTTGCCTGAAAGCATGGAACATCCATGTGCCTACCCAGATCAGGCATTTGAATTAACACCTCTGGGGGCTGCTCTGTGTACTATCCCTTCAGCTGAAGCACTGCTGATCCAGGATGCTCTTTCTCATTAATGTCGTTCTGCTTTGAATAATTAAACCTATACTGAAGCAAGGACCTCAGTCTTACACCAGGGCCATGCAAGAACTCAGTTGGCTTCCCCCTATTTTTGTCCCAGTAGCTGCTTTTTTGAAGAACAGTGTCACCATGAGATATAACTGAGAGAAGCTGACTGTAGAAAAGCCAGTTGTGTGTAAGGATAGGCTTTGCCTAACCAGACTTGAAAACTGCTCATCTGTGCTCCAGCTGAGTTTGACAAGTATCAGAGTACTTCGTGTCTGGGCACCAGGATTTAAAGTCTTCATCAGGCTAAAGAAGGACTGACAAATGCCCACTTCTGCACTGCTGCTCAGTCTTCTTGGAGACTGAAGGAAATTTTCTTCAATTATTAAAGTATTGCAAAACACTCCTCTAAAACATGAAGAATATTTAAGCCATATTCTCTACTGCAGAAAAAGCAGTTATAAGAGGCTTCTTATTGCACAGGAGAACATAGATGCACAGAGATGCTCAAAAATCAATTGTTTATAAAAAATTCTCATTATCAGAGGATGGAAACTACCAAATATATCCTTAATAAGGTAACAGTTCAGCACTCAGCAAGAACTTAGCTTCATTAGTCAGTCAGAACAAAGTAATAAAAAATATTTGGAGTTAGAATGGACCCACAAGGATCACTGAGTCCAACACCTGATTTCAAACAGGGCAACCTAAAAACATGTATCTAAGAGTGTATGTAGGCCCTTTAGCTGTGTGGCTTCCTCCTTGGCATCAATCCTGGACAGCATGGGAAGGTTCTTGTGGAAAATATAATGATTTCTGAGGCATATATGAATGAAGATCAAACACTTGTTGCTTAACACTGCTTCTTGCACATTCTTTTATTTGGGGGCTTGCTTAAAAATAACAAGTCAAACTACATATATACTACAAAAAAAACCACTCCTGATTGCAGTTCATGCAATTGCTCACCTTGACCTTGCATTCCAATGACTACACCTCTACCTTCTGGTAAGCAATAAAATTACAGTGACCTAAGCAGTTCAGAAGAAATTAAATGTGTTCAGCTCACCAAAGCTCTGGTAAAGATATTTGAATTTCTTATTTCATCCAAGAGAAGAAAATTGAAAGATATTTTACACTAATAGTCCCCAACATGTTTCTGTTTCTTCCAGGAGCTCTCGCTCAGGATTTGACTCCAGGGCAGATACGCTGACGCAAAAGTCCACACTTTCATTTGAATCACCTTTTTAATGAGGGTGAAACTGATTCAGCTTCAACACATATGGTAACAAACCACTAAGCAAGTTTTAAACAGAACTAGGCAAGACAGCATGGTCAATAAAGAACAGTGTTAAATTTTGTTCTAAATCTTATTTCCTTTAAAATACAGATAAACAAGGAAGCTGAATACCATGCAGTCAATATTTAAAATGTAAATTCTATCATTCTTCTAAAACTGTACACAGGCTTTCTCTAAACTCACACAGTGATGCTCAGGACACTTCTGAGGAGGAAATTAGGCCACAGAAAAGAACAATTATGATGACTCCATGGGGCAATTTTCTGTCACTACACTACTGCTGACATTCGCTAAGTCCTGGTTCCCCCACGTCTGAATTAAAGTACAATGGCAAGTATGAATCCCAAACTGAGCATTTACCATGTTGTACACATTAGTGGATTGCAGCCTAGGTAATTTATTTTTATTTATAAATTACCTATTAGCTCCATGTTTCCTTTAAAAAGGTCTGAGAGCACTGCAAAAAGTTTATTGTGTAATAAAAAATAAAATTCCTGAAAGTTTACATACTGAAAACAAATGTAAACCTGAAAACTCCAGTGAAGTCAGTGATGCTCTGACAAATTGATTTCTAGGACACATATGCAGTCAAGTCATTTTACTTTCCTCAGGATCATTCAGGATATCTACAGCAGAGCAGGAAACAGGAAGATTATCTTAGTATCAATCCAAAACTTCAGTCAAAAAAACATTCCAGTTCCCTGGCATTATTGCCATTTTGCATTGTTGAACTGGAAAAATAAAGTCTCACAAAGAAATCATATTAGCATACAATTTTATTACCTTCTATTAATCTGAAGTCAATAATTTTGATATGACCAAATTAATTCTGAAATAAACAGACATTTTAAATACATATAAAGATGATGGGCTTTAACATGAGGGTATTTGTTTGATCTGCACTCTTAATCCACATGCAGGATACACCAATCAAATATTATACATATCCTTTCATTTTACACTGGTCCATAATACAGCACAACTTCTGAAGGTGAAAGCAGGGAAGAAAGAAATCATATTTTCAAGTAGCCCTTTTATTTCAAAAGAGCATCAATGATATATTAAGCCAATGTGTTTCTCTCTGATTTTGATTTTACTTACAGTATACACTTTTGCAAAATATACAGCTCATGAATGATACACAAATGGTGGCCCTTTACTAAGGGCAAGTAACCAGAAAAAAAAAAAAAAGTACAACAGAAAAGAAATCTACAGATTAGAAAACTCATATTTTAGAACATTATGTCACTTCAGAGTGCCTCCAATGTTGGTAAGAAAGGTCATGCACAATGTTTCTAATGTTGTCATTAGTCCACGAGAGAAATGTCCGTGTGCTTCACATGAACAGAAAAAGGTACAAGTCAGAAAGAAAGCAGCTTTCGCCAGTTATCTCTTAGGCCTGTCTATGTCATCAATGGTAGCTAACAGCTTCTGTCTTGCCTTTTTGTTGATGTAGGTGCCCAGACAAATATTCACCAGATTGGTCAACTGCTTAGTGGAATATTCCTGGCAAACAAAAGCAGATCATGTTAGAGCAGAATAAAACACCAGACAAAGATAGAAAATTTTAAAAAACGCAGACATACTCAGTGTGGATTTTACAACTGATAGAAGCATCAGTACACAAGGGAGATTTAAAGCTGTAGTTAAGTCATGTCTGGATAGTTTTCATAGTTGAGGCACAGAGAGGACAAAACTGTATTTTGCTACATGGCAGCTTATAATGGAAAATGCTTATGACTTTAAAAGTACTGGACAGAGTTCACAGAAAGTAACTCTGGGAACATGTTTATAAATCAATTTTTAATGTATTTCCCTTTCTTTGGGAGGCTTGGTGGGAAATACGTATGCAAATGGTTAAGCTTTTAACACAAAAACTTTGTTTTAACAATGATAAATGTTGGTGATCTTTTTTATTTTGATTTCCCATTTCCAATAAGCTTCTAAATGCTTCTGTCTGCAGTGTCCGAACAAGTTTGATTTCAGTACATGATAAAGGAAGAAAAAAATGTCAAAAATGTGAAGAAAATAATTCTTAGCACCTGTGAAAACACCACATTTGCCAGTATTACCTTTCTGTCTAAAACTATCCAAAACATAGCTTCCACCAATGAGTTTAAAAAAGTTTTTCCCTGTAGGTCATCAAACCCCATAGCTCACAATCTCTCTTGGGGCTCCAGGCAATACAAGGAAAATTCTATCAAAGACATACTTTTGCCTCCATTTCTAGTGGGATTTAAAGTAATCCCAAAATACAGATTTCAAGTGCTCCACTTTAAAAGACTTACTTTAAAGATGGGTATCTCCAATAGCATGTGACTATTACTTACACAGACCTGTTATAATTGTTAGTTCATGCTATAGTGAAAGCATCTGAATGTTCTCAAAACACAGACGTCTCAGCAAGAAATGCTGATTAAGCATTATCAAATGAAGAAAAAGCAATAAATCTTCTCCATTGTGCCATACAACTTAGTTTAAGCAATCTACTCCCAAAGGCAATACAAAACCTAATGGTGTGATCCCAAAACATAATTCTTGATGATCAAGCTGTGCATTTTGGCATATTCTGAACAGCTCACAAATGCTTTCGGTTTCCCTTTGCCCTAGTTCTCTGCGCTTTTTGATCCAATAGGCAGGTGTGACTGGCTCAGTCATCCTCCCCAGTCCTCAGATGTTGAACCAGTTCAAGCACATACTAACTTCATATGATAAAAAGGAAAATGTACATGCACACATACGTTTATATTTATACTGCTTCCTACATAGGTTTTACTGTAATAAATGAAAATATATATGCCTATATTCATTTTTAACATATGGAAGGATTGATTATTTATAGTTGTTAGCATGTTTTTATCATCATGGTGAATTTTCTCAATAGACAGGAAAAGAATGCAAATTTAATTGTTACCCTATGTTCTTTTATCCAGCATTCCATGTCATTTTCTGTCAGGTAGTATGCTTTAATGTAGGTCTCCACAAATTCCTTATCTGGAATAGGCCTAATGTCTGTTAACTTTTCTAGTTTCATTAAGAACTGTTGAAAATCCAGTTGCATCAAGGCACGTCCTTCATTGCTGCACTTCTTTACATTGGCATAACTAAAAAGAGAAACAGTGAAAAGCAAAACTTAGAAGGAAATAAAAATGAATTTTGCTTATCAAAGTTAACTTAGTCTTTTGAACATTGAAGGGGAGAAAAATTATCGTCTTAAGTCAAAAGCAGACAAGAACTTCTCTTAGGATGTCTGCTGCAGAGCTTTATTCGCAGTAGCATAACACATTTTAGCCCAGTCATCGAACAGAACCCCACTGTACCCAGTGATACTTAGAAAAATCACATTCTCCTCTCCCAAAAGCCACTAAAAATCATCCTACATTGAACAACTTACTATAAGTAGGTTAGAGGAAATTAAACCAATGCTCATTAGCACACTGGACAGTGGTTTCAAGTGAGCACGACCACTGGAGTCTGAAAGGTACCATGGCAGCTTTAGGAATGGTCACCAGGAGCTTGCTGAACCAAGTAGGAGCATCAAAGAAAGACACAGAGGCATTTGTTCAAAAACAGCCACAGCAAGCAGACGATAAAGGGTAGTAGCAGCACTGCTCATCTCTGTGAGAAGCTGATGTTCTAATGAGAACAGATTGACAGCAAACTAGTGACAGGTTAGAGGAGACAGCAGATGAGCTTAACAGCAGGGTAATACTAGCAAGGATCACAGTGGAGTGATAGGCAATAAATAAGGAAAATGATCTTTGCAGTTCTTCAAACAGATAAGGGACTGCATTTGTCAAGATCAAAGGAAATGACACTGCAATGGCCTCAAGAATGCCAGTTTCAGCTGTGTACAGGGTCTGAGGCACAGTGTCTTGAGCAACTTAATCCAGCTCATCCACCAGTTGCACCCACAAGTGACAACCCTAACTGTTTCCACTCTTCCCCTCTACCAAATATAAAACAAGCTCAGTTTTTCCATAGATTCATGAAGCTGATCCTAATTATTATACAGTCCCTAGACTATTAGGATTGATGCAAAGGAGGCAGCAGAAACATGCAACTGGGAACTGGATACACAGCAAGGTCAGGTAAAGAATAAGAAGAAATTTCACACTTAGAGTTGGTACACAAAAAGAATTTGCAGAATGCAAAACTAACAGAGGCAAAAAGAGAGAGGACCAAGGCGAAAGTCCTCTGGAGCTTCATAGAAGACTAGAAGATGATTTTCAATAGGCCCAAGAAGCCAGCAGGGAAACAGGAGAGAACACTGAACGAGGAGATAGGGAAGGACAAAATTTAAAGAAAGATATAGCTGACTGCAGTGGAGGTAATTCTTCATTCAGTGAAGAGCCTGACGAAAGCAATGTCAGTTGACTGCATGACTGGATGAGAAACATCTCCTTCATGGCTTTTAACTCCATACATTCATTGAATTCAGAGATAAAAGAAGTTATTCAGAGAGTCAGCTATTCAGAACACCTTCCTTCCCTTTCCACAGTGGGAAAAGAACCTACAAGATATGTAAAAATAACAGAACTGGCCAAGAATAAGAAATTCCAGGCAAATATTTGGGAGAAGATGATAATGAGTAGTTTTTACACCCTCAGAAATGGTACAGGACAAATTATATCAGCAAAGTATTCCTAGTTCACCCTGCTTAGGTGAAAGTAAAGGTCAAAGTTTCATGGTAAGTCACAAGCATAAACCTAAACCGCAGCATGGAGCAAGACATATGAGTGATAATCTTCAGAGCTAAGGATTAAATGGTTCATGTACACTGAAGCCACAAAAGATGAATGAGATGTGATGTAAGAAAAGGAAACAAGTTGAAAACAAACACAAAGGCTGAGGTAGAGGAGGTTGATAGTGACTGACTCTTACCTATTTGAAAGGTAAGAGGAACAGGGGGAGGAGAAGAGATATGCCTTTGTTTCACTTCCTTTTATTTGAGGCATGATAAGTGAAAAATAAAATTTCAAAAAGGAAAGCTAGTTGTATAGGCTATATGTCATATGAAGGAATTGAGAAGCCAGAAGCAGGTCATGGATGGATTTAGTCACCCTGAACATGAACTGATTTCTCTAGAGACTGCAAAAGGATGATGGCATGAAAACAAACAGGCATGAGATAAAAAATGATGGCTTTATGGAAGCAGTGGAAGCTGATGATCCTCAATAGGCAGCCAACACTTGGAGAAGAAGGGTGTTTTGTTGAGGTCCTAATTTAGAGCAGACAGCAGGAGAGTGGGATGGAAAGAAGTAAAATAAGTAGTAGGAAGTGAACAGGGTAAAGATAACCAGGAAAGAAGCATGGAAACATATGTAGAAAGAGTGGAAGACAGCACATATTCTATGATGCAGAAGAAGTTCCGATAAGAGCCCAAACACGTAGCAAGGGGACAAAACCATAAAAATAAATGCAGTGGATGAAAAGTCTGCAACACTCAGGCTACAAAATTGCATCTGAAAAGACTGGGACACTGATTAAAAGAGAGAGGGATGAGCAAGGTGTAGCAGTTCCTGACTAAGGGGCTCGAGCCTCTGTTGATCAAGCCAACTAAGATACCTCTCTGTTCTTGATGAATTTGGAAAAATCATATTCCATGGCTACTTTAAGATAACTGATTTTCTTCCTGGCAAAGATAAATGGCATCATCATAGAAGTACTGACAACTATATTTTAACTTCCTTCTTTGCTCTGCTGGGAAATCATAATTTTCAGATAGAAGTTTCTTTGAAAGAGTAGTGTATTTTCATATGCTTCGGTAAAACATTCATTGTCATTCTTCAGCAGTATCTAGGAACAAGACCACCCCCTTTAGGCTCAATGCTGCACCAGACTCTGTGAAACAACTGCTAAGGAGTATTTTAAGCATTGATAATTTTTAGGGTCCCCAGAAGAACATGAACTCACAAGAACACTATAAAATTAGAATTTTTAACTCTAATAATAAACATTATCATTCTAGACATACTTACCCAAAAGCAAGACTTTCATAAATACTTACCCTTCCACAAGAGTTCTATTGGCCAAGCGTATGCAGTGCTCCCAAAGGATGTTGGAGACTGGCAATGGAATACGGACTCTCTTAGACACATCATTCAACCTCCTGTTAAATTCTTCAAATTCCTGATAAAACATAAAAGATGTTTATTCCTTTAGCATAAAATGGATCATACTCTGTACATCCAACAACAGCAACAACCAATTAGAAATGCACATGAGAGAATACTGAAAAATAAGAGCAAAGCAGAGAGGCTTAATAGGCACAAAACGTAGAGAACTTAATGTGTAAAGTAGAAAACATAGCACTTTCTAGTGTATCACTCACAACATTACCTCAGTGACTTTTTTTAAACGAACTGCTGCTCTGTTCTCCAGAGCTGTAGTTCTCTGTGAAACTGACACCTCTGAAAATGAACCAAGTAGCTTATCCTTCAAATGCTATTTTCACTGTCTCACTCCCTACACTTATATTTAGCTTCTTTAAGTCAATATACAGCCACTGAAGAAAATCCAGTGATGATCTCTTTATCCCTCTAAATACCCGCCCCACCAGCTTTCGAAGAGAAGCTCAGAAATATTGTAACCACTTTTCATTCTTCAACCTTTCACATTAGATAATTCCTCAGTGCTTTAGAAGGAGCTGAGAGCACCCAGTGAAAGAGGCCAAATCTAACAGTTTAGGACCACACTGCAGCTTTAGATAACAATTCCAATTACAGGAAGGCACCTCTTTCCACATGGATCATCAATGGACTGGATGGATTTGAGCTGATACTACAAGTGAGAAACTAGTCATAACTAAATGCAATTACTGCTACAATGACTTTGTGACTTAAATAAAGTGAAACGGAAGTCCTGTGCCAATGATTAAAGCCTTTATCATTTAAAAAAGTATCAAATGACTTCAATATCAAGCAGACTGGTAATGAACTCCTCTGTATAACTAGCAAAAGCTATTTGATGTGCATTCTTTTAAGATCATATTTGCCCCACAGAGATTTTACTTCCAAGGCTGTTAATCTACGGTTTCTTCCTTTTCCTTTCTTACACCCCCCCTTAAAAATTCAGTAAGTGAAGAAAATCAGAAGAGATTTTTTCAGTAGAAGAGAATCTCAGTAATCAACTGGCATTTAACACAAATTTTCTGAAAGTTTAATTTGGCAAGAAGATGCAGGGTACCACAATGTCATGCTTTAACAGGCATACAGCTCACTCCTCTGAAGATGAGGATGCCTAATGCTCCAGGATAATAAATTTCTTCAACAATCCTCTTTCCCCACTTTATCTGCTTCCAACATACTATGACTGAATATAAAACTTTGTGTATGTGTGCACATGACTGAAAATAGTTGATTATTACTTTAAACACTGTGCTTACATTTGACGTCCCTGGAGTCCCAGTGTACACAGAAAATCACTCATTGCTTAGCAGTTATCTAAAAGCTTTTGTAGCAACTAGCGCTAGTTATAGAATAGAGAGACCAAAATTGGTTTTAAATGGTATTAGCTCTGATTGTTCTGAAGCAAATTCACCAGAAGTTGCATACTCACAGAAGGAAAAAGTTTTGCCCCAGAGATCAACTATTTTAAGGACAAACTGGTCTCAAAAAGTCACGGCAGCATAAACAAGGATAACCACAAGGATTCCATCAAATTCAATGCAATGATATATCCTCTGTCAAATTCTTCCTTCTTTGCCTTGATTTTTTTTTTAAGCAGAGAAGAGCTACAAAGTACGAAGGTGTTATCCAAACTGTTATTCCACACAGATGTGTGGCTTATTCTGTGATTCACACTTCACACACACATCTTTAAAATAAAATTTTCAGTTTCTCTGAAAAGAATTAGTAATTAATATAGTATAATTAATTTGCAGAATTCTACCACTGCCAGAACTTCCCTCTGAAGACTTTTAGAAACATTATTTAGGCATATATAAAAGGATGAGGAAAGGCTTGTCCCAAGAACCAGTTCTGTATGCCATAAGACGTGGCAATTGTATAATGACATCTACGGAATGCAATTGACAAGTTGGCTGAATAGCTTCCCTTCCTTTTCAAATGTTAACTTCTAAATACAGCAACTTCAGTCAGATACTGCATGATCATTTTTGGTGCTCAATTGACCTACAGCTCATATGATACATCTCAAAGACAATCAGCAAAATTATTTGGAAGAGCAAATAGTGTGGTTTGGGTTTTTTTAACTATCTCCAACTAAAGGCTATCTCTGGCCACTGGATTTCCCTCAGTGTTACTCTGTTTACTACATGTTTCTCTACCATTCAAGACTTAGACATGAGACTCATGAAACGTTTGCGGTCACTTTCACACACCATGTAGTCAAAAAAATCATCACTGAAAACAATGCTTTAGAAGCAAGAATAATGAAACTTCTGGACAGACCTCATAGTAATTTCCCATTTGTCAGGATGATGTATTGTCCTAGCCATGTCACTTTAACAGTTTTAGTGAAGTATTACAGCAATGTAGTGTTTATATAAACTCTAGCACACCATTTCCCATTAACTATTCACCTTTAAAAGAGCATCTACATATACATTGTGCTGTGACATGATTTCCTTCACATCCCATTTCACATTAGCCATGAGAAGCAGCATTTGTTCATAGTCAATGGCTTTAGCAGCAACAATCCAATAAACTGGTTTACGTAGTTCACTGGCAGTTGACACTGTCTGAAAAAGAAAAAAATAAAATTCAATGCTTTAAATTTCTGGCTAGTAGGAGCAATATATAACTATGATGTACAAGTATTTGCACTATAATGTACAAGTTTCAAATCTTCTGTATGAAAATCAGCTGTGAATTACACAATTCTGACCTGAGAATAGAACTGCTGAAGAAAAGGCTTCTTGGCAGCTGGCATCACTGCATCAAGATGAGGCTGAAGAAATTCAAACTGCTCAGCCAGAAATACCCTTTGAAAGCAAAGAAAATTTATTGTGAACTAAGTGCAATGTTTGGCATGTGTCCTTACAATTTTTACTCCACAGTTGACATATTTGGCAAAAACAATATGCAACTTTGGAAAATTTAGTCCCAAGAAGAACTGTATCAGTTGCACGCCAGCATATCAACTAGCATTCGCAATTCTGACAATTTTAAAATGTACTTGCGAACAAGAAAATACTTGAATAAAGACACTAAGGCTTGAATTGAATATCAACAATTCATATTTCTATTTTACTGAGGATACACTGCAAAAGTCTGAGCCAAGGTCTAGTAAAGTCAGTGTCTTGGGGTGACTTTGTGATGTGTATCCCCTATCGCTGCCCCATGCCCAGAAATTAATTTTGTGCCTTTCTGTGCCTTTAAAATGAGCCTGAGAGGGGAGAGGAAAACCTGAGCAAAACTTCTTCAAAGCAGTTTGCAGCTTGTTCAAGGTCACACAGAGATAGAGGCTTTTTTTTTCAGCTGTGGCAGCAGAGAGAGAGTGGGGAAAGCACCCAGCTTGTTTTCAGCCAGTTTTTCAGCTCCTTTTTCTTTCTCCAGAGAGAGACAGAGAGTTGAACTTTTGTTTTCCTGGGACTTTGTCTTTTTTTTTTTTTCCTCTGCTGGACTGTTTCAACATCAGAATACATCAGGAGGAATTTCCACTGAGGCCTTGGCCCTGGAGGTGAGCCCACCATCCCATCCCAGCTCCAAGGAAGGGGAGAGAGAGATCTATGGAAGGACTCTGAAACTTTCCCAGGTTTCTCTCAGCAGAGTGAGAGGTTTTATTATTTAGCATCATTATCCTTTTTCTGTGTGTTTGTTAAATAAATAGTTTTTATCTCTTTCACTTTCTTTCGAGTAAAATTCAATTTTTCCCAAACCTGGTGGGGGAGGGGTGGTCTGTGGCCTGCCTTCTCTCAGAGAATGTATTTCTAAATTTGGCCAAACCGGAACAGTCAGTGACCAAGAGTCATGCAATTCCCACTGCAGGACAGTCAACATCAATATTAATAAATCCATCTCAGAATTTCAAAATAACATACCTAATTTTATACTAGTGAATCTATAAAATAGAACTTGATCTCATATTCCTTCTCAGGGGTAGAATTTGTTAATAACAACATAAGAAGGAAATACATTTCTATCTAAGCATAAATGGAAAAAAATATTTTTAAAACTAACTTCTAATCTTTAAGTGTCATCTCGTGTGATGAAAAAATAATTCCCATCTGGCTCTTACTATTACTCTTATCAAATAAAAATAATTTTGTAACACTTGCATTAATTGCTGGTTATAATCTCCTCTTCTCCTGTGCTGTGACATAGGTACACTTCCACCCATTGCAAAGAACATGGTAACTCAAGCCAAACCAACTTAAACTAAGAAGTTCTGAGTCAAGTATTTAATATAAGGTGAAAATGAACCATACAGATTAAATATTCCCATTAGAAACATTGTCCTGTTAGATTTGGCCATGTATTGCCACAAATTACTGGATCATCTGCAGTAAAATTTCATTCCTTGTGCTTGCATGTTGCTAGACCAAAGAATTAAGACTCCTGTACCTTTAATAAAGAAATTACCTTCATCACTCATATTTAAAATCACATTGAGAGATAGGAATTTTTGACCTGTCAAGAAGGCTTTGGATTGTAACCACAATTTCTTAAACAATCAATAGCTTTCAGTGATCACAAATACGAGTACAGTAAACAACCTACAAGGATTCTGTGGCCACCACTCTCTCTGCCAAACCATATAGCGAATTGCCAGATGTCAAAACTACGAGGTGACTGAGATGTGGGCTTGGCACCTTCTCTTTTCTCTCTTCAGCAGCTGTGAGAGTTCCTGAAGGATCAGCAGACACCTCCTGAAACAAAGGATCAAACCAATTAAACCCCACAAAACCAGCAAGGATGGCTCCAGCTTCAGATGCCAGATAAGACGAAGGAATATTTCAAATTCTAAGGTGTAATTTAAATCAAGCCTATTTCTATTTGAACATTATAGTAAAATAAGTGAAAAAAAATCATCTCATGTAAATCAGTATCCAAGGAAAAAATAAATTAAAAGAGAAAGGCAGCAAACAATCTTCTCGCTACACCTTAACACCCAAACAGGCTTTACCCCAATTGCCTTTTGGGAGACTGACTTCTCATCCTTGGAGACAGCATCTTCAAGCTGACAGCAACCAAACAGAGAGACGTATCAAAGGAATGTTACTTATGCATGGGCTTTACTGCTTATATGAGCTGTGGCTAACTTAGGTAAAATACAGTTGATGTTCTCAATCAAGCTACCATTCCATGGAAACTTCTATCCTGCAGACATCTTGATGCTAGAAAGCAAGGAAATATTCACAGCAAAGGAATAGAATCCGTAGTGAGAAACAGTTTATACCAGTGCCTTGTTGCAAAATTAAAGGAAAAAAATAGAGGAAAAATTCTACCCCCACATTTAAGGAATATAAGTACAAGGTACAGCTAGTAGAGGAATCACAGAAGGAAGAAATTCCCAGAGCAGGCGTACAAAGGGACACCCTCTGAAGCCTGGCTATTTCCCCAAACTGTTTCAGGCATGAAAACATGAAAACATAAAGGTAGTTCTGGCTGGCTTGGATTAATTATTCATACCATGCTTATACACAGCCCACAAGAAGATGAGAAATGCTACAAAGTAAAGGTAATACTGCACCCAGAACAGGTAAGAAGACAGGATTTGGCACTGATTTAATCAGAGCCTTTCAAGACCCTAGGGATAGAAACTGTGGCCATAGTCTACAGTCTATGGATGATACAACGTTTCAGCCTGTATGTACAGAATGAAAACAAATAACAGTAACACAGTCCCAAAGTAGTGGAAAAAATAACTTCTACAAAAGTAAAATCAGCGGCCTAACATGGCTGCTGTAAACAGCGTAGAAATAACCAACCAAGAGGATAACAATAATGCTTAAACATAATATTTACGGTTGGACTCAAAAAAAAATTAGTGGAATTCTGAAATCGCTGTTAAAAAATGGAAAAAGATAAAGCCAAAAACAACATTATGAAAAAAAGCAGCTTTCAAGTTTTTGAATTGTTTGTTTGTTTCAACTAGAGATAGAAATAAAAATAGAAGAAATTGCAGTGAAGTAACTAAGGAAGGAGGGAGAAAAATAGACTCAAGCTAACCACAACAGTAGCCATTAATTTCTTCTGGGCTTCACAGCAGAGAACAACTGTGAAGAGTGACCTGAAAGAGCGTACTTGCTATTCAAACAGGTTTTTTTCAGACACTTTTGCTTAAGGAGAAGAGGAGAGCAGTGAGCACCTGAAGCACTGGTGGAACTTAGTAGTGGTGTCATTCATTCTATATGTCAGGATTCAGACAAAGAGGAATATTTCATTGCAGACCTTGAAATGCCAAGAGAAAAAGTATTGCACATATGATCAGGTGAAAACTGGAAAACCAACAGGGCGGTTATTCTGATAGCAAAATATCTGACAGACCCATTGTGGTTGTATTGCAGCAATTAAAGGTAAGGCAGGTGAAAATTGATTATGTCAAATGTGTAAGGACCTGGTGAGAATTTAAGTGATACAGGATGAGCAGAAAGATCAAAACTTTGCTGCTATAGACAAAGCAGCACCAGAATGTGTTTACTGCTTGGATGAAAGCCAAACCAAAAGTGACATTAAGAATATACGACAACTGAGAAGATAATAGCATGCAAGCTGTTAAAAGTGGTTTGAGGTGTGGAGGAACAAAAATTCACAAGTTCTACTTTAACTCTCTCGGATTTTATTTGGCAGTTTCCTCCCGTGGTGTGACAGCCCAAGGCAATAGGGAGGTGGATTTGCTAAATCAGAAAGGCTCTTTCAGTTCTGCATCTCCAGAGACGTCAAACACAAGCATAAAAATGGGCTACAGCAGATGGAACAATGCACTGTCTGGGAAGGCAGAGTTCTCACTAATAAGGGTGAGGAAGTACCTTCGGACTTATAAAAAACATATTGTAATAAGGTTACAGACATAAAAAGCAAATAAAACAGGGAACCTTGATGGTTCCCCACAGAAATTTTGACATTAAAAACAAGGACTGCTGACTGACCAATACCACCAACACATCATTTGTAGCACTAAAACATCTCACAGAAATACATCAATGAGCAGAAGATAAAACTTCTAAAAGAAGCTTATGGTAAATGCAATCAGATACAGTTGCACTGAGCACAGGAACAATTATAAAGGCTAGCTATAATGTTATGTTATTTGAAAAATTAACTTTTTTTGCTCTAATCTGTATTCACATTCAGCCGGATAAACTTGGAATTAAACTGACTAGATGCTTCACAACACTATGAAGTTTGCATTCTGCTGAGTCTATCAGAATGGATAAGCAAGCCAAAAGGCCTGGATATTTGCTAAAGCTCATGTAACCTCTTTCAGAGAACTCAAAGGTATTTCCTGAGCACATCCACATGTTTACTGCAGATAGGCAATGACATCTAACCATCTAGCCACAGCAATCAATTCTCTGACAGCATTAACTAAGCCAAAGACCATATTGATTAACTATTAAAATTCCCTCTTTATCTGCCCTCTTTTCTTTTTTCACTTCATTCCATTCTGAAAAACCCAAATCAAAACAAAACAAAACAAAAAAACCAAACCAAAACACAAACAAACAAAGATGTTTTGAAGTGTTTACACAAGACAAAAATAGCCAAACCCACAGCCCACCAAGCAATGCTTATCCTTAGGAGAGACAGCGAGTGACAGAGCTGGGGGAAGAGTATCAGTAGTAAACATTTAAGAAGCTTGCTTTCTTTCAAAGACTAATTACAAATTATGTAAAAACCAAGTATTATGAAGACTTCATTTTGTATTTATCGCACTTCAGAGTTGCCTGCCACTTTGGACACATTTTAAACTTTTTTTTCTTCCTTTCTGCTTCCCATGAAGGTAAGTAACTAAGGAATCTTTTAAAAGCCAAAATTGTGTTGTATCTGAAGAACACAAAAGGTACATGAGAACTAGCTAAATCAAAGACATGCTAGCTTCAACTAGGGAGTCAAACTCTTGTTCAATTATCATGGCCAAATAGCATGAGCATTTCATTCTCTTAATTTGTTCTAAAAAGCAGGCACTGCAAAAGCATGATGACAGCAAAAAGGAAACAGCCAGTGCGCCAATACCCCAAAAAAGCACAAGATCACTCTGAAAGGGCCTTACTGATGCAGGTGTTTTTTCCTCCTGCCTTCATTAACAGAAGTGATCAAAAGACTGAAAGCAGAAAATAAAGGGGCAAAACATACAGGCTGGAACAGGAAATAAGGCTACAGACTATTTAAAGAAATCAGATGTTTTTCAGCGTAGTGGACTTGTTAAAGTTAACCCTTCCAGTAATGAAGAAAATCTGGAAGAAAATGTCTGTTGCCAGAGTTTCCCTCTGTGTACCACAGAAAACAATTATGAGTCCTGTAAAACTGCCAGCCTCAAGAGGAAGAGGAGAGGAGGAGAGTAGAAGCCAGAAAATTAAACAGCAGCCAGCCAAACTTTAATTTCAAGAAATGTCAAGTTACACTGAGAACATATTGTAGCACCCAGTATTAAGCATGTAGAGAGCAATACTAAAGCAGAATAAACTTGCTTAGCTTTTCCCTGCATCAGAGTAGTAGGTCTTGCTGATCCAGCAGAACTGTGATATGTCAAAGACATATCACAGCCCACACAACATCCTTGTAAGAAAACTGGACAAAATAGATTTAATAAAATAATTTCAAAGTATACATGGAACTGATGCAAACTACAAGGTGCTCTTTTCCTTCCTTGACAAATAGGAAAAAAACCAAAGTGTTAAAAAAAATTTTTAAAAATTATTAAAAGCGCCAGACTTATCTGAACAATAACCCAATGAACTGTAGCAGGCACAGCAGGACAGGTTAACCAGCATTGCCTGCAGACACCTTACAGCAGGTCTTGCATATTAAATTTTCTCTAGCCTTAGTTTAATTTCCTCATACTGTCATAGGAAAAGAACCGAGTTTTGTAATGCCATACCTGATAGGCATACCCAACTAGCAATTATTTATAAAAGCTGCTTTGCTATAAAGGCCTGAAAATATCAGGATGAAGCGTTAAAGCAGGCTTATGACTGCTTTGCCTATTTAAGGATTGCTAATAACAGTAGTGTGAACTACAGTGTGCGCTTTGCAAAGTATCTTTGTAAGATACCTACAGTTGAATACAACAAAAAGGTACGTGTTAGCAAATAACAGGTATCAGATGAATGGGAGCATGATACTGTTTAATTGCTGGGTATTTCACTTTATCATTTAATTGTTTACTCCCAAGAAGGAAATTTTTAATGAACAGGTAGAAAAATAAAATCTATCTGCTTAAGGAATAAGCCTCTCCTTCAACCCCTTCCTCTAAAAATGTCATCTGTAACAAGAGAACGTTTTCAAGTTTGGCTGAACCCAGTGGTAAATCTCTGTTAAGCCTTCCATCTCAACGGGAAGAGGAGATTATAAAAGAATTACCTAAATTAGAAGTATAAACTATATCAGGTAATTATCTGAGTTAAAAATTTGACATTCAGTTTGCAAGAGAGACATTTTTACAGGTCTGATCTCATCATGAGAACAGAAACACTCATTTCAGTTATAAGAAATAAAGAACTTATAACTGAAGTAACTGATTATCTGCCAATTATGGTGAAATAGCTGACAGTTAATTAATCATGCACTTTCACTAACTTTAAACAAAATACTGTAAACTCCACAACCTGTCCCCAGCACACAAAGTGCTGCAGATCACACTCATAACCAATAATCTTTTAAAACTGCACTTTTTCTGGCCTAATACTTTTTGCACGAGATTCCAGTTTTAGAATCATTGTGATTTAATATACATACACAATAGCAAAAATTTTAGGTTTGATTTCATATTAATTCTAAATGTTACTGAAGAAATTCTGATCTTAAAGGAGTCAGTGGTGTCCAAAAAGCATGGACAAAATGGTACTATCTGAAAAGGTTCTGGCAGCAGAACAGTCTACAGCACCTGTGACATACCAACACTGTTACCAAGAACTTGATGTGTGCTGATGGACAAAGAAAAGCATACTAACCCCAAATGTTTACATAAAACAGGCTAGCTCTATCATCTCTGTTTATAAAACTGTAATTAATAGTTTTTGTAATATCACGAGCATAGATTACAAGAAAACAAACTGATCAAAGAAAACATAACGCCTTATTGTATTCAAAAGCTGTCTGAAAATAAGTTCAACTAAATCCAAGTAGACGCTTAATATACAAGAATTTTTTATCACAAGAAATGCACTGAAGGCTTTTTTCCTCCCCTTTCAGCTTGCACATCCCTAACTCTTCTTGAAACTGAATGCTGAAAATTATAGGTAGGGCCAATTGCAAAAGCACACTGCTTTCAAGGTAAAAGTACATCTTGAATATGTTGTAAACATGTTAAGGTTTTAAAATGGTACTTTACAATACTCCTACTATGTTTTAAGTTGCAAGATCAGTATTTTCTTGCTGAGGGGCACAAAACTTATCAAGAAGGTAATCTTGCCTCAACCTCAGGAAAGTAAATCAAACATAAACAATGTAAGCTACTACAATGATCGCCACTCTACAGACTTTAAGAAAGCAGATCTTTAAAAAACCAAACAACAAACCATCTGGAGAAATAATGCTTCTAATATTCTATTATTTTCAATCCTTTCCACGCCAGTGATATCTTTATAGCATTATTGAAGAGCCATAAAAGGGATCCCCAAGCTTCCCAACACTTATAGCACACACATTTCACACTGTCCCCAGGGTTGAATTGATCAGCATTGCCTCACAGCAGACATGAGTGTGGATCCTCCATGTTCTTTGTCACAAAAAAAGCATGTCCTAAACTTCAGTTGGGTCAGTCCCACTGACTTCAGTAAAAGAGTTCAATAAAGTTTGCACTGAAACTTCTGGGATCTTTGCATTTCTTTTGTTTTTTAATGTTCAAAGTTAAATGGCAGACTTTTTGCATAAAAAATTACAAGAAGCTGGAAAGTTTATTTACTATCTTGCCTCAACCAATGTAACAATGCCTCTATCAGGAACCACTGTGTACTGACAGACAACTGAGAAAATGAGTCATTAACTACACCCTAAAAAATAAATGCCAAATGAGACTCCACAGAAAAGCACACACACAGGCAACCTTAGGAACCTGAACCACAACCTTGCAAAAAACCCACATAAGCTGGTCTGGTCTGCTCATACACAGTTTTTACTGCAGACTTTCTTGTCAAAGAAAGTTTCTCAGGAAGAGCTGCTGCTGGTTCCCAGGTGCTCAGCTGTGACTCTGTGGGCACCTGCACTCCTCTGGAACCAGCCCATTTTGGGTGCCCAGCAAGAAGAGTCTGAAGTGACTAAAATGAGATGTCTGCAGAGACTGCTTAAAGAGAGACCAAGCAATTGCCAAAATTCAGAAAATGTATCCAATTAAATAAGCTCAAAAACTTCAGTATATTATTCCAGTCTACTTGGTAATACAGTCAAGTAAACAAAAAAAAAGATGTATGAAGAACTCTAAATGAATAATGTGAGGAAGGAAAACACCTGCAGAAGTCCTAGCATAATTTCAAAGTGCTTGTCATGTCAGAATTTTGTATACACAGAGTTCTCTTCCCTTGACAAGCAATTCATACAACACCTTAAAAATTGTCATTATGTACATTTAGAAATCTTTTTTAAATAGAGGAAAGAGAAAACTCACAAATTGCGTTTTCTTCTTTTTTTCTTGAGGTTTTTTTTTTTTCCTTTTAAGCAGCAGGAGACCAAGTATGGATTAGAAACATTGCACAAGTTATCTTAAGCCAAATAAAACCTCACCAAGAATCACAGCTACGATTTCACTGAGGACCTTAACTACGCCCTTTAGGAGCTGCCTCCTGTGCTAGGTACAGCCATGTCAGGCAAACAATTCCACAGCCAAGACTCTCCAGAGCTTGCCATTAGTATTTTGCCAAACCATATGTAACAGGGCACCCATCCACAGTAAGTAATGCAGGACAGTGATGTGACATTTTAAGTAAAACCAAACGGTTTGTTTTCAGCACTGGGGCTAATGTAACTGAATTGTACCATTTCACAGGATCAAAGAGTCAAAGCCAAAATGGGATGGGAAGTCAGACATGAAGAAAAAAAATTATTCCTACCAATCTTTATCTTATTTGTACAGCTGAAAAATCTTCATTTTCCATCTCTGCACCATCAATCTCTAACCTGACACTGCCAAAAGACATATACTTTCTGGGGAAAGAGTCCAAAAGGCAAAGACAGGTTCTAAGATACAGTGACCAATGCTATTTTATATCAGCAGTTCCTCCCATCTACTCTTCTATACATTGCATTGCAATGCTTAGATACTTTATTACATTGATTTATTTTCTACTGCTGTAAAACACAGTAACTCTAAGAAACTCCGTTCTAAATTTCAGTTTTGCTTGAGGAAACCTGTTTGCAATGAATTATTTATGAGCATTCCATGGCTATTTGCCCCCCAAATCTCTCTTTGCAGCAATATCACTCAAAGCAGCTATTTACATTCACAGGACATTCACAAACAACATCTAAGCAATGGCAGCATCACAATTACATTACATTTTGTGAAGATAAGGAAGCTGCTTAAAAACCGACAAAGCAAGGAATCAGAAGTAGGCATTTTCCTTCCAAAGCACGAATTACCACAACAAACTGATCACACAACAAACTGACTGATGCCTTGTACCTGGGGGCTCACAGGTCTCAGTGAACTAACATGGACATCACTATTGTGTAAAAACACATTCCTGTTAGAAATGACAAACACAAGGACATAATGTGTGCAGGTACCTCTACATACCTGACTCGGAAACTGCCAGTGAGGAGATATAAGCAACTCAAAACAGGGGCTTGTTTTGGTGTATTTAGCCTAATGTAAACCACATCTGAGTGAGGCTGAAAGAACAGCACTTCCCTTTTCACTCTTCTCTTTCTGTGTTTTCTTTTTAATGCAATCTGCTTATATGAATGAGTAGAGTGTTTGAAGAGCGCTACTTTTGGAGGATCCAGAAGTAACTATTAAATTAACTCTGAAGCTGCTGCATAGCAGAAATCTGTATGAAAGCTTTGTGCTAGCTGTGGAAAGACCTGACTATGAAGTTCTGATACACATATGAAGTTCAGTACAGTGTAGCCAAATAAATCTTTTAAAGTCATACTGTTCTCTTAACTCTCAGACATTAAACTGGACTCCAACCCACTTAAAAAAAAATATTCCTAGTGCTTTTATTTTTCATACTCTTGATTTAGCCTAAAGGTATTTCTTTAAGGCAAAGACAAGTAGGTTATACACAGAAAACTGCTTACTCAATCTCTGTAAGCTGTCAGCACACTTCCACATAACTTATTACAACAAAGCAAGTAAAGTTTTGCTAATTCGTAGGCCTGATCTCTTTTTTTTTAAATTAAGCCTGTTTATCTATCAAAAGAAATTTCAGATCATACTTAAACCAGTATCTGTATTAGCCGTGCAGAGATTTTAAAAAGAGCCATAATTGGACTTCATTATTATTAAATTTGTAACACTTTGAAATTGGAAGCATATCTAAAGCAGTAGTGTTTTAAGAACCTGCTTTCTCAATTATGGCCTTTCATCATTGTCATCATAAAGTCCTTCATAACTGTCATTTTGATTAAATCATACAGAACATCCAAATTTTTTAAAAAGTCCAAATTAAAAATGCTTTTGTATCACAATTACAACCAGCAGGGGCACATTTACTACCAACTGAAGTGGTTTGGTCATTGCTTTTTGTTTGGGGGGTTTTGTTTACTATAATGTGGTTTATCATTTATCAGTGTAGGAGAGACATACTGACATTGAATAGTATGTATCGCAGCTGAGGTGTCACAGTATTGCCTTGCAAAGAAGTTAACAGGACTAAACACATGTTCACATTTCAGCTATTTCCTGTCCACTGTCTAAAACATTAATCTAAACTGCAGGAGGACTTGCTGCAGTTATTAAAGTACATTTGGTTTTGCTATGGAGTTTTTGCTATGAATTTTTAGACTGCAAAACAGTGGAGAAGTGATTCAGCTATAGTTGAATACTGCTCAGAAGGGACAAGGACCCCCAGCAGAAGCAGGAGGCACGTGATGCATGGGAAGGGATGGATGGAAGCAGAGGAAGTGCTTTAAATTGCTGCACCCTTTTGCACACTGGCTACAAGTCAGAAATTTGACTTAGTCTCTCAGTGGTCCAAATAAAAACCAGACTTACTTCTTTTCCAAGTACGGTTAGTATGCTGTAAGCACAGTATATGCTAAAGGACAGAAACCTCTTGCACTGTAATAATGGGAAAATAGAGCAGCTCCATAAGGAGTTACAGGGAATGCCTCCAATCGACCTCCATACTCTTCATACTGAACATGCTACAAAAATGCAAGGAAGAACACTTAGTGCTTCAACTTGCCAGAAGTGGAACTCCTACACCACATCGCTTTTTCCTTCACAAAGGAAGCTTAAAATTCAGCTCAATAACAATAAAATAGTATTCTACAAAAAAGGTATCTGGTATAAACTAGATAGCATTAATTCAATCTCAAACAGAAACTCCCAGAATTCTACACAAAGCTCTAGGGGGTGGCCACTAAATCCTCCAATTATTCCTCTAACTCCTGACAATAAATATTGAGTTAAGAGGCCTTCATCCACTGATATCTCAAAAAAAGGAACGAACAAAGTCCAAGAGGAAAGCTAGAAATGATCCAGTCTAAATTACTGAAGAGTCTGGATACAGATCATGTAGTTCAACCTTCAAAGACACTGACAGATTTGTGAAATTATTCTGATCTCCATGCAAGTCTGGCTGAGCTTTGGTCACAGATTCAGTATTGTCAGATTCAGACTATCTTTATGGAAATAAAATATTGATGCTGCCATCAGGAACTGAAATGTGACAGAAATGAAGCCCTTAATAAAGGTACATAGAAGACAAGGCAACAACCTTAAATTCCCAACAGGCCAGGGGACTGAATGCCACAACGCAAACATGAATACTTTCAGAAAGCAATTTACAAAAATCTAAAGTAAGATAGGAGAATCCCTTGAGCGGTTCAGAACTGTCCTTACGGTCTTGAGAAATACCCTTTTTATGACACAATGAAAATGAACCTTGACTTCCACAAACTCTTAAAAATAAGCAAACAGTAAACAAAAATACCCAGAACACTTTTACTTCCTCATAAATCAAAAAGTGAAAAATTTCCATTTATAGTATAAGATTAGCATAATTTCATAAGATATTAATAAATTTCATGGAATGTCTTTAAGTTAATAGCATTTAGCTATGACTTCTTTCTTCTTTCAAATCTCACATTGTATATAGCTATTAATTTCAATTGTCAATAACATTATCTGTTACAGTACTATTAATGATTGAGGAAGAAAACAAACTGCTGTTATTTTTCCATTTCACTCCTAGAAATGTTTCTTTTGTTTTTTAATCATTTTAACTGCTAAAAAAAATGAAGTCTGTAAAGCAGTCAGGAACCATCACTATAGAGAAATTTTAAAAATTAATTCCATAACTTTCCATTTTTCCATAATCTTTAACTGATTCATTTGCAAGTTCTTCCTAGAATTAATTTTTCTTTCTGCATACACTGCCTTTGAGAAGAATATCAAGAAGCAGTTTTCTGTTTTACAGAGGCCTAGGGTTATTAGTTATCTCATGCTCCCTCTACTGACTGTGTAAGAAATGGCCCCCAAACCCTCTAAGATGCTTCTCTGTGAGAACAGTTTAGGACTCGATATAATGCTTCAAGGAATTAAAAAAGCATAAAGTAAATTTCTGTGGAGTGTCAAATCCTTGTGCAAGTCAGAGTAGAACATCTTTTTCTTCCTTCTAAGATAGAAGCCTCAGAAAATAAAACCTCCCTGTAGCATCCATGGTATTAACTGCTATACAAGCCATTTATGATACCCTTAGGAAACTTCTTCACAATGTTTCAAAGGTTTTATATTTAGATGGAATATAAGAACTTCAAACTTCCATTTCTGGTGTAGTTTTTAGCAATATTTTTTTTTATAATCTGTTGTTCAGTTGAATCCACAAAAACTACCTACAGTCTCCTTTACCATCCTCCCGTGAAGGACAGTAATCTACTGCCAGTGTGACACGAGCACCATATTTACTCTTCACATTCTGAAAATAAATCATGAAATGACTGATGGGATATAATGTAAAAAATACATCCGGGAAAGTTCCCCAAAATTAAGGAAGGACTTAGTATACTACCTCTATTATCTTGAAAAGCAAATAATCTTCAGGATAGCTTACTGTTTTGCTATTCTTTAACTGAAGAAAAATGAGTCATCTATTTCTTTTTATAAAATTTGTCTTAGTAGAGATAATAACTGAATGACTCTCTTTATTACATGAACCATAATAGAAGATTTAAATGCAGAATTTCATTGTTACATTTAACAAAATCTATTTAATTAGTTTTGTTGCACATTAGAAACAAGTGATTTCATACAATAATGACCTCTACATCATGAAACTAAGCCTTTGTTATTAGACACTGAATGTGAAAAGAGAAAAAAATAATCAAAAAGCCATGATGAAATATAATTCCTGAATGTTGTACACAGACCTCTATCCCACTGAGCATTAACAAAATCCAGGTACTTACCAGATCAATCAGACTCTCCTGGATTCTGTTCAGTGTGGTGCGTAATCTGCTGCTACTGAGGCCCAGTCCCGTTGATTCAAACTGGAAGACATACATTCTACTTAAGCTGGGAAAGGAAATCTCATTGGTTTAAACTTTAAAGTTGTACAGCAAAACTTAAGTTTGTAAAGACTATCTACAACTTACTTACATTAAAATTTTAGCACAGAATCATAACCGTACAAAATGAAAAGAAAATCCACAGAGGTCACAGCACTCAACATTGCACTGGTGTGAAGAATGACCTAAGTATCCTTCATGAAGATGACAATGTATCATTCATACCAATAAAACATCCAGTATCTTTTATTGTTGTAATTCTGTATTTGGCTGCAGGACTCTGGATTTTCTCATTTGGGTGATGAGCCCGGAATGGTGCCCCACGATGCCCCCTCCGAGCCTTGCATTCACACCTCACCCAAGTCAAATGGGCTTCACTGCTCTTTCTAGCTATAAAATCTCTTGTATTATCAAATATATATCTTGCATTTATAAAAATTGTAACTACTGATCTTTATAAAACAGTCATTATTACTTAATGCCTATAAAGATCTACCTCAGGCATGTGCCATCTTCATGGCTCAGGAGTGTATGGGGCAGAATATCAGCTGGGATATATAGTTATATATACACCTGTGCTATATATATGTATTTATTTTATATATATATATACATATATACATATACACACACATATATATAGCTACACTAATTTCCTGCTAAGTGCAATGGATTATACCAGCTGAGGGTCTGATGTGACATGCATAATTA
Source organism: Corvus kubaryi (assembly GCF_017639235.1). NCBI lineage: Eukaryota > Metazoa > Chordata > Aves > Passeriformes > Corvidae > Corvus > Corvus kubaryi. Next base: position 35,443,964 of record NW_024581137.1, read on the forward strand.
TTGTAACTACTTGTCTTCTACTGTTAATAAAAAACCCCAACAAACTAACACAGTTAAGAAAGTGGAAACAGGACATGTAAGAAACACACATTTAAGTCAACAACCTGAAAGGATTTGAATACAGTTCTGGTATGTGATTCACACCAAAAGGCAATTTGCTGAACAATATTTAGGGCACTGTTGTTCACTGCATTATTAGACTTCCTTTCAGTGGGCTGAACCAGGCAAGGAAGTATTTGAGCTCACGTGACCTCCTCCTCTCCTTTTGAATACAAACAGGTATAATTTAGGTCCCCATTTACTGCATCTAAAGTTTCTGATTTAAGATGTCCATCTGCCCCAATTCTTCTATATATTAAATGACAATTTACATCTGAGTTGAATTCCCACCAGAATTATACTCTGATGAAATCTAAAACCTGATCTAGGAGATACATCCACATTTGATAAACTGATAAATAGAAATGTTCATGCCTTTATTTTATTGCAAGTGAAGTAACCTTTTTTACAAAAAAAATTTTTATCTTTCTTCAAATATTTACTGTAGAAGCATCAGTTCTAAACTGTCTTTGATTTTGCAGGTGTATGGGTGAAAAAGAAAATAACTTTTTTTCCTTAAAGAAATCCATCCTTGATTCTCCATGTTATCTTTTTTCCCTTCTTAACATCATATAGTACTTTTTCAAGACATGGACATAAGGACTGCAAATTCAAGACTGACTATTCCCTCTGTTAAGGTAAGAACAAACAGAAAAAAAAGCCCTGCTTAAATGTAAAAAACCCACATATGTTAAAAATATATTTGCAAGTTTCAGCCATTTAAGGAATTTGCATCATCAAATCTACCATTAATTCTTTCTCTTTCTGCCTTTCAATTGCTAACTTCCAATTGCTAACTTTCAATTGCTATCAGTAACTTCTACTTATTTATTCTATAATGATATATTTCTTTCTAAAAACTGGTAATTTTGAATTGGAAACATATCTGAATGAAAAAGAAAGTAAAAACAAACATAAATTTCCATGAAACTTTACATGTTCACAGTACTCCAGATTTACCAGGCAACCAGTTACACCCTGAAATCAGAATTGTTCGTCCATATGTATGAGGGAGGAAAAAAAACAAGAAGCAAAGTAATTGTTGCTCAGAATTTTTCCACAAGGACAGAACCTCATGGCTTCACAACGAATGTTTCACTCATCAGTACATCCGACTCGCTTCATACAAGATTCTGCTATTTCTATATGCAGAACTACAGATTTCTAAATTCCACAAATTGATGGCCTAGTAAGGCTAGTAAGCAGAGCATTAAACAATTTGAAGAATATTTCTATTCACCACAAATTTTACATATCCCCTTATAGTTATTAAAAAAACATTAAGTTTACAAAGTAGTGCAATGTCCTGTCAAAAAAAATAAAACTCACCTCAATTTTTTTCTGCTAAGGAAGACTATTTTATGGCATGTTCATTAATGTCTTACGTTTTAGTGAATAGATGTTAAATACAAGGAATTCCTTTTAATTTTATTTTGTTTTGCTCCATAATTTGAGATAAGGCAGGTTTAATTTGCATCCCACAGATAAAGACAGTTTGGAAAGCGATTCTAGTTACAACCATGTTTAATTTTTGGCAGTGAAGAAAGCTAAATACTGACTACATAGGATAATGATTCTAAAGAGGTCTGGAAAGAGCAATGACAGCATCATGAATGGACATAGAACTCAACATGTGTATTTTAAATCCCTGGTTTTCACTGAGTGGGAATGAACTCTGTATAATCAATCACTCCCCTTATGTGTGTACTAACTGACATATACAACATAACCACAAGTATTCACAAATAATTTTAAACATTTAAGGAAGTTATACCAGCATACTCTAAGAATCCCATTTGACATTATTTTCTGAATAAAAATAAAACAGGAACACTCTGAGTGGTCTAAATCACATACCATCACCCATCTCTACTTTCTACTACGGGGAGTGAGGACATTTAAGCAGCATTACAAGAGGATTTATTACAATCATAAACCCTTGTAAGCATTGTGTTTCCCACGGAAAACAATCTGTCAAAACAAATACTAGGCACACTACAAAAACATCACAATTTTACCACTCATCTGCTATAACATTTACCTGCCTAGCACTGTGCTGTTCTCTGTTAGAAGCACAGAGTGAGGAAGTCAGTATGGGCTTTAGAAACACAAAACAGGAGGGGCAAAAAAAAACCAAACAAAACAATAAATGCAACACAATATGATTACCAGAGCAACTAAGCCAATGGAAATCCATTATCTTAACAAAAAAAACTAAAAAACCCCAAACCACAAAAAAACAAACAAAAAACCAAAACAAAAACCCCAACAAAACCAAAAAAACTCCCACCCATCTTGTAAACACAAATTGTAAATACATTTGTCCTGCCAAATAGAACAGTTCAAAACCTTTTAGAACCATATGTTGAGTCTGAAAATTCCTTACGATGTGCCAACACACGATGATGGATTTGGAACCCCCAAAATTGTGTTACTTGTGGAGTAATTTAAGGGCCAAGAAAGGAGAAAGTTGTTTTTACACGCAGCTATTAAGACAATTCTATTGAAAGTTGATCTATGCTATGTAAAGACATTGCCAACAAGCATTTATTTCAACTACAAGATCACTCAAAAAAACGTTGTTTTCATTAATGCAAGTAGTTTGACAGAAGAATACTAGATCTGAAAGAGTCTCTTTTAAACATCTTAAACTTGATGTTACTGCTTAACTTTCAGGGCCCCCTCCCTTTTCCTACATTTGCTATTCTTATGTAAACTAGAGAAATCCATATAGAAAAATTCAATCACCTTATACTGTCTGGGCTCAAACCACCCTCCTTGTGCAGACTGTTCCTTTGCTTTGCTGCCCACTTTCTACCACTACTTTTAGGTATTTAACATTTTCTTTCCTCCTTTTCAATACTGCTGGAAAAAAGAATAGGGAATCTATCGATTCAAAACATAATATGATTAATGTCTCAGTGACAATAATGCTCCCAATACTTCTTTCCCTTATTGCTGATCTAATCAGCCTTTTCTTTCTCCTACATTCAAATCCATTCTCTTGCCACTAATTTTTCTGTGGATTACATATTAGGTAGTATCTTAAGCAAAGAGATCTCCTCTGTATTTTCATTCTGTGTATACAGTGATACGTGAAAAAGAAAAATGCTTCTACCTACCGTGTCATTTCGGCCAAAAAATGTATAGACTGCATACAGATAGTAATCAAAGAGCTGGGACATGAAGTGGATCACATCAAATGCAATCGGTTTCAGAATATTCATCATCTGCATGTATTTCCCTTAAAAATTAAATATAGAAGATCAGTTTCCTCACCACAAGTGCTAAAAAGACAGTGCCAGTTTTACCAAACTCAAAACCAGCTTTACAAAGTGTATTATTTAGCCTTCAACGTTGATTAACAACAACTTAATAATAGTTTACAGATTGGGAGGTTTAAAAACAAAGCTAAAATGATGGCTTAGACACCACAATTGTCTCAAGACTTCTCAAAATGTAGATGTTAAACCATACCAAAATGTCTTCAACCATTCTTGGCCTTCTAGTACCAAATTCAAAACATACAACTTTCTGGATCCTCTACAAGTTTCAGCTCCATTTAGCTAAAAAATAATAATCTGCTAAAGTAGTCTCTGGCAAATGCTATATAGAGCCACTGAAGATTTTATGTATTAGTGTGTTTATATATGCATATATGGATCTTTTTCAAGCAACAGAAAAACACGGTATAAAAATTATATGTCCAAGACTGGATTTTACTCAACAACTCCAGGAATTACGTGCTTCACATTGGTGATATAGCATTTTCTGCTCTCCTTCCTTTTTATCGTATGGTAAGAATCCCAAGTAGTTTTAAGTTTGAAATGTTTCCAGGGGGACAGACTGTGAGTAAAGGAGCATGTCAGTACCCTGGCACATCCAGGGAGAAGAATAATTCCTTCTCTTCATTTCTTGTCTCTGTTGTAACACACTTGACTTGGGTAAATAATTTTTTTTTAAAATAACAAAAACACCCCAACCACAGGACCTTCACCTATATGTTATGTGAATCAAATTGATCATAGGATTTGGACACCAAAAGGGATTTTTTCCTACAGACCTAGCTCATAGGGTCAATAGTTTTCAGTCATTTTCATTTTCCAGCATAGGACATGGCTCTTCAAAGGGTCATAAAAGAAGCATACTTAAAGAAAACCCTGATATTGCAGAGACCCCACATTTCCTGCTGGCTACGTCAAAAATGACATCCTACTTCCTCTTATAGTGTTTTAAAAACATAAAGAACACGTAACAAGCTTTTGGTTACTATAGTAAAAGACAGAGAGCAACTTTTGAACCAAAACACAAATGCAGACTACCCAGCATGTAGGATACAGCAGGTCGTTTCACAAAACGTCATATTCGAGATGTGTTTTGATGTGACAGATTGGAAAAACTACAGGAAAGTGCTACAACAATTTATTTTTCTTGTAGTCAGCAACACTCCTTTTCAAGTTAATACTGTGCCCAGTAATAGATAGAGAAAATATTGGTTTAATCAGAGAAACTGGGTAACAAAGAAACAAAAGCTAGCTTTTAGTAATGGGGGAGTTACTTGAATTTTTCAAGCAAGTAATTGAGTAGGTCAGCAAGGATAACTAAGTTGAAAAATACATGATACAGCTACATAACTGATAAAATGGTAGAGCACTAGAGTAAGAATCAAGCAACAGCCTGATATTGCTACCTTCCATGTTTCTATCTAATTTAGACTCCCTATTGAATACTATGTGACTACGCTCCTGTTTGCTAAGACACGCAAGAATACATTTTATTATTTTTGGAGATTTGACACAGGTTGTAATAATTAATATTTGTTAGTTTAGCCCATTTGTTAACTCTATAATACTTAATTATTTATGTTGAGACCCACAGCACTATGAACAAACTGAAAAGTGGACTTAAAAAATTCTATTTGTCTTCTAAAAGGGAAAACCAAATGCACAGTCCAATGTGGAAATTTTTGGATGTTTGTGAAATGATGGTACTGGTACCCTAATTCAAGTGTCACCTTCATCTGTGCTATCTGAATATTCTGTACTGCCACAGGCTGACTTTTTCCACTTACTCTGTGATAAACACATTTTTAAACTTGACTGCAACCCAAACACAATATAAGAGTGATAAGTCACATTCTGGACAGTTAAGACTTTCAAGCATCTGTGCAGCTGGCATGAATACTGAAGGTAATCTCTTGGGCAGTGTCTTATGCTTTTCCAAAGGGCTGTGCACTGTACACTGCCCAAGTATTGTCCCTATAAAAATCTTCCAATGCCAAGAACATTTCTCTATTACTACATCACTCAGCATCTTGACACAACAAGTGTTCCAAGAACATTTCCTCCTCGTTGCTCTCTCTAACAGGACACCAATTTTTAACGTCTACACATTTTTACCTACTTGTGCTAAAGTTACTATTTTGGGTTAAAAAGGGATATGTAAGAGCATTTCCAAATAGCACAAACACACTCCAGGATCAATATCAAAATAGAAACTTCCAGAAATACTTGAAAGCAACAATTAAAGTTTCAGCAACTGAAAGCAGCTTGAATTTCTAGAGGCTCTAGATAGCTGAAACTGCTGAACATTTGCCAGATTTCTTTTGAAGTATTTCTTGCAGAACTCCTTCTGTCCTTAGGGATAGCAAGTAGAAAGTATTCTTTAAGACTAATAGACTAATAAGACTTTAAGATAATCTATATAGAACTGATGCACCTCACAAATTAGCACACACAAATCTTTGCCAATAAATCTTTAGCAAGTCAACATGGCAAAGTGAGCTTTAAACTAGGAAAGATGGGGTAAGGGGAGAGTTATAGTGACCACACATGCAGCATAATAAGGTTTAAGTGGGAATACCTCCAGCAGGTACAAGCAGCCAAAGACATGAGTATAAGACAGGACTATGGGACATCCCTTTGCACTCCCACTGGGAGTGCCTCTGTGAAGTGCCTCTGTGAAGTGCCTGTCCACCAAAGTACACAGTGTAGGGAACAAACAGGAGGAATGTTGGGATAGCTTGTGTGACTGGAATATTGTCACGAAGGGCTACATGCTGTTTAGGAAAGACAGACCTGGAAAGCATGATGGTGGAGTTGCCCTATATGTGAGGCAACACTTCGAATGTACCAAGCTGTGTCTTGGGGTGGATGATGAGTCAGTGGAGAGCTTAAATTTTCAGGAAACAGGGCACACTAGTAAGGGTGACACTGTCAGGGGTGTTTGCTACAGGCCACCTGATCAGGAGAAGGAAGTGGATGAAGTCTTTAACAGACAAGTAGAAGTAGCCTCATGGTCACAGGCCCTGGTTCTCACAGGGGACTTCAATCATCCTGACATCTGCTAGAAGAACAAAACAGCAAAGCACAAACAGTAAAGCATTGACAACTGACAGAGACGGTGAAAGATGCCAATGCAGAATGGTGTGTTGCTCAACCTTATGCTAATGAACAAGGAAGGCCTTGTTAGAGGTGTGAAGGTTGGGGACAGCCTTGGCTACAGTGACTATGAGATTGTGGAGTTCAGCATCCTGCATGAAGGAAGCAGGACAGCAAGCAAAATTGCAACCCTGGACTTCCGGAGAGTTAACTTTAGCTTCTTGGGGATCTTTTTGGAAGAATCCCATGGGGATTGGCCCTGCAGGAAAGAAGTGTCCAAGAGAGATGGTCAGTATTCAAGCACCACTTCCTCCAGGCTCAAGAATGGTGCATCCTGATGAGCAAGTAATTAGGCAGAGAGGGCAAGAGAAGAGCATGGATGAACAAGGAACATGTGTCAAAACTCAGTAATAAGCAGGAGATATAAAGGAGGTGGAAGCAAGGACAGGCCACTTGGAAGGAATACAGAGATGTTGTCAGAGTGAGTAGTAGTAAGATAAGAAAAGCCAAGGCCCACCTGGAATTAAATCTGGTCAAGAACATGAAGGACAACAAGAAGGGCTTCTTCAAATACATCAATGACAAAAGGCCTGCTACTAAATGGAGAAGTAATCCTGGTGAGGGGACGTAGAAAGGGCTGACATATCAAATGCCTTCTGTCATCAGTCTTCAATGACAAGACCACCCCTCGGGAGTCTCAGACCCAGGGGACCAGGAAAAAGGAATGGTGGAAGGAAGACATACATTAAGAGCCAAGATGCCACTTTGAAGTGCAAAGTGCAAATTCCATTGTAGCTAAGTCATTCTGAAAGACTATGTGATTTACGGTTTTTTCTGTCATGTGAGGATCTGTTATGTGACCAATCACTCACTTCAGCTACCGACTTCTGCTGTGAGAAGCATGTCTGTCATCACCATTATTATCTTCTCAAAAGATAATGGGGTTTAAAGAAAGCAAAATCTAAGAATTTGTCCTCAAAACCCATTCTTAACACATGCAAAAATGAGGCTGAAAAAGCATTAAAACCCTTCAACATAAGAAATACCCACTAACCTATTTCTTAGGTCAGAATGATATTAATTAAGAGATCACTGAATCAATATACATAATGACATAGTCATTAATTATTCTTGTTTATATATAGCGCTTAGTCAAAATATTCCACACAAATTTAACACAAGTTTACTCTTCCTTTACATTTTAAGTCAACATGCAATGGCTTGATAGGAAAAATTAACCTTATAAATTAGTCTAATGGCTACTTCATACTAGAAAGATAAATAATTACATTGGATTATTAACGCGAGAGAAATCTGATGAATTGTTCACTTGAAATTCAAACACAATTGTATCAGCTCCCACTTAAATTATACATTAGTAACTCATTTATGTAGTTTATAAATATTAAGCTACATTTTTTTTATTCATCTAGCTTACATACAAAGCATACAGCACATAGAAATAGTTCAAAATGGTTAACAAACACTGTCATACTCATTCAGTGGGTACTACTACATTCATAAAAAGTAAGGCAATGATTTCTGTTACTTGACTGGGCAACATAAATCTGCATCTTCATCACTATGACTGAAAAAGAGCAAAGAAAAACATATTCAAGAGGGAAAACAGTCATCCAAATAACTACTGATCTACTGTATTAACTTTTAGGGTGCAGAATTTCAGATTGTTTTGAAGCAAGTATGGAAATTACAGAAACAGAAATACAGAGGCAAAATTAAGATAAATCTAACAGAAGTGAACTGTACCAGACTAAGGTACATGATTTTCTAGACAAAGGACACAGTACATTTCACTATCTGGGATTTAGTGGAAGTATTAATTTAAAAATATTGCACAGTAAATAAGTGAAGCTAGAGTGTGTTGAAAAGGGAAGTAACTGAAAAAGCTACTAGTGGAGCTCCCAGCAATAGGCCATTTCTTTAATATTGTCATTAATTACTCTGGCACAAAAATGAGTGACAATAGAAAAAAATAAAGCGGCACCATCAAAACAGAAAAGAACTGACATATGTACAGGAGTACTTGATGACTGTTGTAATAAAAACTGGATGAAATCCAGTAGCACAAACTGTAAATCTATTCATTTAGGGGACAATTAAAAACACGCATCTTTCTACTATAAGCTAGCAGCTTTTCTCTTGGGGAAAAACTGGGAAAGTGAAGGATCTGCTGGCTGTACAAGGTTGTTACACATGAATTGAACTGCCAGTACAAGGAAGCTGTAGGAAATCAAAAGAGGTGCAAAATGGAAGGAGCTTGTGACCATGATGCAATGACAGAAAAATTAGAGAATGCAGGAAGATCTCATCCAAAGTATTGCACATGATTTTGGTAAGATTATAAAAGGAACAGAAAATTTAAGTTTCTAGTGGATAAATACAGAGGATACTAAAAATCTTGGCACATTGTTTAGCAAATCAAAGACTGAGAAGAAATAGGATTGCTTTCTGTAAACAGTACACATCAAAAAACAAGACGATCCGTTAATCCTGAAAGTTTCTTTTGTCATAAGATCAAGTCAGCAGAAAATAGGTGGATTTTTTTTTTAATCTATAGGTTTCTGGAATAGAATTCCTATTAGAATGAGTGGTGGGAACAGAAATATTTTTAAGCTCAAGCTCAAAACAAGCATATTTACAGGCAGTGTTAAATGACATCTTCCTCATGCACGAGGTCCCTTTCTAATTCCATGCTATAAATAGCACTACTATCACTCATTACAAAAACAACATAAAACACCCCAAACAGCAGAAAAAATGAAAATTAATAATAATTCCAGAAGGAGAAAAAAGCATATATATGAGCTTTTAAAATAATGTTTAATTTTGGGGTTATGAACACAATCCACAAATAGAAAGACTCCTCACATAAAATTGGAAAACCACAACTACTGCTTCACCTACTTGTACAATGTTTTATGGCAGGGACAGAGGCTGGAGTTTGTATGGAGTTTGTATGAAACCATGAGCGGTTTCCAGATTCAATCCTAAATTTTCTTAGAGCAAAACCTTATAGTAGAAAGCAGCAAACAAATCTCTCTAACCTAAGTCACAGATCAATGCCAGAAAAGTCACAACAGAATGAACTCTCATTTCAGGTCTCTATGGTAAATGCTCAAGTGAAAAAAAAGGTTTTAGCAAACCTGCAAAAAAGGTTTAGAAAATTAATTCCCAACTCTCATGCTGCCCTCAAAGACAGCAAAAGGTACTAACCAGGTGTTGGAGTAACCTCTTTTAAAAGGGCTTACTCTGAAGTGCAACAATCATTTTCAAGCACACAAACATTGAAGGCAAACCTCATTAATGTAACACATACAGAATTCCTCTCTCCTCTGCCTACTCAGATAAATTTAGCAGTTACTTCCCCTTCTCTATAAATAAAACAGAAGTCAGTAGCAGAAAATTGCTATCGTACAATTATCCAGATCATCACACAGAAGGCATGATCACGAAAAATCAATCCCATCACATCTAGAAGTGGAGGCCAGTGTTTACATAGACAAGTTTGGCAAGAAAAGACCTCAAGAAGTGGCCTAGTGCAACCTCCAGCTCAGAGCAGGTCTAAAGAGAGGAGGCTGCTCAACAGCCTGTTCAGTCACATCTTGATCACCTCCAAGGATAGAGATTCCCTAAACTCCCTAGGGATTACTAGGATGTATGAGAGGGCTCTTTTCTTCTAGCTGATTACCATGCAGTAAAAACAGTTATTCTGAGTATGAGGATTTGAGTAATGAAATGGAAAAAAAACCCCCAGTCTTAAAGTTCTTACTTGTGCAACTATTCTACTTTAAAATAAAGCATTTAATAAAACACATTAAGCAACATAGAGCATTCATCTTTTTGCTTGCTATCTCCACTCTTCTAACACATTCAATATTTTAGACAAATAAACTACCATTATAGGTTAAACCCAACATATGCATGCAGATTAATTTTCCAGTTAAAAATAACTCACAAGATATAAGCAAATTTATCTATTTAATTTAAAATATTTGTTTAGTGCTTTATTTCTATTTTATTAACATTTTCAAAGAGTAGAAATAGAGCCCAATTAGGCATATTTTTCAGGGCCTTAAATATCATTCAACATATTTGCTATAATCCATAATTTTGCACAAAAATCAAAAACACTTATAAAAAACTACAATTATTCTACATACCAACAAGCCTTATTACATTCAGTGTAGTGTTTGTTAGAATAGGTGCATTCACTTTATTGAGGTTATAATCTGATCTCTTTCTGCTCCTCAGAGTTTCTCGAGAAACACTTGAAAGAAAACAAAACAAAACAAAACACACCAAATGTGAAAACATTCAAAGATATACAAACAAAATTTAGTGGAAAATATATTATTCCTCCCCCCTTCTTTCACATGACAGTATGTCTTCCAGTGCAGTATTTTATTTATGCCAAAGCACAACTGGGTTAGGATTCTAAGATTTAGAGAGAAGCCTGATCTAATTTACATAGAATTGTGCTGGAGAAAGGAATTTTTGACTTTTATTTTAATGCTGGAGTTCTGCAGGCTTCTGTCTTGCCTCAATAGTCATTTTAATCACTCTGACCGAAATTCATAATTCATAAAGAGAATAAAAACAACACAAGTCACAACAAAAAGAGGCAGATTAGTCACCTACAGCTGAAAGTTACTATCTAGACACAGAAGTAATATTGAGGAAGGTTAAGCTAAAATAGTCATTAAATTTTTCATAAATGTAATGCCTGAAGGAGGCAGGAAGTTAGACTTGATATTTATCCAACTAGAGACATTTTCATTTTCTACAAGAGAAACCTTCTACCAGCTGCCATACCTCAAAATTATATTCTTAGAAAAATTTCAATTTCGCAGCACAAACCTATGGACAGCAACTCTTGTACATTACTCTGCTCTGACCCAGGTGATGGCATTCTAGTTGTCCTGCAAACCCTACATAAAAAAATGTTAGCCTGCTTCACAAAGTCTGAATGTACATCCAAGTTGTACAGAGTCCTAGACAGAAACTTGTTTTCAGATCCTTTTAAAGGATACGAAGTTGGCTTTGCTTATATGAATATATATAAATAAAATACTCTTGTATATACATCAAAATAGAATATGTATATTCATTTATATATCTACGTGTGTGTTTGTAAAGAAAAAGAGAATTTAAAATTCAAAATTACTGCCTTCAAGCTATGGAAGAATCTATTTTTTTTTTCTTAACCTGAAGAAGTTTACTGTTCTGCAGAAGCAGAAGCCCAAAACTCAAACCACTTGTCTGCAAACAACTGCTTTTGACACAACAGAAATTACACATATACACAACAGCTGCTATAGAAGAACCTTCAGTTAACATCTAATCCTCACTAATCAGTTTTCCACTACCTGCTTCAGAGAGCCTTTATATGCTTTCAAAATGTTCCTTTCTTCAGGTTTTGTCTGCAATAATGATGAGAGGTTTAATGCTCCTCCCCATTCTGGAGATCTAAGTGCTGAGCCTTCTAACTATGCAGGCAGCATAATGATTATTTGATTATTATTCCACTGTTGTAGATTACACAAACTGAACTAATTAGAATACTGAGATGAAAAGCAGATAAATTATACCAAGGATGCACATGGCCTACTTACCTTTTTATCGGGGCATCTCCTGTCTGCTCATCCACATAATCTCTTTTCAACTCTTCAGGAACATCACTGTCGCTATCATACTCCTGATACGCACTTTTTTCTTGTTCATCTGATTCATACTGTTAAAAAAAAAAAAAGAAAATAATAAATTGACTACGATTATTTTTCTTATAATATTGTCACTCATTAATGTTGCACTTTTTGCACTTTTTGGCTTTTACCTTGATTGCAATACAAATAACTTTGCTGGTTGAAAGGCTGCTGACATGTTCTTTAAAAATGCAGCAGGCAAATTATATTATGTCGATTGAGTAAATATTTGCATCATTCTATTTCAGCTACCAATAGTTTGCTTTGCTTTCTAGTTGATGTATAAAGTACCCACATATTTGAGCTTTTATAATTTGCTTTATAATCTGAAAAAAAAAGGGTAATAAATCCTCAAAATTCATCTATACAGTGGCAGTAAAACAAACAAACAAAAAAACCCTGGCACTGCATAATACTTAATTATTATTGCAAGAAGAAAAAAACTATTGCTTCACAAAAATACTTGTTTATATTGTACACATTTAATTAGAAAAAGAAACCAAAACAAACAAAAAAAAACTTGCAGTCTTTTTGCACAACTCCAGAATGTACCTGCACTTGAAGAGAGACTTGAAGAGAGAGACTTTTCCTTAACACATACATCGCTTTGAAGCCACTTTATACAAACAGTCAGTAGTGACACAGGTAACACACTGACTCCAGGATCCTTAAGAACTGGCAGCCAAAACACACTAGGACATGTATTTTTTCAGTCACGCATGCCCTAACCCCAAGTTGCTGAGACTTTTAAAGGCTAGCACTATGAAAGCACTATGTTATAAATGCAAGAACCCCCCATTTGTACAAACAAATTAAAAACAAAAACAGCTCCAGTGGAAAAAAAAGAATATAGTATGAGACACTCAAGAGAAATGTTCAGACCATTAGTATTCCCAGGCAAAATATCTGCCTTATGAACATTTTAGACAAAGGAAAGTTGTAATGAAAGCAGCTCAGTTTATTTCAAAAACGAGCCGAGGTCAGCCTTGACTAAGAGCAAAAAGAATCACAGTTTAACTAACTTGGCTGGAACATCAGCACAGAGAATTACCACCACTTATTATGCATTAAAATATAATAAATGATGCGCTGATTCAATTAAAATCCAGTGAGAGTAGAACAATAAATTGACTAAAAACTGTTAACTATAATTCCTATTGATGTAAGAATCTGACAGTTGACATTAATTAACTGTTTTAACATCATAGAATGAGAGCTATTTTGAGAATTTTTTTTTTAACTTGGAAAAATACTTTATTAAGTTTCCTCAATCTAATGCTATTAATGATCTGGAAAAGCTATTTATGAGACAAATGCATCTGTATTTTAAAGTATGCATTAACTCACAAAAATTAAATAGTGACCTCAACCTGAAGAGACCTTATAAATCTATTTTGAACATGCACAGTCTGCAGTAAATTTTAAAGTGCTAAAATGAATTCAGACATCTTGTAGCAATAATCAGTTACAAGTGTTTAGGCAATCCACTCAAACCAACCCATAGGCAGTGGTAAGATTGATCAAAGTTGAAGAGCGTTACAATACTGGAAGTTAACTGTATCACAACAAAGACATTTTAAGAAGCTACAGAAAAGGGACATAAAGCATCTCACTGATGCTCAAGATACATAGCTGAGGTGACTGGGTCCAGGGGCAACAACTAAGCACTTCAAAAGACTTTAAAATTCTCAAAAAAAGTCCTGACAGTTCTTCCCACCCTACAGATAAACTGACAAGTAAATTAACTGTTTATGTCCCTATCATGCTACTTCTTTCTATATTTGGTAACATGCCTGCATTCTCTGGAAGCAAAATTTTGCAACCTCCATTTGAAATAATTCCAATTTTCAGTGCTAAAATGTGCCTCGACCTTAACTGGTCAGCCAAGACACCGAAACACAAAACCTCAGTAAAAATTTTATCCTACGTTGTCCTAAGCAGGTTATTTACCTTTCTATGTAAAGAATAACAAAACAGGTGTACCTTCTACTTTTTAAATAGGAGTCCTTTCTGTGTCAGCACTTTGGAACAACAGTCGTGAGAGACTGAAATGTTACAGGTTAATGGCTCGAACAATCCGCAATTTGCAAGAACAGCAGGTGCTCTGCTGAGGCCAGGTTTGCACACCCCAGCTGTGTGGTGACAAAACCCCTGATGTACATAAGACAGAGGGGGTGCACACCCACCACCAGAGCATGACCACAACAAACCAGCCTTTGTTTAGCAACAAGCCGTTTTTTGAGCCAGATAAGGGAAAAGGCCAAGAATAAGCAGATCCTGTGAGATAGGATAATGCTTTTTATCATGCCAATGTCCTTCCCATGAGGAGGTATCACATAAGCCTTAAGGTATTCACCCCTTCTGATAAGGCATAGCTGGCTCAACTAAGCAGGGCCAAATAGCAGTCAGGTCATTTAGAAGGGGCCACAAACCATCGAAGACCCCCAAAGTGCCCCCAGACTCATTTCTGGGGCCTTCCACCGAAGAACTGCATATGATCCAGAGTGTTGTAGCAGACAGTGTAAAACACCCCCCCAGGGGAAGTACCTGGGTGCTCCTCCCTGAATGTGAATGTCTATTAACCCAGTGAACTTTATGTTTGGTGGGTTTCACTCAACCCCAGTAGATCAAGACTGTGACCATCACTTTGACCAATGGACACTGAAATTGCAAAAATCAAGTCTCGGTTGGATCCACAAGTGATGTTATCTTTCCACTATCTACTCTTATCCTTTCCTTCTTTCTTTTCATTGTATGTTTTCTTAAATTATAACTTGATACTTTTATATTGTTATATTACTATAGATAATAACATGCTAAATAAAACTGCTACATACCTCATTTCCACTGAAACCAAATTGTTCTAAAATAAACCTGCCATGTATATGTATGTATAAACACCAATCATTCAGTGGTGTTTCACTCTAATCCATCCCAAGGGATCTATTAACAAGAACCTCAGTTACCCTGCCTCTGGAATAGTAACAGAGAGAGAAGATTAAAAATGTCAAAATGGAAAGTAGGATGGTCATCTGCGGAGTATAGTCACCTCAGTCACAAAATACCTTCATTTCAGTACCGGCCCTGGTAGATGTCCTGTACACCTACTGACAAGTTAATTAACCTGTCCTGTGCCTCCATTCACAGAGATAAATTTCTGTCTGATTTACATTTATGTTTTGTAACTCATGAAGGTTACAAAGAGTGCCAGAAAGACTGCAGGACCACTACCTCTCATAAGCCTGCAGTGTCTGTGCCAGATGGTACCAGAAGTGGGATGCCGTAAGAGACTTCAAGCACTACTACTTCTGAAAAAAGGTTCATCTTTGGAGGAAAGAGGGAAAAGATAATATTCAGCTGAAGTCAGAAGAAGGTATTACAAGGAGCTACTGGAGAGAGTCCAGTGGAGGGCCACAAACATGATTAGGGGGTCTCTCTTATGAGGAGATATGGCAGGAACTGGGCCTGTTTAGTCTGGAGAAGACAGAGAGGGGATCTCATGAATGCATATAAACATCTCAAAGGCAGATGCCAAGAGGATGGTGCCAGGCTCTTTTCAGTGGTGCCCAGCAACAGGATGAGGGGCAATGGCCATAAACTAAAACACAGGAAGTTCTACCTCAACATGAGGAAGTGTCAGAGAACTGGATCAGGCTGCCCAGGGAAGTCATGGAGTCTCCTTCTCAGGGACATTCAAAACCCACCAGGACACATTCCTGCTCCAAGTACCCTGCCTTGGCAAGGAGGCTGGACTAGATGATCTCCAGAGGTCCCTTCCAACACTAACAATTCACTGATTCTGCGATTCTTTTTTACTGATAGAAGACTGCTTGGCAGCAATGTGACACTTCATGCTGGCGAAAGCCAACAAAACAGTTTCTCCAACATATTCATCAGCATTTGCTATTTAGTTTTTTCATCAAATGATTTCATGCTTGTAAAAACAAAAGCTTAGCACAGAGTAAGACAATGTCTTTTAAATTTTTCTTGAAGCTAGGAGAAACAGATTTCTGCAGCATAAAATGTTAGAAATGGAAAAACCGAAGAAGGTCTGTTCTAACTTGTTTGCAGAGTTTTCATACCTCATACAAATGTGCAGATAGAAATAAAAATACCTCAACATATCCACAGTCAAGAAATGAAGACAATTCTAGCCTTCTACAAGTGTAAGTATGTGCTTACAAGTCACTAAACAAAAAATATGGGAACAATGTAGGCTGTCATTCACTAGCAGCAACCTGCAAGGTACCAGAGGAGTTTGAAATCACTAACCAGCAATTATTCTTTTTTGTTCTTGAGATGTTATCCAGTCTCAGTAGCACAAGTTAAGCTCAAGAAAACATTATTCATCAAAGGGATAAACAAGAACAAAAGCTTTAACAAAAACATGCTAAAGTAGTGTTTAACAGAATGGTACAAAGCTTTACATTAAAACACGTTTGATCACTGCTAGATTTTGGCAGACTTCTGAAAAAACCCACACAGTTGTTGTTCAGTTTTATAGAAGAACTCACAATAAAGAGAGTGTCCTGAGCATTTAAATTACAACTAAAAATGATGTAACAAACATCAGAAAATCCATAGCAAATCACGTAGGTGTGAACAAGCACAACAAAAGGAGCAACCCACAATGATTCTTTCCTATGAAGCCAGAAAGCAAGTCCTAAAATGATAAAATTATCTCCACAAAGAAAGCTAACTTAAACCCCTGGAAAAATACTAATTTAGGTGGAACATGTCTTGCTAACCTTCAGGAACACTTGACTTCAGTGGAAAAAAAGTGCTGATTCAGTGCAAAACAAACTGAACTTTAAACAGGATGCCTGGCTTTCTGGCACGTGTAAAAGCAAAGCAGCACAGTACTGCAGGCAACAGATTCTTGTACTAAGACACTTTGCCATCATTGCTACACAAAATAAATCATAATTTACTGAGAGCACCATTTGCTTTTATTTTTTTTTTCTATTTTCCTGAAACACTCCATACCCCATTGGAAGCTAACACGTCTTCTGTCTCGTCATCTTTGCTGTCGGCCTGAATTTCAAAGGGGTTTCCTCCGTTACAGTACTGCTCAAACAATGTTACC
Organism: Corvus kubaryi; assembly: GCF_017639235.1. Classification (NCBI taxonomy): domain Eukaryota; kingdom Metazoa; phylum Chordata; class Aves; order Passeriformes; family Corvidae; genus Corvus; species Corvus kubaryi. The sequence continues at coordinate 35,461,252 of NW_024581137.1, forward strand.
GTTGATGAAATTGCTGAGGCAGGTTGCTTACTCGGTGACACGGATGGGGACCGTGACTGCTCCATGAACTTAAATTCCTAGCAACAGAAATAAATTACAATTTTAATCAGGCATTTTCAATATTATTCTGACTCCAGTTCCATAAAAACAGAGGATAACAACAAACCCGTGGACAATTAACTTTTAGCCAAAGTTTGCTGCTTATTTTGCTTTTCAAGCTGGCTCAAGCTAATCTTGAAAGTGGCAACCTTACACTGCTTGTCTTTATAATTTTAGCAGTTTTCTGCTACAACATGCAATACATCTGCATTCTGAAAGTATTCACTGTCTAAAACTAGGTGAAAACTAATTGGGTTCTTTATTTCACAGAAATAAGGAGATAGAAAAAGACTTAAATTCTACCAAAAATGCAGTTTGCTTTACACAAGTTACCTAGTAATTTACTAAAGCTGAAATTTTCTTGTTGAAATTTTATTTTTAAAAAGTTCTCAAAATTTTTTACTTCCCAAATGCACTGCAGAGTTTCTGATCACCGGGTGAGTGCACAAACTTTTGCAAGTATATGGACCAACCAGGATCCATGAGGCATGATTTTTGACTTTTTTTTTCTAAAAAACACAATTTATCTCAGATGACATACCATTTTTATCTGTTAAACTCTAGCTATTGATATTCATAAGGGCAAAATGTATATTTTCAATTTACTAAAGGTTTAAAGATCAAAACACACGCAGCTAAAAGGACTACAATGTTAGATTTCTGTTTGCTTAAACAAATCAGTAACTTCCTGCCATTTCTGGCTGCTCCAGTCCCTTGAGCAGTATGTATGGATTTATGATCCCATTTCTTCATTAAAAATATTATTTCTTTTGCTGCTAGATGCTGCTGAGGGTCCTCCCTTCCTTTCCCTCTGTACTTTTAGTGACCCAGTAGCCTATTGCTTACTTCTACTGTTAACTCCACAGAAGCTGCAGAATGATCTTGCTTAACATTGCTGTGCTAAAAGATTTTTGAACTTTAGTCATAGTTTTAATCACAGGCACCATGTTTTATTTGGCAAAACAAGTTAATTTCATCTACCACATGCTAAAAATCAAAAAAATCACTTCAGGTGATTAGAAGGTGAGTACACTGATTACTTGTTTTCAGTTGGCTTCACCACAGAAGAATTTTTTTCCTTTCCAAATGAGCCCATATGACCTATGTTTTCAGAAACAGATGCCAAATTGGTACAAGCTAGTGAGTGCTCATGCAACTACTTTTAAGCACCCATCTTTTAGCATCTTACTGTCAGATAAATAATTTAGAAAATAAAAACGGACATATTAACAGTACATTGAAACATGAAAAATAAAGGCTAACATTATGCTTACAACTCTAGCATCTTCCATAAAAACCTCTGCCTGCCTGAAACAGAAACACTACTGTTTCAAAACCATTTGACCCTAAGTTTCTAATACCATAGAAGTAAAATCGAGGAGCTTTTAGAAGCCATTAAAAACATTTGTACAGTAGTTCATGGATCTTACTGCTTCTTAGAACACCTGGACTCTTAGTTATTCAAGTATTAATACATTTGTATGTTTTATTCATAGAACGTACATGAAGCTGCAAAATACTAAAGCTTGATTTAACAGGACAAAGTTCCCAGGTCTCATTCTCCAAAAACATTCTTAGTTCTTCAAGACGGGTTCTGAAACACAAATGAATACTCTTAATTGGCAGAAAGAGTAAATCACAAAGTTGTCAATTACTTCACTTCTGCAGTGAAAAACTCCTTCTAAAACTGTACAAAAAGTTACACCTTAAAACAAGTATTTAAGTAATTCTTCCAACCAACAAACCACCCAAAAGCTGTGCATACTAAAACAGTGTATTTTTTATGACACCTCTGAGAAAGATATTCTTTGAGACTATCTCCAAAATTTGTAAACAAATTTTTTTGGTTGAAACCATTACAAATTATAGACACCTACAATTATGCAGAAATACTGGACTTTTTTTCCTCTGTAAACTGTAGAAAGCAATATAATACATACAAACCCTCTACTAGCAGCACAACAGCTTTCAAGAGCTCACATAGGACAGATGCTTTTTTTCAAACACACTGAAGCCAACAGAGAGCAAAGGGAATTGGACAGAACTAATATTCTACAGACGTCTCAGCTTGTCAGAGAAAAAAAAAAGTTAAATGGCTATAAATCTCTAATTTTCTTCATAGCTTAATTTTACTTTGGTATCAATACAGTAATAAGGAAAAGTAACCAAGCCATTACATCTCTGCATTTTTTGTACTCTGTTTTTAATCACTAGAAAAGCCTCCACTCTGTCATAAGCAGAAATATCTTTAATAATGAAAAAATTTTGCCACATAAGTGGAACACACATAGGAAAAGACAGCAATGAGTGCTTTTTGGGATCATATTGCTCTATCTTTTCTTCTTAATATAGGGCATATTGTTTCGTTTAACAAGGAACAGTTGGTAAATTATGCACTGGGTTTCTAATTAGGCAATAAAATATTCTAGCAATACCACAACTTCAATAATGAACTACAACCACCACTAAAATTAAAATTTGCTTGCCACAATGAGATAAGCAATGTGTTGAATTGTGCTGCGTCTATTTAAATTCACCAGCTAAATACAAATAGACTACAAGTGCTATTTTCAGGGCATTGAGAACCCATAGCTTGCAGATCTTCTCACAGTAAAGCCAACAGAAACAGTAGATAGAGATGCTGTGAAAACCAGCATTACAGATTAAAATTCTTTGTGAGGGAGACTAAGGCAAAAGAGTCATAGAAAAGCAAACATTTAAAAGCCACACAACAGGTTTTGTAGCATTTCAAATCTGAAACTGAGGTTCTGACAATATTTGAATAAATGCTCTAAATTTTCACCAGCATATACAACTAGAAAGGGGAATGCATGAAGACCTGATGCATTCATTCCCTGAAAAGCTTTAGTGATCAGACACACCTTTTTACAAGTGTATCAGTACAAAAAGTAAATTGCATTTCAAAAATCACCTTACTGATGCTCTTTGCCAAAAGCCCATTCTGATTTATCAGAACAATCAATTTCCATCCAAAAAAAAAAAAGCCTTCATGTATGCTCTAGTACTATGTTCCCTTCTATGTTTTTTGAAACACATGGCCAATTCCTTTCAATATTTTCTCCATGTTGGCCGTTCTCTATAACACCACACTGGCTCAGGAGGCCACATATGTCAAATTACAAAAACAAAGAACTGATTACTCCTGGACTCTAAGCATTTCAGCTCTGTGTAGCTTTCATGTACTAATGAATCCTTAAAAGCACTACTGCTTTTTTTTTTTCCCCTCCAATTAAATACCCAAGAGGAGTGAAAGCCACATCGGCTTGATCTGAAAAGGCAAGATGCTTAAAGCTTTTTTTTAATACAACCTAGGGGATACAGCTCTGAGACAGGGGTTTTTTATATTTTTCATTCTGAGGATGAAAACATCATTCAATTAATCTTCACAATACCCATGCAGCATAAAACATGTAGAAATTATTAAAAGGTCTCACATAACTTAAGTCATGTCAATAAATATTGCATGTTCTTTTCACAAGAACTACATTATCCTAAAAAACACAAGTTATTTCAAAAAATTATTATTTTTATACATATTCCATCAATGCTCCTTAACCTTTATTTTACTCAAAGATAATTCAGAAAATTAGTCTATGAGTCCTTAAGCTGTCAAGCAAAACCATAACAGTAAAATGATATTTACCTAACCCAATAAGGCATTAAGTGGTAAGTCAGTGTAGGAAAAGATGGTTAGGTAGACCAAAATCAGTTCATGAAATTCAGTTCAGGATTCAGAGAAGTTTCAAGAAATAAAAATAGGTGCTATCTCTTGACAAGACATAATGTGGATCTGACTAAGGCTCAAGTTTTTCAGACAACTCAAACTGAGGTCTTCATCAAATGTCCAGAAATAATTCCTAGCTACAAACTACAAAAGCGGGAAGAAATTCCAAACCACATTCTGATCTTCTGAATTTAGACACTGCTTCATGTTCTCCTGCCCTAATTTTCATACTTTATACATTTTAGGCAGAAAGTCTCAGACTTTTCAAATGGGTCTGGATGTATTAGTTGTGTGACAGCTCCCAAAAAACAGAGGACAACAGATCAAGACTAGGAAAATAAGCATTTTTTAGAGCATGGAGTGCTGTATTTCTTCTCATATCTTCCTAGCTTTTTACATGCAGAAAGAACATAATGCTAGACAACTAGAATTAAAAAGTTATCAATGACACAAACCAAAACATTTGGAAAATCAAGACAACTAAAACAAACAAATAAAAAGACAAGTCTTGAAGCTGTCATAGCCATATACATATCTGAGTCCAGAGAATGCCTGTCCACAACAACACATGACTGGCCTCAGATATGACAAGAGCTGACTGAAATGTAATTTAATCCTGCCAATGAAAAAGCTGTGAAAACACAACTCAAAAGGATTAATACTCAGTTCTAAATACCTTATTTGATGCAAGACAGAACTGCATATTGAAAAAAAATATTTCATAGTCATACATGATGAGTCTCCTTAAGCAATAGCATAGAAAAGGAAGTCACAATTTTGCTACAAGGTATGGACTTCAGAGGCATTCCTCCTCAGGATGCCAGGAGACAAGAGGCAACCTAAAAAACTACTGAAGTTCTACATAAAAAAGCTTTTCACCTTTATCTGGCTTGCCTGCTTCAGAGCTATGGTTTCCCACAAACACGGTGGAAGCAAACGCTTCTCTATCCTCTTCCCTTCTGCAGGCTTCAGAGCCTTATTCTCATCATGAAACATACTCTGTCATCCCACATTATGCAGTGGAATTCCTTTGGAAAGCGTTTACCCAACAATAATAAACGTCATTAGAATCATTCACTGCACATGTAATTGTCTCACCTGTGGTATGTTTTGAAATAATTAACGCTTTGTTTTCTGATAGATTCTTGCAAAACTTCAGACTTACTGCCACAAAATTCTTCTCCAACCTGCATCAGCCTAGAGTAATAAAACAGAGTTTAGAAATATTTATTGATTTCTTAATACTGGTGTTCCAACTGTGAGTGTACAGGTATCTTCATAAACGGAGAGCATCAGTGTTACATTGTAATGTTAAGGTTGCATTCCACAGAAGTCCATGTCTCATTTTCCTTCAAATCCTATCATTGTGTATCATACAGAGAGAGACAAAGAGCCATAGCAAAATAAACGTATTTCTGAGAGCCCACTACACAGGGAAAGCTGTCAGTTCACAGTCTCAATCTGTCATTTTATTACCAAAATAGAAGGCTATAATATTGTACAGGTTGGCAGTACCACAGTATTTTTCTGCTCAACTGAGACTCCTTCTAAAAGCTCTTAGAAAAACAATCATTAGACCTGTGCATCCCAAACCTTAAAGGGAGACAGTACTGAAATCGTATCATGCTTAAGCACTACTTGGGAGCAAAGCAGTTCATGCTACCTCTCCCAAATACATCCTCATAAACTCTCACAATAAAAAAGAATTGCTCTTCAAGCTACCAGCACATTTGAATGAAACTGGCATCAAAATGCAAGTATCAGCCTTAATCAACAGTGCTATCTTATCAGAGCTCAAGTTTGCAGACATGTACTGAAAGGTCTTACGACCACACCAGCATACCTGCTGATAATATCAAGTACAAATATGAAGTCGTCATATTTGAAGTTAGACAGATCTGTTCCCAGAAGATACGTTTTCACTTTCAATTGAACATCCTGCAAAACACAAACAAGTGTTTGTATACTTAATACACTGAAGACAAAAAGTGAAGGTTTGGATATCTGGTTTATTAACACTTTTTGGTTTCTGGCACTTATAAATTCTTTTTTTGAGATTTAGCGTAGAATTCTATTTTCTATAACATGGGTAATTTCTCTAAAATAATTTTATAATCAGTGTCTTTAGCACTCTATAACACAGAGTCAATCCTAGATGCTTTATTGTCAACACAAAAACAGAACTCAGCTTTTTCATCATACATTTTGGGTGACACTGCACATCAAACTGATCCAGCAGTCAAACCAGGAAAACTGTGAAACCAGGCAGGTTCACAAGGCTTCAGGTTCTTCATAGCTATGGTTATACCAGAAATATAAAGCAGTATACAGAGAAAAGCACATGATAAGAAAATAGATTGTGTGGCAGCACAAAGGTTGAAAGAAACAGAATCAGACTGAAAGTCCTGTTACTGTGTTTTGGTATCTTGACTGAGTTTGGAAGCATTGCAACCACTGAGTAATAGAAATTGCATTTCCATGGTCTTGATACATTCAAATCAAAACAAATCACTTTAAAAAAAACCTGGAGAAATTTCTTAAGAACATTAGTATAAATATAACTGTAATTAATACGTGAGAGCTGGAAGGGAGGGAATAAATATTTAGGGGGAAACAAAATTAAAACCCATACCTGCCATATTCGTGAAAGCCCATGTTCCAATTTCTTTTTTACATAGTTGCGGTCAAAACTGTTCTCTTCAGTCCCAATCACATTGTTGCCATCTGAAACTTCAAGTTAAAGGCATTGTAAATATTTCCAAAAGCTTTGAAAGTTCTCCTACACAGAATCAAATTTCCTTAGCTACTACCATATTATCAATTATGCAAACTCCAGAAGAGCTACTTTGCTCTAAACTTTTGAACGGAAATGAATAATGCACATATAAGCATTATATACTAATGCAGACCAGGAGAGTTTCATCACCTGCATACCAAATACCTGTCCCAATACTGTTCCTTAGGTAGCAATGTGCTACAAGGATCACACTGAGAGCTAACTCTGACTGACCTTTGCAGTTCTTCATTACTAGGCTTCACAGCTTTTTCCAGAAAAACTCCTGGTTTAGTTTCACCTTCCTTAGAGAAAAGAGCAATTTTTCATGTCTAATTTTGTTGTCTACTGAAGAAGAGTCCAGAAACATAAAGAATGTACATCTGTCCTCAATTTGTCAGCACTCAGAAATTTTCATCAACAAAGTAAATGCTCTTTCCTTGTCATGCCTTGCCCTGAATCCAGAACTGGCAGTCTAGGTGAATATCATGTAAATATTGTGTGCACCTTACTAAAGAGGCCAGTAAGGAATGGGATGCTGGATACAAGATTTTGATCAACCTTTCAGATGTGTGCAGAACAGACCCTGCAACATTGCCTGGACTACCACATATTTAAGAGAAGGAAAGAAAAAACATTCACTAACGGGAATTGTTAAGACTTGTATCAGACACTGACAATTCAATTAAACCAAAATACACAAGAGCACAGCAGTCTGACCATGTTTTGATTGTATCTTCTTCAGATCATCCAGTGCTCACTGTCAAGTGAGCAGAGTTTCCTTCTGCAACAATCACCAATTATAAACAGCACTTAGCAGTGACTCATTCTCCCAGTCCTAGGCCAGACTCTTTTTAAGTAAAAGAGTATCATTTACATTGTCCTTCTCCCCATCAACCATCTGGTTTCTGATTCGAACCTTTCCAGCGTATGTTTCTCAGAACAAGAACTATTGCCTATTACGTTTATGTAAGTTTAACAGGAACGACAAAAATATGGTATCTTCTACATCTGCACCTCCATTTAAATTATGTGGGGAATATGAATACTGAGAAGGATGCTGGCCTTGCTTGATTTCTTGCAGATGGAGCCATAAGGTGTGTCTGGACATGTTATTAAATTATGAACTTTATCAAACACTGAGAAAGCTTTACCTGCAAGCTAGGGATTACAGTAGTGAACATACAAACACTACCAAGAACAACTGGCAAGCCAGTTGAGTTAAAGTGTCTGCCCACTCAGCTGGAACTCAAGAACACAGAACCAGCATAAAAACCAGCCAGAATGTAAAAGCTCCAGTACTGTCAATTGAATAACTCCTCATCAAAATTAAAAACATAATAAAATACAGTTGGGAATTTGGGTTTATATTAGGGATATTAATTTCTTCCAAGGCTGCAAAGCTGTGTTCAATTTTTTCCTGTGTAAAGATATTGAGACTGCTTTTGCAGGTTAACTGAGAATTTACCCTAGTAAGTCAAAATGAGATGATGAATGTCTTGTTTGCACATAAAACAGCCTTAAACATAATTCCGTACTACATCTACTGTTGCAGGGCATGCAAAAAAGATTTTACTTATGAAAGAAAAATCATAAAACAAATATTACCTACTGCCTACATAAATTATAATTTAGTAACTGTACCTCAATATGCTCATCTTCTGAAAGCAATAATTCTGACAAATGCATTTTCCTGATCTTCCACAGAAGATTAAATGAAACATAAACAGAAAGAATAACCCAAGCAGAAAACCTCTAAGTGGATTTAACCTTTCTCAGACTGTCCAAGGAAACAAAACCAGCAATCCTAGCAACAGCACACTCTTCATACATTTCTGCAACCTCCTCTCTTCTAAACTCCTGCAGACTGAAGCCAATCCTAAACAAGTCAGTGCCTTTGACCAGTTCTCTAGATTAAGACCATAGTACCTGTACTCACAAGCTGCCGTTCATGAAGGAATGGTTGGACAGACACTGCAACATAAATGTTATTGTTCACTAAAAAAATCATGCAATATTCTCTCTCTGTCAGTCTCCCAATGCTCCTGGTTTATGGCCAGTCATGCTAGAATGTCTTGTTTCCAGTCTTTGAATGAACTGCACTGCAGCTAATTTCACACATGCAAACACATTAATTTAGGATAACTTCCTTGAAAATCAAGGACTGGACAAGCATTTACACATTCTGCATTGAGGAATTTGGAACAGGTAGAGAACATATAAATATTCATAACTACACATAAAAATAAGGAACAAAACCACCCAGGAGTTATTATTCTAGATGCCTGATTTAAATACAGTAATTCTTCAGGTTTTTCAGTATTTCTCAAAAATTCAAAAAGGCAGCTTTCACCCATAACAAAAGGTTTTTGTTTAATCCTTGTATGGTAGAGGAAAGCCAAAAAAAGGAATCAATCAAATCTCTGTCCTCTAGCTTCACTCTTTGAATACTAAGCAGGTCTTGCACAGAATTTACACAGTACTATAAATAAAACATTTTGAAAATTAAAATGGTTGAAATTCAATTTACATCCTACATCATTTTCTTCTTGCTTTTCTTTGAATCTTTTACAGATACTAGAGTTGTTACCAACTTTTACCCCCAGGATTACACTTGTGAAATCAGGAGTTTAAATGCCATAGTGATCATTTTACCACTCACTTTCAGGTCTTCTGTTAAATCATTGTCTCATGAATACATGTAAATTGCATCAACATGATAGTAAATTTCATGGTATGTGAAAATCCAACTGAACCAGGCATGCCCTCACACAAACCAGTGACTTCGAAGTTAACTTTGACTCGAGCAGGAAAGACAAAAATGATCTGCATAGGTCCCATTAAAACTCATTTTCTGTTTGACTTTTTACTAAAAACATAAACAGTGCTCTGACTACAACAAACAGTGTAATGGAAAATTTTCTAGTAAGTAGTTTATTTTCAGGGATGAAACCCCAAATTACAACAATCTGCTGTTTACTGTACAAACAACAAAATCACAGAATAAGTAGCAGCTCATTGAATATGACGTAGAAATAATTTCATGTTATGTTGATAATTTTAGTTTAATCTTACTGAAGAGAAAATTAGTGAAAAAGTTCTACATACAAATACTTAATTCTGTCTTTCTAAGGACTTCTTTTGGATAAGTTTCACTATTAAAATACAAAGAGCTATATAAATAATGTCTTTGAAGTCCAACTTCTACAGTTGTGCCTGTGCCCTAAGATCAAGAGTCCCTTGACACATTTAAGGTACTTTCTCAGAGTGCTGACATTAACTGGGACAATACTGGGACAGCCTTGAGTTCCCAAAATTATAAAAGCCAGACAGAGTGGTACAACTATCGCTCCAGTCTATGAGGCTTATTTGAGGAAAAACTTTAGCATAGTCTCCTGAACTGCCTCCCTGCTTCCTTCTGACACACATGCCTTTTTTACAGGAATTTTGCTTTGGCTTTACCACATATCACAGCCATTAAATCAACAAGTATGAAATGAGAATTCCATGTACAGGTTTAATAATTACCGCAGAATGAGCAATGAGTTTTAGAAAAAAAACCAACCAGTAGATATTTACAGTCCCTCTGAAATTATACTGTGCTTGTAAAATTCCCTTCTGTGCGCTTTATCATTGCCGAGGTATTTGAAAAAGTGATTCAGTAGACCTACATTTCAGTTGTACATTATGGCTAAGCCACATCTCCTCCAGAAAATTAAAAACTGAGTGACAGAAGATTAGTAATAGACATACCAAAACACTCTGGCATGCATTTAAAAGCACCGCATTTAAAATTATGCATGTGACTGTATATATCACTTTATTAGGGATATATAGATATATACTCTATATATATATATATATATTAGGCTGAATAGTTTCTGTAAAAGGCTTTAGAGTGCCAATTATTTTCTTTCCTCAGGGCAGCGCAAGTAACAACACTAAGTGGAACTAGTTTTATAAGTACATATGTGGCTGAATAAGGAGTCTACTGTGATAATTTTTCCATGAAATAAGTACTTTATGGTACCTGCTTGGTTTTACATCAGCAAAAACCACAGCAAAATGGAAACGAGAGAAGAAAATGTAACTTTTTTAAAATGTAAATGTAAATATTATTGACAATGGGCAATTCAATCAAAACTTTAGAATCTTTCTTCACATAGTGCATCTCAAAAGCAAATATTTCAACTCTGAATTTTACGTCTGATATAGTTATAAAAACTTTCATCTCAAGTAATGGCCTCAAATCAAAAAACAGCTTCAGCAAAAACACATTTTAAAATTTTTTTATTAGCTGCTTTTAAGATTCCACACAATAGGGGAAGGACGTTTAGCTTAAGCACTGTTTAAAATAAAATACTTTATATCTGGTAGACTGGCACATACAAATATTCATTAAAAAATTAACCTTATACTGAAGAGCAAAAAAAATCCAGTGAGTGTTTCAGTCTTTACTGCACACTATAAGCACAAATGCTGAAGGCACTGAGCCAAGACCTCAAAGATACCAACACACAAACTAATAACTTGAGCACAAGAAAAGTTATTTCCAAATATCCAAGTTTTGCTTCCAGAAGTTTCTTACCAGAAGACACAACTGCTGCCTCATCTTGGTCATGGTTCTCATGCCACTGCATCGTTCGGTAGTAACTGAGCATGACTTCCCAGAGGGCTTTGCAGAGATCAGCAAGGCATGGGATGTAGCTGTCTGATGTAATATGCTACAGAAAAACAAAACAGCATTGTGAAACTTCAAAATTGTGTTCATTTTTTGCTGCAGTGACACAAACCATACAAAACTCTCCAAATTCATACAGCTGAGCTGACATACATCAATTTCATTTTTAAACGTATTTTAAGAGGTGACAGATTCCTGATTTTGGTCAACTGATCAAATGCTGTTCAAAAGTACAAAGCGCTTTTGTTAGTGGTTTTTTTTTTCCTTTTCTCAATTGGCCTGTATGTTAACTACCTCCTACATTTATTCTGCAGTGACACAGAGAGAGAAGTAAAGCCATGAAGTCTAATGGTCAGCACATCTCGCTATCAGAAGGATGCAGCCACCCCAGTGAGTCAGTTCAATGATACAGACTTTTGTATTTCAGTGCTACAGAGAAGCCCTCCTGGCAAATACCCCACTGGGTTGAACGAGCTCTAAAGAAGTAGTCTAAAAACAAACAAACTTGCTGATTCAGCAATTTTCACTACTACCTTATCAGGAAATGTTACTCTTGCTGTATTTCAGGGCTTTTAGTATGTAAAATCGAAAGTTTGTGCAGATCACTATACTTGAAGACATACTGACTTTCAGGTGGACAGGAAGAAAGGATTACTTACTAAATACCAAGATAATTCAATACAGACTAAGGAAACAACTGAATTTCTTTAAGCTTATACTAGAATAAAGAAAATCAAATCTTGAGACTGAAGCAGCCAAGCTTTGCCCTGCTCCAGCAATATTCAAAAAGAGAAAAGATGTAAAAGCATGGCATATTGCTAAGAAAAGAAACACTCAACAATGAAACAGCAACTCTGAATGTATAAGCACTAACTTTGATAAATGCTTAAGAATTTCTGAAAATATTATTCTTTTTTAAAAGACTCACATTATTACAATATCCAGTATTCAACTTCCAAAAAGATGCAAACAAAACAAAGAAAAAAGCCACTTTAGTCCCCCACTAACCATATACACAATGGAAATAAGCTAGATGAGTTCATTTTGACAGATTTTGAGAAACACACAGCAGACTATCTGCCTCAAAAGGAATACTCAATTTTATATTATTTCCCTTATTTAATTAGAGTAAGTACTCCATAACCCTTTATATGTTAAGGGCATCCTGGCTTAACAGCATAGATAGCCTGAAGAGGGCTCTCACTAGAACTAAACAAAGGGAAAGAAGGCTCATATTTCAGTCTTAAACAATTTATTCCCCAACAACCGAATGCATGAGATGAAAACCTGCTGTTTTTTCTACAGGAAGTTAGAAATTGAATTGCTATGATAGTTCATCTTATTCAGCATCCTGATTTCGCAAATGCATTGCAATAGGTAACAACCAACACCGAACAGCATGGTTTGTAAGACACCAAAATTTCCCATCTGCAGCCTGTCCCTAAATATCTAATGGTTACCAAGATAGTAAAGAAAAATTTAAAAAGCAAATTTCAATGCAATTACAGCAACATTCATAGTACATTAAAGTCCCAAAGTCTGAGTACCTTCCTATTATACAGAATGCCAGCTATTGAAGGGTCACATAACTTAAGCATCATCTCATTAAGGTTTTGCATAAGTAAAAACAAATAAAAATAATGAGGTAATAATTTTGTAACCATGCAGTTAAAACCACACTCTTTCTGTGTAATACAAAATGTGATATTTCCAAGCACCTGAAAGATTCCTCCACACGCTCAAATATAAGGATAAACAGTAATACACAAACTGTATTTTAGAAGTGGTCAGAAGCAGCTCAGTAGTAGTTTGTAAGTGTAAATAAATGGGCTTAGTATCATTAGCATTATCAAGGAATTATCTGAAGGGCATACAGAATTATAAACCAAAAAAAGAAGAGAAACTTAAAAGAAAAGTTCATTAGAAACTAAGAAATGAAAATAAAACCACTCTGAAGGCTCATAGCAAAAAATGGAAGACTGCAATCCAAACAACAAAGATCAGGGTTTGCTGGCTTTCTGCAGCTAGAATGCATCTCAGTGAAGTGGAAATACCACCTATCCAGAATCTTACTCATTATGTTCATGAACACTTAAGTCAATTATTTCCAATAAATCTATTTTGCATATCACACTTTCATTTATATGAAGGCTCTTAGATTATGTAAGCTTTTTAAGTCAAAGCAGCACCTCTTTAAAATGAAATGTTTTTCAATGCAGATGTGTTGTTTACTAGTGGAAGCTACATGATCCCAGGAGATAAGAGAAGTGAAAGAACAGAAAATAGATCAGAATATGAATTTCAATGTCCTTGTGACTGTATTTTAATTTAATAAATTGGAACTGATGGGATGGGTCCTTAAGTTGATGAAGTATGATGAGGGCTTAATCTGTGACTGAAATAAACATCCTAAAGAACATTTACGATACCAAATTGTAAATCAATGTTAGAACCACCTAAAATATCTCACATTCTTCTTCCCCATAACTGAAGTTTTAGAAAATTTCTCAAAGTGTAACAGTAAAATCACATGTGAAAATATTAAAGAGTGAACTAAAAATGCTACCCAAACTACAGTAATTCATTCTAACAACATTACAAACTATGCAAGAAGCTGCACTTAAAATTTATACTAGAAGAAAATACATGGATATTTCCAGTCCGTGATCTGCCTATCATCAGGCTTTTGAATCTCAATATTACAGCTGCCCCTTACCCCGATATCAAAAGAGTGAAATTAAATGTGAGGATGAAAAGTGAATGATACAAAGTCAGGAAAAATGGGAAGACTCCAGTTAAATTAGCATCTTTACAAAAATTCTTACTGAAATGCAGTATCAGAGAAATTGTGAATACTACCTAAATGCACTGGAATAAAGTTCAAAGATAATAGTTATTCCAATAACTAGCATATCATACTGAAGAGACACATTTTGAAATGTTGCTCTTTGTTTGTTAGATGGAGTGCAAGTAACTCCAAGGTCCTAAGATTTAGTGCAATCAAAATCAACATTAAGTTGTGAGTAACAAATACCTCAAGTGGCCATAAGTTGTATTAAGAAACAAGAGTAGCTGCAGGGTTAACAACTGAGTGTACTGACATAAGGTACACTTACAACAGTGAAAAAAATCAGATTAAAAACCATACATATATGCAAGAATTACATACTGTACAGAGGTCTTTGTACTGTAACTTCTGAAACTTGGTGTCTGTGTTTCCTGCACACAGCTCCACATATCCAAGGACTACTTGAAACACGGTGTTGTGAATGGCTTGAGTGAAGTGCATATGTAACTGGTCCATTGCTGTCTGAAAGAAATGGAGTAACATAAAATCAAATAGTAAAATTCAATTTGTCATATACCATCACCTTTTAGCCACCATCTTTTAACATAAGTCTGTTTCAGTACTGAACACTTGTAAGCATGTCCTCCAATCTCTGTCTCAAAAATACCTAACATAGATCTTGGCGATATTACAATATGGTCACATAAAAGAGTTCAGGTATTACAAGTAAAACCAGTTTCCTCTGCCATCTTCCCTCTATAATTTATCTTTTTTTTGTACATTGTCACTAATAAATATTAATTTTACAGCTATATAATATAGCTAATTATAGAATTTATTCACTCATTTATTTACCCTCCCAAATACTGATAATGTGTCAAAAAAAAATTAGTTGAGATTCATGCTCTTTCTCCCAGTGGAAACACTTCCAACTAAATAAAAAGTATTTCCTTTGCAATCATTAAAATTAAAAGCATGATTACAAAGTCTTCATCCACTTGCCAGACCGAAGAACCCAAAGTAGAATTAAGTATCACAGAAAGGCATGCACATCTTATAAATAAATTTCCTATAAAACTCCTCTTTTTGATAGAAAAAAAAGACATTTGTTTTTAAAAAAAAGACTACTTTTTCCAGCAAAAAGTTACATATACGTACTAAGGACTAATGACTACATAACATATTAGTTTTGCCATAATCATGTCTGAGTTTCAGGTCAGGGTGTTTCCCAAGTGTCCCTGTTGTTAATAAACTGTAACATTATTCCATTTCAGAAACTGAATTTTCTCACTGTTTCAGGACATACATATAATCAGCACATGGTATACAGGAACTGATAAAAATAGTCTTTCATATGCAAGAATAAAGTTATCAGATCCTGCAGATTTGAAAATGTTCAGTTTCACTACTTCATATTTGACATTTTTACCTACTGACAAGAGCTGAGAACTCAATTACTCCATAAGAAATGAAGAAGAATTCTGCTTAAACTCTATTGAAAACAGCCCATCTTCTACAGCTAGTCCTGACTTGAATTAGCCAAAGAAAACAGAATGACAAATGAAATAATGAAAAGTACTGAAGATACCGAAGGATCTTGACATTTTGTTTACTGCAAAGAGGTCAGTATGGGAGATATTTCAATAACAATGCAACTAAATTATTTTCAGGACAAGTTCAAAATACTTACTTTAATAAAAAGAATGTCAAAAACAAGTCACTCTAAATGGAACAAAGCAGGCAAAACCATGCAGTAACAAGTAACACTTCAGTTTTGTCAGAAACTTCACTCCTTTCCAACAAAAAATCTGCCTTTCTCAACATGCCATGCACTTGACTTGGAGCAGTGAATGAATTGTATCCATTTTTGCTCAGTTAATAAGAAATTGCATACAATGCACAAAAAGAAGAAAAAGTCTAATTAATCTTCTTCTCTGATTTTAAGTTGCATTCCAATAGTTCTGCACATTAACAAAGTATGGGAAGATAAATCCATTTCTATCCTATTGCAGAGCTACACTGTCAAGCCAGGAAAAAAAGAACCCAACTTTGCTAGAAAGGTTCTAATTAGAAAGAAGCAAAACAAACAAACAAAAATTTAAAACAAACCAAAGAAAGGCAATCTTATATCAGATATGCTTCTGACATTTGGAAATACCATTAAAAAAAACAAGCATAATAAAACATTAATGGGGTTCTTGTCCTGTGCTCATCAGGGGACACGTTCTTTGACTTGATCTTTAGCAACTAAATCTTTCTGGGAGAATCTCTTGCCTAAGTAAATCATCACTGTTACACTGGCACCACCACGTGCAGCCTCACTGTGCTATGAACACTGATCACTGACAAAACATGCCTCCAAGACTTTCAAGTCTCCTTACCCTTTCTCTTTACTTCACAGGACCTTGATATTATCTCCCATACTTCAGACCTGCTGCAGAAGGAAACTGGTTGACTGCCTTCTCAGAAAAACAAGCCAGTATGAAGCCTCAAGGCAGTGCACCAAACAGAAGAGAACTCCATCCTATGGGAGAACTTGGGTCTTCTCTTATTTACACAGAAAATGCTCTAAGCGCACACAGATGTAACTTTCAGGACACGTTCACAGTATGTGTCTGACATGCCATGGGATGTATTTTACTGCAAAAAAACTACCTCCTCACATGTACCATTCCCACCATGTTAAGAGTGCAATATAAAATGGAAATACTCAAGGCAGAGGTTGTGCACAACCCAGAAACACAGACCTAGCTATAAAAAAATAGCATTCACATGACCAAATAGAACGAATAGTGCCAAGAGTAGTACAAACAGAGCTGAAATATGCAACAGTTACAGTTATAACCCGTCCAAAAAGCTACATGCTGCAGTAACACACAGCTTACCTTTAGCAAGTACTGCTAAATTATCTGAGCATTATAAAAACCTCTGTATACTCAGCAAGATCCATCAGCATTCGTGCGCTGGTTTTGGCTGGGATAGAGTTAATTTTCTTTACAGTAGCTATTATGGGGCATGGGGCTGTGTTTTTGATTTGTGCTGGCAACAGTGTTGATAACTTAGGGAAGTTTTAGCCATTGCTGAGCAGTGCTTACACAGGGTCAAGGCCTTTTGTGCTTCTCACCCCAACCCTCCACGTTGGGCTGGGGGCGCACCAGGAGTTGGGAGGAGACACGGCCAGGAAAGCTGACCAAAGGGATATTCCATTACATGTGGTGTCATCCTTAGCAGTAAAAGCTGGGGCAAGAAGACAGAACAGGGGGATGTTTGGAGTGATGAAGTTTGTCTTCATAAGTCACTGTTAACACATGATGGAGTCCTGCTGTCCTGGGGATGGCTGAACACCATCTGACTTTGCCTTCCCACCAAGGGGGAGGAAGCATCCTGCTGTGGGGGGCTAAGCTGCCACCTGGGATTAAACCACAACAATTAGGAAAATAAGTTTCCATCACAGTATTCAAAGCTTCATGCTGAATATTCTCTGTAACTTCCTCAGAAGATAAGTACTAACCTGTGTTTTTCCAAGCAGCCTGTAAGCCTGCTGAACCTTTGTATAATGATTGATATCAAAATTCTTGCATATTTTGGAAAGTGCTACATCCAATTGTTCCTATAAAAATGAAAGAAAAAAAGGGTTAAACACTAAATAAAAACAGGCCAAGTAATACATTACTTAAACAACAGCAAGTGAGGATGACATTTATTTAAACAGTCTGATAATTATAGTTGTAAAGTAACCAAGACTGTATGGGACTTGACTGTTTTGAGGTGCTTAAATGTTACTTCTTGCAGTTCTAAGTACTTCAGTGTCAGCCAGAAAGTTCCAGCACTCCCAAGAACAAGCAAGAAAAAGAACATTATTTCACTGAAGTCTAATTTGAAGTGATGTTTACTTTTAGAAGGCCTAGCACCTCAATAAAGAAGTTGGTCTACTTCCACCCCTTAAAAAACCCAGATCTGGGGGTTTCAGCTCAAGCAATTCAGTTATAGACCTCTTAACCCTCTGACTGCATCTCTTAGATGGAACTAACACTATTTGAATTAAAAATTCATTGGCAAGACAGCCATTTATACAACAATCAGTACCTGAGAGAGTCAAAAAAGAAAGTAGACACACAATTACTGGTTTTGCCAGCAGAGCTGTGTCTGAGCATACTGAACAGCTCTGCAATAAACGAAGTTCAGCTATTATGTAAACTAAGTGAAAAAAACTTCCATAGGGTCATGTATTTAATGACTAATAAAGCTTTCAAGAATTTGACTATGTAGCTTAAAAACATAATTCTCACTTAGACGCTGTAATATATTCAGATACACAGCCTAACTCTAGCTATTTTCAACCAACAATGTAAAAAATAAAAGCAGGATGAATCAATAACATACAATAACATACACAGCTAGCAAGTATTTTCTTTCCTTGCTAGATACTAAAGCCATTTCAATTATTATTTAATGATCTTGCAGTACAGTCTTGCTCTTAAAAATAGAAACCACAGTAGATGGGTGTTTAGTCCCCCATGTACTTTTACTTACTCCATTGGAAAATTTTCATGAATTACATCATTAGTCACAAAATATTTTTGGTTTTAATCCTAGAGATTTGGTGGGGGTTGGTTGTTTTACTTTCTTCCCTAAGCCAAATGGTAAAAGGACAAGCAACCTAAAGATTCAGAACTTCTCTAAAACATTACTCAGCAATTTGAATTTCAGCCACATACTGATTTAAAAAAAAAAAAAATTCCTTCTCCTGTTTCTTGCAGAACAGCTGTACAAAGAGAAAAACTGGGATATCAAACTGCCCATGAACAGAGCTCTTAAACACAGAGAACATTAATCTTTTCAGTTACATTTTTCAATAGCTCCTTCCACTAGCCATCTTGTATTTTATTTGTAACATAGTATAAAAGTAAGTTCTATATTAAAACCTAAATTAAAATAAGACAGAACAAGGAAAAAGGAATGGACTTAAGTAAAGACACTCAACTATTTAAAAGACTCATTATTGAAATCTTAACTAGCAGAATATTATTCTATATTAATATCAGCAATACTCCATGGACCCAAGGATGACTTATGTTTTTCTCCCATATGCACAGGCATAATTCCATTAGAAAATAAGATACTTTCACAAAAGAAAATAAGATATTTTTATAAATTCACAAGTAATAAAAATCTTGAATGTGATTATTTATCTAGCTGTGAATTGCCCTCACCAACCAATATGGCACATGTTATCATATTTTGGTAAGACCAGAATTTGCTCTTCAAAGCTGTTACTAGAAGGAAGTAAAGATGCATGTCTCCTTTCAAGCAATATCAGTATTTGCCCACAAGGAGAAAATGAGCGTGCTCACTCTCACAAGGCCTGTGTGAGAGTGAGAAGAAAACAGTCAGTCCATCAACTCTTTTGAACCAGACATGCTCTGAATAAAGCACTATCAGAGAAAGACTAAAGGAACAAAAAAAGCTTTGCATAAAAGCTGAAATACAAAGACATAACTGAAGGAAATATACAAAGTTCTAATTTTACAGGGAATTGAATAACAAGGTACAATAAAACATGTCTGACTTTTAGCGAGCATATGACAACAGGTGTAGACAGATGCTGAAGTAGCTAATTCAGGTTCCTGCTAAACATTACATGTGTGTGCATTACGTGCATCACAAACATTATACATACCTACATTGCTAGACTTCTTACAAAAAGCTTGCCAAGTTCCAGCTCAAAATTGCTTAGTAGTGGAGTTTAAATTTGAATTCCTCTTTTTGCACCAATTTCCAGCAAGACACTTAACATTTTATATTCATTCGCTTTTGTGATACTATCTACCAACTTAAACTGACCTTAGTTGCACCCTTCACAGCTATTCAAGTCTTATTTCCTACAGCTTAGCACAGACCCTATTCAGCACTTTCCAGTCTGCTGAGCTCTAAAATTTCCTGTGAAATTGTGATCTCTCGTATATCTCATCCAAACCTACTGGCTTGCTGTTAATTTATTTTCATAACTACTTAGAGAAGTAGTCTAAAGAATTCACAGAAGTTCAGTACTTCAAATGTTATGTGACTTTTTAAATTTGACTGCTCTACCATTTATAGTGGGCACAACTAGTGAACTGGGTCATAACAGGATAATATATTAAAGAGCATTTAGGTTGATTACAGCACTAAATTCTACATGAACAGCAATGGCTACAGCATGCAAAGAGAGTATTTGAAAGAAATGTACACATTCTGTAATTGCTAACTAACAAAATTGCTTTTCTAATTGTATTAGAAAGCTCTATTACTTAGAGATTAAATACTAACACATACTTAGAGGTTAAATATTAACATATACTAAACATCAGTATATTAATTCTTACCTCTATTTGTTCCAAGGTGTCCTGCAGTTTTGAATTTAATTCACTATTGATGAAAGAAAAAAAATGTTTAGAATAAATTATATATATACTGATTATATAAACATTTCAGACCATTTCTTATTTCCAAAAACCCTGCTACTGAGCCACAACATAGTAATTTATCATAAACCATTAAGATGCTGTTGCTGTGTCAGACTAGCACCATCACACCACTGCTATGTGGAAAAGCACATTATTCTAGGTTTATAATGCAACAGTGTTAAGAGGGCCTAGACAAGACCCCATCCTGCTAGGATTTAACCAAGTATTCAAAGACATTCCCAACCCCGAAGAAACTTCCTTTAAATGCTTTGGTGTGGCACTGTGGTCTACAGCAGAACATACCCAGAAGGGTCAGGACTGTCAAGTCTTTGCAAACTACAGTAATTTTTATTTGTTGCTCAGGACCCCCTTACAGAAATGCTATAGGGAAAAGAGAACTTAAGCTTTCTCAGAAAAAAATTAAAGGTTGGTATAAAAGATTAACAAAAATATCTACCAGAAGAGAAACTATTTAGGACAAAGAAAGGCACCACTGCACCTTTGCAACAATCAGCTTTAAAAATTTCAGAACAGCAGCAATTTAAAAAAAAGACAAAAAATACGACTAGTATGCTTTTGTTTGGAAGGGTCAAAGCAACAAAGAAATAGGCAGGATATTCTCTTCAAGCACAGAAAGCACAGTTTGCATTAAATAATCACCATATCTAATTTTAAACAACTTCCTTCTGTACTCCTCTCCATGCTTCTCTTCTCCTAAGAGGCCTACCTACGTTAATTATCAAAAGACAGATTGTAGCTTCTCTACTTAGCTCTCTATGCTTAAATGATAGGCCCATCACCCTCCTTTTTTGTTTCTATTAGATAAATTGGGTACAACACCCTCCAAAGAAAAGTTCAAATAGAAAAAAAAACTGCATCCAAAAGAGCTGCCAATAAATACCAAAGAGAGTACCCAATATTTCCTTACTGTTTCTCCACGTGCAATGAGCCTTCAAACAGAAGGACCTCCATAATAATCTGATATTACTACATCTCGTGCTGGAGTTTATGAGCATTTCCTCCAATTTCCTTTTTTTTTTAAGGCAATGGAAACATCAAGTCTTTCTAAGTTAGAAGCTGCAGATATTTAGATTAGTTTTGGTTCTGAAAGCAATTTCTTCATGTCAGCATGAAACTCTGCACTTGCTAATTTCACTGCCAAGAATCAGGGCAAGTTATCTTGCAGAAGCCATCTTGCTATAGGCAAATTAATTCGAGAATAAAAACTTCGCATTAAAAACTCAGCTCAGGTATCTCTAGGCTGGAGGCTGTAGCACAGTTATAATTCACTTTAAATTGAAACTTTACCTGCCAACATATTACAACAATTATATAGTCCAAACATTGATTATATACTGTTATGATTGTGAAGCCTGGTTAGTCATGGTAGAGGGAGGTGGGAAACCACTGAGAATACTCATGCTTTTATAACTGCCTCAATTTTACTTTTCTAAGCTGAAAATTACTTTTCAATTAAACTTTCTTTAGAGAATGAGAATTAATGACCACTGTTTTATACTATTTACAAATAAAATAATACAGAAGCTGAAACCTGCACAATGTCACCCTACCTTATACAACTGTAGTGTTTGAAAGTGCTGGCAGCTTTCTGGCATTCCAAGCACAGCTGAATAGCTCCTGGATAATCCTCTTCCTTAGGATAAAATACAATTGAAAGTTCACGTGAAGCAACAGTGCAATACCCATTTTTGCATGCATGCTTATGTATAAATATTAAGAATAAAATATTTTGCCTTTTCTGTCTATACAGTAAAGTTAAAGAGTGAGCATCTACTGCAGCATTTAATGTGCAAGTAGTTCAGAATTAGAAGCAGATGCTAGCAACATCAAAAAACACTATGTATTACATTACCTTATGCAAACAACTTGCTGTATAGTTTCCTTATGCATACATAAAAAGTACATCACTAAGTTTTTATTACAGAACAACTAACATCTTCTCAGTTATCTATCTATTCATGAACATGGAAAGAGGTTAGTTCAGGCACTGGCAGGCTGTTCCCATAGTTTATAAAACCTAAAAGGAAACAAGGAAGACACTCCCAACAGTACACCCAAATAAACACTATCTAAATTGACACATTCTATAGCTCATTAGAAATTAACTTAAATACAACTGACTCACAGAAGGCCTCAGGAAACAAAGAACACACTATGGACGCATTGTCCTAATATGTAAGAAGAATATCCAACAGGTAGACAGCTCAATCAGGAAGTATACGATGATGCCAGGACAAAACAAAAACATACAAAAATGTAAAACCCAAGGATCTTACCAACAAAACACGGGCATTGCCTCAGATATATGTGTTATTTTTTATTCTATTAGGCATGAGACCAGAAAGGGAAGAAGGAAAACCCTCTTTAATAGCTAAGAGCTTCCATTTTTTGTCGTAATTACATCTGTTATATTACGTGCTTTAGAGAGCTCAAATGCAGTGCTGTTACTGGAATTTCAGTCATTGACTGAATAGTAAAAATTCAAGGGTAATTTATATTCAGCTATTATCATAGAAGAGTTTCTGAAATGAAATTTGTTTTAGCAGCAATGTTCTAATGCAGATCAAATTTAGCAAAAAAAAAAAAAAACATTAAAAAAACCCAAATACATTATCCATTAGACGAAAACAGAACAGTACACTGGTCTAAAATGAGGGTTGTGTTTACAGCTCTTTACATCTTCCTCCACTGGAAACCTGGTACTTGCTCCATTAAGTCTAACAGAACTCAAATCAGAAAGCCTGCTTGCATAAAATATGTTACTAATATATTCCAGATGCAGCTCAGCCCTGTAAGATACTGTAGCTTCATTCTTGTTCTTTTTTTAATTGAGAACCCTTTCAAAATGTTCTTCTGTGAGTGGCTGCTAACAGCTCTCCTGCATATTCCAACCTATATTAACTCCTCTGAGTACAGAAAACAATACAGCTCTAAAACTGCACTCAGCCAAAAGCTGAGTTCCAGCCCTTAAAAAGCACTGACCAATTACAATAAACAGACATTAGGGTCTGTGTGTAGATGTAACACCCACACCTCCTCAGGACAACTCCTGCCAGTAGATAGTGAAGAGTTGATTTCCTGTGTAGCAAAATACAGCACAGAAATTAAAAGCTCATCATTGTACAGGGATTACTGAGCAGAAAGCAGCACTTATGCCACCTGAAAATGGGTGTAGTTTCGCTTGGTAAAGAATAAGAAAGTTTGCTGACACAAGGTGACTTACTCAATGGAATTAAATTCACAAAATCTTTTAAGCTAAAACTATTAAGATTCAATTTCCAAATTTAATAACTGAGGATTGTCATCATGACATTTCATCCAGTATTAGCTGTAAATACTTGGCAAACTAGCAAGTTGAAATTGTTACACTACATGTACTATAGCTGTCAATAAAATCCTGAGGCTGTCTTTCAGACAATTAATCACCTTAAGACAAGATCTTATTTTGCTCTGTGCAGTATCTACTGCATGTTTAGGCAGTATACATAACAGTATCAGAATTTTCAGTGTCATGGCCTGCATGCTGCAATGTTTTCTACAATTGAATTAAAAAGCCAATCCAATGAATAAGGAGAGAAGGCTACTACATTTACAAATAAAATACTAATCAGGGAGCCCATCTATAAATTTGTACAGGAATATACCAATAGATATTCTTTATCCAGACCCAGCATATCAACAAACAGCTAAATCTCATCTTTTTTTTTTTCCCTAAATATCAAGCTAAAGAAAAGAGGTATAAGTTGAGAGCAGGGACAAGTGAAGACTCCACAGCATTTTTACTGAAGTAATTCAAGATTCAGTGCCCAGATCGAAAGGCAGGAATGAGTTTTTGATAAAAAATACTCTCCCCCAGCAGCGGGGCTCTCTAATTCGATATGAAGCTTTTCTCAATTTAAAAGAATAAAAATATAATTTCATCCCATGCAGACACCCTGTCTGCAAGAGGAAAGGAACGGACAAAATTAAGATGACTGACAAATGTAAACTTAGAATAGGTTCAAATTATACCAGTCTGGTAGGGACTTACCTCCAACATCTCACTCAAACGCACATCAGTTCTTTGCTAAAATAAACAAAAAAAAGCCAAAAAAAAATTCAGTCATTACTACACAGAAATGAAGAAAAATATTTGTCACTGAACAAAAACAACTGTACATACCAGTGTTTTTATTGTTCTCAGAGACTTTAGCAGTCCAATAAGCAGCTGTCGTTTCCTCTGATTTGCAAGTAGCCCCAAACTAGTTTGTGTGAAGCCTTCCTTTGCTATATTCAGGTGTCTGCGAAAGTTAAAAATTAACATAATCTTCAACAATTCATAAAATAAAACTTACTTCTAATCAATTCTAACAAGTCCAACAAAATACATGGTAGAAATGAGATTGTCAGCATTGTTAGGGAAACTCAGATAACAAGATTATACCAACAGACTACTAAGAAGGTACATCCTCCCTTCTGCATTTGTCTGTGGACCAGTGATGTATCTCAAAAGCTTTCTGTTTCAAAGAGAACTCCCAATTGCAAGAGTGAGAGCTGCAAGAGTTTGCAATTGTTTGAGTATGTCTAACTACTACCGTTAATAGCATTCAGCACATAAACAGGAAATATCAGCAAGCAAACATCCTGCGTTTACGGATTTCTTCTTAAATACTTCCCCACTTTCAATCTCTGCAGTTACTTAAGATACCTTCTTCCATTTGTGCAAATAACCGCTGCTAACTGAAGGCCAGTCTGCAATGATGTAACACGTTCAAGTTCCTACAGAGAGACAACGGGTTAAACAAACATACAAGTTACACACCAGTGAGGACTGATTAGTAGATTTCTCTTGAGATGTTATAATGACTTTGTAAAGTTACTTTATATATTATTTGTTTCATCACACTAAGCACTGCAATGTAACATTAATATAAATGATATTTTAAAATACAGTTCTCTTTTGAAGATATTTGAAATCTGTTTTCATTGCAGTGGGACCCTCTACATTTATATTGCACATTTAGCCTAAGAATTTCTGTACCATTAATGTATTACAACATAATGATCAAAGCTTCAGGGATAGAATCACAGGGCTTAATTTGCATTAATATGCCAGAGAACAGCAAAACAAAAAAAGCATATTGTGTTTCACACAGCATTTTCTTTTTCAGAAGCACTTGTGTTCTACCAACTTAATAGATGTCACATCATAATGAATGTTAATTGTATCCTGTTGACTTTCAGCTGAAAACTCTTCAGCAGAGGTGACCTGAATTTAGCTTGATTTTGACTAGTGAAGTGCCTAGCATAATCTCAACTCCTTGAAAAAAATAAATGTTTAATATAAGTATTAGGATTTCTTTTGTTAGGAACAGCACTGCAGAAAAGTGTATTCTTTCCCCAGGCTACAGGAAAAAAGATTTTATATATATATATATATATATTTTTTTTTTTTTTTTTAAATTCTGCTTATAATTTCAAAACTTATAAAGTGCTTTCCATGAGAAGGGAAATTTTCACTTTGAAAACTAATCTAATTCTAAAAATATGACAAGCAAAAACAAGTTCAAAGTTCAGTTCAGTTTCAGAGCAGCTCCTGGTCAGCCCCCAAATCACTAAGCTGCATCTTCCACCAAAACCTTCTCCTTTATGTCACCAACGTTGCTTTTGTAAAAATGACAGCTTAGTTGCTGATATGCAAAATATCTTAACAAACCAAATTCAAAGATTACTTTCCTCAATACCTACTTCTCTCTAAAAACATACTTTGCAAATATCAGAGCTATTCAAAAAGCCATTGTTCCCTTGTTCATGAGGAATTGCATACAGTAAGGAGCAACTCCACTCCAGTCTTGCCTCTTGCAAAGACTGTAAAATCTCTCCTTTAAACATGACTGGATGGAATGGGAAGAGAGTGCAGTCTAAAGATCCCCAAAGAGGGAGTCCTCTGCCCAGCATTTAGGGCTAAATACAGTTTTTCTGTTCTCAAAAACAATCTTCCACCCACTGGGTGTTCCTAAAGCATGTCTTTCCTCCAAGAACAGAAAACTGTAAATCCCTTATGACGTGTCTGTGCCATTCCTCTTGTGACCACAGGAGTGTATGGTAGACCAGTACTTCATACTAGGCATGGGGTTCAAACCATGATATCCCTAAACTACACTTTGCACAGTGAAAATGGGTCCAGAAGATGTGTTCAGCTGCATTTTTGATTCTTCTAATGATCTGTTAGTGTAGCTCAACACTGAACTGGAGCTGCCATTACAAGTTCACAAAGCACATCAGGAGGTTCATTTCATGAATCAGTGGGAAAGTGAGTCCTATAATGCCCACCAGAAATCTCCGATAAGTCTCCTGACAAGAATAACTCTGTGCAGGCCTGTGCCCGTAAGTAACACTGAAGAATTACTGACATCAGGCACAGATGCATTTAATAAAAGTTTTTATAAGATTTTTACTGGCACAATGGATTTTTAACTGTCCCTTTGGAATATCTGAAAGCACTTCTAGGTATAAAACAGATGCGGCTCACTAAGATGTTGCTGCAGTAAGAATGTTGGAACCCTGGGTTCTGAGAATTTCAGCCTTTCAGTGCTGACAGACAGTGATCCTCAGAAGTACACTGTATTTGACCCGAAACCTTGGGAAAAGCTCCCTAAATTGTGTGATAACACTGAGGTTGTTGCTGTGTAATTAAAACTTATATCACTGGGTAGAATACGTAGAGACGTAAAAAATTAGATTTAGGGGATATAGGTAATATTAGGTTACAATATGGAGGAATTTGGGTGTGGATCTTCTTCTTCCTTTCTCCTTTCTCCTTCTTCTTCACAAATCTAGGGGTTATGCTATTGGGTCAAAAGTCCCTCACTGCAGGACATGAAAAGTTAGTAATTGGATTATAAATAAAAACAAGTTACTTGGTATTTCATAATTGGTTGATTTAGACCTTAAAAAGCCTTGAAAGTTAGAACTCATGGCCATTTTCCACCTTGTTACCTGGGAGGCATACTCCCGTGCAGCTGTATTATAGATAAGCTATAATAAACAACTAAGTCCGAACAAGAATTCTCGGTCTCCTGCATTTTAATTCAAACTCTGAGTAAAAGAATTTGTGAAACAGAAGCAAAGAAGAGAAAAGTAAAAAACAGGAAAATTCATAACTGGTGCCCCGTGTGAGGATCGAACTCATGACCTTCAGATTATGAAACTGAACATTACACAGGAAAATGCAAGAACATGTGCCGCAGTTCCACTATGCAGTGAGAGGTTTTCAAACAGAAGCTGCCGGATTCCAAAAAAGCAGCACTCACTCAAAAACATCAACTTCAAACCTGCACAACAGTGAAAAAATACCAGAAGATTTTTATACCATACAATTACCCTTTCTGCCCCTTCTCCACTATCTTGTGAAGACTCAACCAGAGTAGCACTTAGCAGCCTCCTTCTGCAATAGCCTCCCACTTGACTCCTTTAACTAAAACTGAAACAACATTACTGTTACAGCCTTTTTCTTCCACCTGCTATTGCAGGATATGACGCAAGCAATGGTAACTTCTCCCCCCTCCATTTTTCTTTAAACAGCAGCACTCCTTTTACCAGGCAATGTGCCAGAACACAGATGGCAACTTCTCTAAGGCTGGTTGAGCTGGCCATAAGAACAAGAGAACAGAAGAGGACATTGTGACCTCTGGATAAAAGAGGAAAATATTTGCAGCTCCTTGATATCTACCACAGGTTAATAACCAGAAAGCCATCTTTTTTCTTCCACACTCTCTCCAGCTTCTTGCCCAAAATGAGAACTGCCATAATCACCAGTTTAACAGTGGTGACACATGGTGCTGTACCAACAAAAGTATTCACCACATTATCATTCTCGGACTAACTTTAATCACCATTTTCACTTTGCAGAATTCTCCATGTTGTTTCATGTAATGATCAGATAAGATAAAATCAGGAAGTCCCGACCAAATGTTATAGGGACAGTATGAAGACAAAATGAGTAGGAAAAAAAGCACCTTAGAGAACTGTTACAACACCTGTTGCAAATACATTTTGGGAGAAAGAAGAGAAGCCATGCCAATACTCTACAGCAAGCAGCTAAACCAGTTTTGCTTTGTTTTGCTCTTGGAGATCTTTGACATGTTGAGACTCTATTCATTTTCATCTTCAACATGGATGACAGATCAAAGGGGTCTGAGTCGGAGGATCACGACAGCAAGAATGATCAACTCCTAGTCAACCCTCAAATTTTGTAGGATCTGCTCCAGCTGGATCTCTACAAATCTATTTGGCCTGATGGGATTCATTCAAGAATCCTCAAAGAGCTGGCTGATGTCATTGTAAAACCTCTCTCAATGATTTTTGAGCAGTCTCAGGAATCCAGAGAGGTCCCAGCTGACTGGAAGCTGACAAACATTGTCCCAATTTTCAAGAAGGACAAGGAGAACCCCAAAAACTATGGGCCTGTCAGTCTCACTTCAGTGCCTGGTAAAGTTATGGAGATTATTCTGGGAGGTATTGAAAAACACCTGAAAGACAACGCAGTTACTGGTCACAGCCAGCATGGCTTCATGAGAGCAAAATCCTGCTTGTCAAACCTGATTTCCTTTTATGACAAGGTAATTCACCCAGTTGATCAAGGGAAGCCAGTTGATGTAACCTTTTTGGATTTCAGCAAAGCTTTCAATACTGTCTCATAGTATCCTTCCAGAAAAAATATCCAGCACACAGCTGGATAAACACATCACGTGATGGGTGAGCAACAGGCTCACAGTTCAGGCACAAAGGATTTAGTCAATGGGGGGACATCAGGCTGGTGACCTGTCACTAGCGGGGTTCCGCAGGGCTCCATCTTAGGCCCTCGGCTCTTCCACGTCTTCATTAATGACTTGGACACAGGACTGGAAGGGATAGTCAGCAAGTTTGCAGACAACGTAAAATTGGGAGGAGCTGCTGACTCCCTTGAAGGCAGGGAGGCCCTGCAGAGAGACCATAGAGGACTGGGCAATCACAAACAGAATGAAGTTCAACAAAAGAAAGCACCAGATTCTGCACCTAGGAGGGAGCAACCCTGGATGTAGAGACAGACTGGGGAATGAGAGGCTGGAAAGCAGCCCTGTGGAAAGGGACCTGGGAGTCCTGGTCGATGGCAAGTTGAATGTGAGTCAGCAGTGCCCTGGCAGCCAGGAGGGCCACCCGTGTCCTGGGGGGCATCAGGCACAGCATCACCAGCTGGGCAAGGGAGGGGATTGTCCAGCTCTGCTCTGCACTGGGGCAGCCTCACCTTGAGTGCTGGGGGCAGTTTTGGGAGCCACAATATGAGAAAGACATTAAGAAGTTAAAGAATATCCAAAGGAGGGCAATGAAGATGGTGAAGAGCCTTGTGGGGAAACTGTATGAGGAGTGGCTGAGGTCACTTGGTCTTTTTAGCCCAGAGGAGACTGAGGAGAGACCTCACTGCAGCCTACAACTTCATCATGAGGGGGAGGAGGAGGGCAGGCACTGATCTCTTCTCTGTGGGGCACAGTGACAGGACCCAAGGGAATGGCCTGAAGTTGTAGCAGGGGAGGTTTAGGCTGGATATCAGTAAAAGGTTCGTCACCCACAGGGTGGTTGGGCACTAAAACAGGCTCCCCAGGGAAGTGGTCACAGCACCAAGCCTGCCAGAGTTCAGGAAGCATTTGGACAATGTTCTCAGGCACATGGTGTGACTCTTGGGGACAGTTCTGTGCAGGGCCAGGAGCTGGGCTTGGATGATCCTAGTGGGTCCCTTCCAACACAACATATTCTGTGATTCTGTGACTCTCACAACTGCCTGAGATTAGTGGCAGTTAAGTGATCTTACGAAAGGTCACTGCTGCTTTCTCTTATGGACTAAGATGTGAAACCACTCCTAAGCACAGGCACTAAAGCAGCTCCTGTTCCAAGTCCATTATAGGTATTAGCCAAGCCTATGA
This sequence comes from Corvus kubaryi, assembly GCF_017639235.1. NCBI lineage: Eukaryota > Metazoa > Chordata > Aves > Passeriformes > Corvidae > Corvus > Corvus kubaryi. The sequence goes on from NW_024581137.1 coordinate 35,491,743, forward strand.
ATTCAAGTCTTCAGAAAGCCTTCTTAAAATGAGCATATGCCAAAACCTTTATCATGTTAAGGACCTTCAACTCAATACACCCTTGGTTTCCACTACAGAGATAGAGCTTTAGCATACAAAAATAGCTGGTTCCAACCAGGCACTAGCATCCCTACTACAAATAGTACTACCATAACAACACAACTGCAGCATTATAACAGCACAAAATTGAGCAGTTTATTCTTGAAAAGTAACTGTTAGTTATCTTACCTCAACATATGCAGGCTGTTTTTCAAGGATTAAATCTGCAACTTTCTTAGATACCTTAAAAAGAAGAATATTCCATGTGATACATAGCAATCTCAATTAAGTAGGCTATCCCCATACTAAAGTTCTACACGTTTGTGATTATCATTAAATTCTGCATTTTTCAAATGTATTAATAAATATTCCACAACACATTAAAAAAAAATCATAAAAATTATGATCAGCTTTCCTTAGAGCCAAGATAAGAAAAACGTTCACAATTCCATCTAGGGATTAGTGGGCATTTTTAGACTACTCACTTAACTCTCTGCTTGTTGAGCAATATGCTAGAATAGCAAATAGAAATAATTTGGGACACTGCAAATGTTTACATTCTGCTCATGCTATTGCTAGAGTACAAATTTAAGTTAACCATACAGCATGGTGTGCTGGCTTGGGCTGGGGTAGTTAATTTTCTCCAAAGAACCTGGTATGGGGCTGTTTTGGACTTGGGCTGAAATCAGTTTTGATAACACAGAGGTGTTTCAGTTGAGCAGCACCTGCAGAGGATCAATGCCTTTTCTACTCCTCGAACCACCTCACCTGCAAGTGGGCTGGGGGTGCACAAACTACTGAGAGGGGACATAGCTGAGACAGCTGACCCCAACTGACCCATGGGATACCCCAAACATATGGTGTCATGCTCAGCATATACAGCCGGGGGGAGAAGAAGGAAAGGGAATAATGCTCAGAGTGATGGCATTTGTCTTCACAAATTACTGCTATACAATAGAGCCCTGCTCTCCTGGAGAAGGCTTAACAGCTGCCTGCTCATGAAAAGCAGTGAATTAATTCCTTGTTTTGCTTCACTTGATTATGTTTCACCTATTTTTCAGCTATTTCTTTTGCATTATCTACCTTTATGTCAACCCATGAGCTTTTTCACTTTTACTCCTCCCATTCTCACCCCCCCCTCCCCCCTGTGGGGAAGTGAGTGAGAGACTGAGTGATACTCCATTGCCATCTAGAGTTAAACCACAACACCTGGAGATCTAAGAGAGCCATGAGGACACCTACCTTTCAGACTGATACTGCATTAAATTAAAACTATGTCAAAATTAATATTCACCCTCTACACATTATACCCTTTCTTTAGAACATAGAATATGTATATTTTAAAATTTTCTCCATTGCTCTGAGTAGAATTCTAAGTAGAATGCTCCTGAAATCTGCTGTCTGTATTGAACTTAAAAACTGGGCATTGCCACCTTAATCAATCTCTTCTGCACAAACACAGAAGCTTAAAAAGAAAACCAACACTACCAGTCTTATAAATGCAAGCTTGAGAATAGTGTATCTAGTTTTGTTTTTCAGCAGGGACTAAAAATACTTAAGAAACAGTTTCAAACATAACAAAGGAATTATCGGTATTGCTCTATATTCTTTTGGGGGAACAATACTCCCAGAAATGAAAATAAAATAAAACTGGCTATGACAGCCAGCCCACAATGCACTACTGGCAAAGAGAAACAAAGAGGTTTTTCTAAACTTGACTATTTAGTCAAACATAGCACAAAGTTGAGCTCTTCAATCAGCATTTCTGTAACAAACTCATATTGGCTCCACCAGCTCCGTTCCCATCCTCTCGAAGAGCACTTGCACATAAATGGTCTTCAAAATATTCTGATGTCATCGGCTGGCAATCTTGACAAGGAGCATATAACCAGCTATGCTTTCCTCCTTCCCTAGCAAAAGCAGGCCAGAATCACAAAGCAATTTTAAAACTTTTCAGTTGTTCTTAACCTCATAGGTGTTCTATAACTACTACAGCTTTCCTCTGCAGGACAGCAAAAGAACCACTCCAGAGGGAGGTGGGGTCAGGATAGGATACTATCAGGCCAAATGCTACACAAGCCTACATGACCTTGTGGCTCTTAAGAAATTTTGTTCACTCCACAGTCTATGCACTGTGAAATTTTCACTTTCTTTTTTTCAACATATTCTTCATTCTAGTCCTGTACCTATAAAAACTTTAGGACATGGATATATCTGCTAGTTATTCAATGCTCTAGTACAAACTTAACTGTTTGATTCTTCACTGTTAAACAATGTTCAAGCAGTACACGTGAATAAAAGATACATTTCATTTTCAGTTCTTACACTCTTTTTGTTTTGCAAGTCCTCAGTTACCCTTAACTAATAACAACCTCAACACTGTCAAGCACTTGCCACAGCCACTTTTTTCCTTTCCCTTAGTGATGCTACTTTTCTTTCTGAGCTTCCAAGCTAATCTCTCAAATATTTTTTTCAGATGAGCAATATTATCCCAAATTACTTCAGTCATCTCCAAACTGTCACACCCCTTTTGGCATCTTCCATACAATTGTGCTAAGTCTTGGAATCCTGAATTGCAACTGCTAGCCAGCACTGAAGGTGACTGTGGTTATCAATGCCTGCCAACAACATTTGCTGAAGAGACAACATATTTTCTCTTTCCTAATCACATCAGTAAAAAATATTTCATCTCCTGATGAAAAAGAAAAAACAATATAGCTAAGGATATTAGATTACTAATTAAAATGAAGTCTAGCAGACATACAACTAAAAAGCCTTTCTAATCCAAATAGTCTGTACCAAGACAATTACAAATTAAAGTTGTCATGATACATACATTTAAAAAAGTTTGAGCAAGTTGGGATCCTTCCAGTGGAATGGAAAACTAATGAGCAAACTACAGAAAATAAGAAGTCTATAGTGACCCTGAAAACGAAGGGATGACCAAGATCAGCTGGGCAAAAACAGATGGTAAAAGTCAGCAAGAAGTGGAAGATCAGAGCTCTAGTACCTGTAATTCATGCTCATATAAGTGCTTTGCATTCGAGAAATTTAGAAGTTGCTGTTATCTCCAAACTACTATTGTAAATCCCTATGCCAGCTGTAGATACAGACACTGAAGCGAAAAAGGCAGTATTTAGTTTTTTGCAAAAAGAAAGGTACTGTGTGATATGTCAACAGGCTTCTTGAATCCTCTATCTAATAATCTATTCACCATCAAAATATTTTTAGGACTGAAATAACAACATATAAAAAAATCCTGCAGTTTTGTCTTCCAAGAAAGACACTAATGTCCTTTATGGCAGACAGTACTCTAAATGATCCATCACAAGATAAATGGATAATAACTGAGACAGAAGAACAAAATATGCAACAGTCTCTCACACTCTACCCGAAAATATGACATAAGAATATGAAATACAGCATATCATAAATTTTAGCACCTTGGCACATGCCCAAGGAGGAAATAATTCCTCCCTTACCAGAAACACATTTTGGTGAGATTAAGAAAGAAACAACCAAGGACCAATCCTGACTGGGGGGGATGGTGAGGGAAGAACCAGGCACATGTTTCTTGTCAAGAGTTTTGGCTTTGAGAGTTTTTACCTGTTTTTATTCTAAAAGAAAGACACATCTGGTCACATTTACTGGAAACCTTGTGCTCAGTTCTCTCCCCTATTATTCATTAGCTGCACGCACTTTCCAGTTCAAATGTTTGCAGCCATGCCCTGAAACTGCTCCTCCAGTGGCAGCCAGTTTCCGTTCTGCAAGCAAAAACGGCCATGACATTGATAACACGTATTGGGATTATGTAGCATATCTCAGGGAAGTCGTCTCAGTCTTGAGAGCACTTCCTTGCAAAACAAGGTGACCGGCAGATGTCCTCTTAAACTTAAAAAAACATCACCAACACCACACAAACAAACACAAAAAAACTACTACCTCTCACTCACTTCCAACTTCTTTCCTTATAAATCTTGGTGAGAAACATGGAGTATTCATTTCCTCAACTTCTCATTAATCTTCCACAAAACTTCATAGGTATATGTATATTATGGGGAAAGCAGTCTAAGGCAGAAGGCACTTGCTTTCTATGTATTGTTAACAATGCAACATTCTGGGTTGAACTCATTTCATTTATTTAAAGACATGAATTAGGATTATTACTTCTATTTTACTTGCAGATACTCTCCAAATTCCACAGTTAATAGATTTGTTTCCCGTATCATGTTATTCATCTCAAAAGAGCAATGGAACAACAATTAATACATGAATAGAAAATTTTAAAGTCTGCAATGTAACAAGCACCTTTCAAAAGCTGCAACTCCAATTTCTCTTCATTCCTCATAGTGACTACTCGTTACATTTCATTTGGTTTATTACATAGTAACTGTGTATCAATGTTCACTAAAAACCCTTGTAAACAATTAACATATTGGCAAATGAAATGTAAGAGAAAATAGCATCTTCAAAGAGAGAGTATTTAAAACATTTCATGTCTTACATTGCCAGAAATCCCTCAAAGAAATACTACTGAACTATTCAGCACCGTGTTGAACACTGCAAGATAAACATTCAAAAAGTCAAGTTTCTAAAGAAATAGCACATTTGCTCCTTGTTACATTACTTAACACTAAGATTTACTTCCATGATTTCATATGATTATATGATTTGGTGATGATTTTCCACTATAAAGGCACACAACATAATATTAAAAAAACTACTTAATATCTAATGCATTTAAGAAATCAAAACTTTTTCAGTTACACTTCTTGCTAGACTTACAGACAAGACAACAAATTGTGTGAGGGTATGGAGGAAAAAACTTTACTTACAGCAGCTTGCTGTTGTTTTAGTTTGTCTCTGTACTCTTCCAGTTCTTGAAGACTAAGTACCGGAGGAAGCCTCTGCATTTAAACAATAAATTAAAATCAGTGATAAATTAAAGAATGTTAACTCACTCAATGTATAAGCTAGGCAATCAGTTTCATTAAAGAAACATTCTTATGGCTTCTGCAATCTAATTTACAGAATTAATCCATTTTTTCAAATGATGGATACTGAAATCAATTAGTGTTGTTATACAACATATGATCATAATTGCCTCATTAAATAATGTCATTACCTCAAAGTTACTTTATTTTATGCCATATATGTATACACACAACCACCCAATCACAGAAATTAGTCTCAGGCAGTTTGCTAAAAAAATACACAAAATATAGAACAGATTTTTTCCTCAGTTCTCTTGACTTTTTCACTATAGTTTAAATTATGAAATGCCTGTTAGCACATCTGATATTAATTCTACCACATTAAAAGAAGAGATGATATACTATATATATATACACCAATACTCTATGCTAGAAGCTCCGTACAACTACAAGATGATGTAGGGGAATACAGTGTTGTATTAATGCAAGATCTAAGAAACAAAAAACGGCTCATTAAAACAAGCATACTTTAGGTCTTCATTTTTGTTAAGCTACCATTTTTTTCTTTTAAGATGACAGCTTACCTCTAACTCATACTTCACAATATCAAAGGAGTCATTGGAAAAATAAACTTCTTCAATGCTGTCAATTATTTCCTGTTGTGCCTGAGGATCAGTTGGTTCTTCATGCAGTTCTCTGAGCTCCTCCTGCACAAAACAAAAAAGAACTTCCATAATGTAACAACATTACATCCTAGAAAGAACAATGTTTCAACAAAACAAGCATCTTTCAAAAGCTACTTCCAACATTAGCACAAGAAGCAATGGCAAAAAAACAGAAAGATCAGTACACTGTGGCTTGTACTTCCCATTAGGCAGAGAAAGACATTAAAAACTTTTCAAAAAACATAGTGTAGACTTCAATGTTGCAGCCCACTTAAACACTTCTTCCTCGATACATTTACGGCACCAAGTGCATGTTGAGTCCACAGTTTTTTCCTCCTTAACTTCAGAAATTCTCATAATAAACTAAAAATAAACTGGCAGACTCTTTCTCCAGAAGGAGAAAAAAATTGCAAAAAACAAAGCTAATGAAACTTGAACTTTTAAAAACAGAAGAACCCTCTTTGTAAGTGACAACAAATGCATAACTTTTCAGCTCAGCCCTCACAATTCACTGAAATACAAGTCATGCCATTAAACACTCAAATTTCTACAGGTAAAACCAGAACAGACCTGCCTTCTTTGAACAAGATTAACAGCTCTCAGATTTTAGCACAGCGGTCTAAGCAGAGATGTGTTGTCAGCTTTCTGAAAGCTAATATTCAAGAGATAAGCATCCCCATCCTTGCTGTCACTATCTCCTCTGCAAGGTCTCCGCAACAATCCAGATGCTTCTGGTGGTTGAAGCAATCCAAGGACTCAGCCTGAACCTCCTATTCCCCTTATGCACTGCACATTGCAACTAATACTGGCCCTCCCCTGGATGCTGTTCCCTCAAAAAGAATGAAAAATCCTTTATCAAGACTCGAAAGGGAGAAGTGTTAGAATATTCTTTCATCAAAAAAAAAATTACACAGATCAAATTGCTTGATAATGAAATTAAACTGTGGTGAAGCAATCCAGCAGATTGAAGAGCCCCATAATGACCCTGAGCCTCCCAACAGCGCTGAGTTGTTACTGTGAGGCAAGGCGCTGGTATTTTCACCACAAAGAGGTCAAAGGTTTATTTCACCAGCTAGTGGTATCCGATTTTAGATTAAATGACTGAACAACCACTGACTTGCTTATTTCGCATGTCAGCCGAGGTAAGGTCAATGTGTACGCGTTCCGAGGCAAAGCGACACTTACAATACACAGCAAGGGGCTGTTTCTCTATGCAGTTAGAGGCAGCCAAGGGGTCACAAGTGGACGGTTTGCAACAACATCAGAGGAGCTGCTGCTCCTCTGAAATACCTCTCACAAGAAAATAAAAGAGGGGGAAAAAAGGGGAAAAAAATAAAGGCGGGGCGGTGAGGAAATAAAAAGCAATGGCTCTGATACAGAGGAAAACGGGTTTCAAGCGTATTTAGCGTCCCCGAGCACCCGCTAGCGACACCGAAGGAAGGCCTCAGGCGGTGCTCGGGCGCCCCCCGCTGGGCCGCGGGCCAGCCCGCAGCCGGGAGGCTCCGTGCCGCCATGGGGCAGCAAGGAACGGGAGAAAAACCATCGAGGAAGCAGCCGGGAACCGGAGAAAAGCCTCGAGCAGCCACCTTCTCCCTCCCCGTGAAGTTCCAGGCGCCTCCGACCTCCGTCTGAAACGCCTGATGCAGTCACTGCCACCAACGCAATGAGCGCAGCAACCCACCCGCAGCCAGAGGAAGGGCATGGACTGCACCGACAGACCGAGAGAAAGAAGGAAATAATAGTTATATCGTTATATATCTGTAAAACTATATATATAACAAAAATAAATAACAATATCAAAGGAAACTGATGCAGTTCTTTAGACAAACTCTTCAAAGGCACGTTTGGATGCGGCCCCGCTCTCAAGCGAGCACACGTCCCCAGCACCAGAGCCACAACGTGGCCCTGCTGAGACCGGGCCAAAGGCTGGGTCAGCTCCGTACCACTGGCGACAGAAGGTGCCAACACAAGTTTGCAGGAAGCTGGCAGGGAAGAGCCTGCAGCTCCACACCGGGACCAAAGAGACACACAGGACTCCAGGCAGGCAGGACTGTCCTGTCAGCTCCAGCCACCCAGCTCACCAGCAGTGACACCTTTCCACCTCACATTTTATTGTGATCATGAGGAACAGAGGAGAGGAGGGCTGGTTAGGGATGAGAGCAAAAAGATTTTTGAAAAATAGTCCCTTCAGAGTCTGTTTCAATTTTTTAACGTATGGTTTTGCGGTTTCCCACATGAGGGTACATACATTGGCCGAGGATGCACACATTCAGATTCAATGGCATGCTGCTCTTTCATTAATTTAATTTAAAAAGCAATGGAGCTATTAACTAGCCATATGCATTCCTGCCCTTTAAAACAGAAAAAAAATTATTTCCCTCTAGACTGCTTAACAAATGGTAGCTTTATATTGTACATCCTTCTGTAAATTAGTTTCACATCTTACAGTACATTGAGTTTTAGCTATATGAAACTAAAATTAAAAATTATCCAAGAGAGGCAACAGGGTCCACTGAACCATTGCAAATGGAATAACTGAATTTATCATCTGATATTTGCCTACAAGTTCCTGCATGGCTGTTTCCTGAAAGTAAAAAAGAAAAAAAACTAACCAGAGAAGAAATGCCTAGGATCATTTGAAATTCTGGACTACTGATATCTTGTCATATTGGTGAAATAATATCTCAGTGCGATAGGTCAGTCGTGATTTACATCTGCTAAAAATGCATTAAGAAAGCCATTATGGACATATATTCTGGATTTGATGTTGAAGTGACTAGGAAAATTACTAAGAAACCGTTTTATCCTGTCCTGTCTCAGTGTTTCTTGCTAAAACACTACCCAGGAAAATATTTATTAAATATTTATTAAATATTTATTAAATATTTATTAAATATTTATTAAATATTTAAGGTTTTTCTTTACCTTGTTCATTTTCTTCTAGAAAAGCAGTCTAGTTAGAACAACTCTCCAGGATAAATTTTAGCTGCCACATGAATTACAATATCTGACACCAGACTTTTTGCCATGATAACCGGCAGCTTTCAGCACATCATGCTCCAGTCGTTTGAAGTAACCAACATAGGGAAGGCCAATCTATTGAGTCACCACTAAAGGAGGCAACAATTCCTAGCTAAAGTTTATTTGCTGATTCCTTTTCATTTTCCTCATCCTTTCAATTAGATACACAAAAACGATTTTACTATATAGAAATAAGCTCATCGTTTCAGGGGTCTTGGCGAAGGGCCGGGTTAGCTCTGTCTATTTGTACTCAGACACTTTGTAGAAGGAAAGAGAGAAGTTCTATTAAATCCCTCAAGGTATTTTTCCACCTCAAAACCTTTCTAGCTATTGCCATATAAGTATCTTCCTTAAAAAAAAAAAAGCATTAAAACACATTTAACATTTTATGTTAATTCAGCAATTCCAAGTGCTATTCTGAATAAAAAAACCTATAAAAAATTGCCACAGAGGGAATCTCATGATTATACCCCTGCAGAGAACTTTGCCATTGCTAAACTGAATCAATTAGATACATAGGAGGCCAGGTAGAGCAGCATACTGGCAAGGTGGACCCCACAGTACTCACTTCAATCCACATGTCTAGGTTAATCCACACATTCCGCAGCAGGAACTCTCCAAGCAATAATGGGCCAACACAGCCTTCTAAGATACTGTTTCACAGGCTACTCATTTTTCCAAAGTTTTATTCAACAAGAGGCTTCACCTCCTACCTAAAACTTGTGTCACTTGTGGTACCAATTGTACTTTTTTTTCCCAGTACTTTGGGATCATACTTTCATGGAAAGACACTTTATCCCGTCAGGTTACCATTAGTGAAACCCACAGCAGCAGGTCTCTCTCATAATGCCACCTAAATAGATCAGTGAAAGACAGCTTCTGGGAAGGAAAAGAAAGAAGGAAAAAGAAGTCTGACAGCTTTGCGTACTCAAAGCCATTGCTAAATAAAACACAGTGCTTGCATCCACACACTTCTCGCATCATTTTGTCTCTCTGTTCTATGGAAAAAGGAGTTTACAGTCTAGAAGCCTGTGGCAATTCCTTGAAATATATTTCAGAAGAGTCATCTCATTGCAGACTCATCTGAAATGTAGTTCAGCAAGTTTTAAATGTCTACCCAGCTATTTCCCAGTGTGTCACACTCCCACACTCTTTGTATGCTGTGTAGCCTGTAGCAGCAAAACCAATATTGCTCTGTTGAATGAAGCATTACTGGTAAGGAGTACAAGCAAACATCCTGTGCATTCTAGTCACTACCATATAAAAGACTGAGAAGTGAAGACATTGAAAAAAGCTAACTGATACTACACAGAGAAAAAAAAATTAAACAGTTTCTAATCTAGTTAAAAGCTGAAGTTCAGCAACAGCCTGTGCGCTTCTATCCAGAGATTTCCAGGGGCCAAGTCTGTGCTATACTCATTTGGACACAGCCTCCCTCTTTGTCATGAGCCAAAAACACACAAACAAATATGCTGCTGATTTATATCCCTCCATTCTGAAAGTGGATAACACCTGTGTTAAAAGCTAATCCTAAATACCAGGATGAGGGCCGTGCTCAACAGATTCAATCAGCAGGTATAGTGCAACATTGTACCACTGTGAAATAAAAGAAGTAGTAAAGCATTTATATATGTATCTGTATACACACATGCAAACACAATCCTTTAATTTTATCTGTATACAAAGATATAGATTATATTTGTCTTATAATCACAGAATATACAGAGTTGGAAGGGACCCACAAGGATCATTAAATCTAACTCCTGGCCCTGCACAGGACCATCCTCAAAATTCACACCATGTGCCTGAGAGCACTGTCCAAACACTTCCTGAGCTCTGCCAGGCTTGGTGCTGCGACCTTTACTCTGGGGAGCTGTTCCAGTGCTCAGCCACCCTTGGGTGAAGAGCCTTTCTCTAGTATCTAACCTAACGTATATATTATATTGTTATGTATTATACTATATTATAACAGTATATATTTAATATAACGATATACACATATATAACTATATATATTTTATACGGCAATATAATATATCTCTATGTATTTTATATAACAATTAATGTATATAAAATCGTATCATATAATGTATAACTATATCTATAAACTTTGCTTTTCCGCCCCACCCCTCCCTCCCCCTTCCCCAGCTAGGAAAGGCAGTACCACAGAGAAGTTTGTGGTATTCCTTATCTTTGATACAAAATACCCAGAACCTCCTTTTGATCTTTCCTTGTTCAGTATGTATAGAGAGTACTAATTAAAAAGCCCTCACTCTACCAAAACAAACATCATACTTCGAAAACAACTCTCCTGATGGAGAGAACAACAAAGCTTATCCATAGAACACAGCCACACCACCACTTAATGCCCTCCTGAAGAGCACTCAGCTACTGCTGGGGAAATAGAAACCCACACAAACTAACAAAGCCACACTTCTATAGCTATTCAAAAAGCATTAAAAAAAGTAAAATTTCAGTGTTATTTACCATGATAAGCTACAAAGTCAAATAATATCTGTATATTGCACATGAGTTGATTATCATCAGAATAAACATAACCTAATTCAAAGTCAACTCACCATTAACCCAACACACTTTAATTCAAGCATGCAAAATACCTACCTCAGCCTTTTGTTACAGAATCTGCTAAACAAAACTGTTACCAGCTTGGGAAACAACAATAACAGAATGGTTGAAAAAGAATTACAGTTTCCCTGGGCAATCAGGGTATGCCAATAAAGTAAGGTATCTCAGTCAAAAAAGGTATTATGTCCTTCTACAGACAACTTCCTCTTCTAGGTATCATAGAATCATCAAAGAATCATCAAAGAATCATCAAAGAATGATGGAAGGGACCTTAAAGATCATCTAGTTCCAACTCCCCCGTCACAGACACCTTTCACTAGACCCAGGTTGCTCAGAGCTCCATCCAAGCTGGCCTTGACCACGGCCAGGGATGTGGCATCCACAGCTTCTCTGGGAAACCTGTTATATCCAGCCTTGCAGTTCTGATTTGGCTTCTCTACAGACTTTATCACAGACTCAAACTATTATACACTTACTTCCTACTGAGATACCTCCCAATGTGAGTTGGCTGCATGAGACACAACTAAGTGTCATTTAACTATAAAATGAAAAACTAAACCCAAAGAGAGTGGGAGGGAAGGGATGTTGTATCATACCTTAGTAGGAATCCGAAAGCTTTCAATAGGACTGAGGTCATTAACGCTCTCCTGAGGACTTCTTAGACCCTTTAAAAGAATTTTAATAATCAGTCAAGTTTGATTCCTTTATGTATCTTGCAATCAAGTTTTATCTGATGTTGAATAGATATCTACAGGTCCCTTAACACTCTGACATGTAGCTGGAAGGTTAAGACCTCATTCTAGAAACATTTCAGCAGGACCATTGGTATATAAATTATGCTCCTCAAACATCTAAGCATTTCCAGTTTTATGCTGGAATGTGTACCTTTTCAGTACAGTTCACTAACATTTTCTTTATAAAATTCACTCGCATCCTCCTCTCAATGTCCAGATGTTATCTTAAATTTTAGAATGAGCATGTGTCCAAAAACCATAGCATACTTTGTTCCACTAACTTAATGGTTTAATGGAATCAAATAAATGAATGTCATCTAGTCTATAGCAAGATTATTTTTGCTTGATGGCATATTTTTGTACTTACCATACTCTAGGACTGGCTTTTCCTATACGTAACTGAACTGAAAAGGTTGCATAATCCACATTAGCTGCTTTATATAATTATTACTCCTTAAAGCACAAATAGCCACACAAATAGCATGTATGTTTGTTGAATATCAAATGTATTCACAATTTTCATAGAAAGGTTTGCATTAGAAGGAATCTAGAGATCATCTAGTTCCAAGCCCTGCCATGGGTAGGGACACCTTCCACTAGATCAGGTTGCCCAGGGCCCCATCCAACCTGGCCTTGAAAACTTCCAGGGACGGGGCATCCATAACTTCTCTTGACAACCTGAAACAGCATCTCACCATTTCATGAAGCAATACCACAGAACATCCTGCTGAGCATATTTTCTACCAGCTCCCTAGGCAGAAATGAATCTATACATTCAAGTTTCAGATATGGTTCTGACTGCAGCTTCCCTTGAGACTTCTGGGTGTTCCTGTGAGTCACGAGTTTCAGGCAGACTTCCCTCTTGCTCTTGTGATTGACGTTAACAGTATTTTTCCCAAGCCCCTTTCTGGCCCTTGGTACCTGAATTTCTAAAAGGACCTATGCAAGTACTATGTTAATTTATGGTGAGAAAGTTTGTATTTGTTCTTTGAAACTGACAAAGTGCTGTACATCAGTTTGGTGTTAACTACATCATTTTACAATTGTTTCATCTTCCCAAGATGCAAAACCTCTCCATTTTGGTTTTGATTCTCAGATTTTTTTGCACATCATTTCAAAACATCCTCCCTTTGCAGTTGCCACCATCAAAGGTGACTCACCTCTACACATCAAAAATTCAAGGTAAGGAACAAGCAAAGCAACTGCTGCAGCTCCTCATACTTCACACAAAATCTTCCCCAAGTCCTCTCAAAAATATACAGTTCTAGTGGCTTATCTCCAGAAGAAATAAAAGGTTTCACTTAGCAAATGGTAAATGGAACCTTCCCAAGGCCTGAAAATTGCCTAAGTTATATCATTTGCAGACAACATCATCTCCACACTGGGCAGGCTTCCCAGCACTCCTTTTAGTCAAGCTGAAAACGAATCATGTACCCCTCTACTGAAGCGGAACAGAACATTATTTTGGCAATTTCATTTCCATGTCAGTGTTTGTAGGTTACGGGCGGGTTCAGTCGGGACGGAGACGGATGGAGATCTCTATAGGCAGGTCTTGGGACACAGTCGGTTTATTGTAAAGGGCGTGGGTATTGGGGCACTGCTCAGAGCTGCTAGGCTCAGCTCTGAGCAGGCCCAAGAGAGTAAGCAGGTGAGAGAGAGAGAGAGGGTGTAAGAGCAAGAGTGGAAGTAAGAGTAGAAGTGGAAGAGAGGAATAGAGAAGAGAGAATCAGAATCAGAATGTCTGAAGTCCTGGTTACAATACAATAAATCATCTTCTGTACTGAATATTCTAATTGTCACTAACCAATCTAATACAAGATACAAATCCTATAGCATTTACATACAGCCTATAAGAGTTCTTATATTACCATAGAGTGTTACATCTTAACTTCTAAAAACTTCTCTTTGGACCCCTTCTGCTGAGCTAGTAGGGTCTGCTCTGACCCTTGGACCTGTTTGCAAGCAGAGGGTATTGTTTCATCAAGAGGGGATTACTTCAGTGGCCATACCATTGTTTTCTAGTTGTTCAGTAACTAAGACCTGGTATTTCAAAAGTGGCTTTCATTTCGATGTTGCCTGTAGTTTTCATATTCCCAAAATCTTTTGTCAGGCAATCATATTTCCAAGGTTTTCCTGTTCCATCTTCCCCAACAAGTGTTCATTTTTAAGCCCTGTCTCCTGCATATGCATCACAACTCTGAGGGCATAGTTTTAGAAAATAAAAGTTTCTCACTTTCCCATGTTTTCCTACAACTATCTAGAATATCTGATGCAGTGGGTGACACAAGTGATTTTTTAAGTTCTCCAATTAGACACACAGATAAACAGGCTTCTTTTCAAAGGTATTTGATATATGTGAATGACTGGAATATTCTGCTGATACACTTCCTTAAAAAGAGTCTCAACCTTAGAAGTACTGGTCCAAACGTAGGCTTAGATCTACATAATCGTGCAGACAACTGGTACAAGTGGCATACAGCAGCGGGCTGAAAGACACACACCGAGTGCTCTGGCACACACTCACTATGTGCCCAGCCAAATGTGCCCCTGACACCTCCACAGCCTCGCCTTCCTTTGGACCAAAAGCATTTGCTGCCAGACAAAGCCATGTTACAGAACCACAGTCCAGCGCTCAAAATTACATGTCAAAAAAGCAAACTGACACAGGCCGGCCCTGTCATCTTCAACAATGATTTCTCTGTTGTGACACAAGCTACGCGTTGGCACCTGCGCACGCTTCCATTTCTCGGCGTAATGGGAAAAACAAGGTGGATGCGTGTGCAGCAAGAGCTCGCACGCCCCAAGCCTTCCCTCCCCGGGCAGGGCAGAGGGCGATGCCCGCGCACCGGCGGCTCCCCGGAGTGCCCGGGCACGGCGGCCCCGAGGAGAGCCCGGGACCGCCGCGGCGGGACCCCGCCGCCCCCCCCCGAGAAGAGCCGCTCACCTGGCGGGTCATCAGCGACTTGATCTTCTGCATGATGGCCCCGCCGCCGCCCCGACTGCGCTCAGCGGCCGCGCAAGACGCCGGGGCACGGCGGAGCCATGTTGGGCGCCACCTGACCGCGCCCGCCCGCGGCTCCCTGGGAGCGGTAGTTCCGGCCGGCCGGCCCGACTACAAGTCCCGGCAGCGCGGCCGGGAGGGCGCCGGGCGGGGCGGACCCGGGTGCTGCGGCTGAGGGGCGTTCTGGCCGGGGGGGAGCGGGAGTCGCCGCGGCTGCGTGGGGTGTTTGGACATTGCAGTTCGCCTGTGTGGCTTTCGAAAGCGGTTGCCTGAGAGGGAAAAACGAGACTCTGTCTATGGAGACAAGTTGAAGCATACACGTAGACAAGGAGCATTTCCCGTTGTCCCGGGTTATTACGGGCGTTACGCACAAAGCGCGCCTGGCCTGTTCACGAGTGACGGAGGTAGTTTTGCGTCGCCAAAACAGACTTGTGTAACAGACTTGTGTCGCTCTATTTAGTTGTACAGATAGCAATTAAAAAAAAAAAAGCCACAAACCCTACACCAAAACCCACCAGATAGCTTTTTTAAATCTACTTTATATCAGTGCAACAAAAGAAAGAATTTATCCTGCAGTCTTTACTTAAGTGGAGACAGCATTCGACGATAAGACTACCGGCACATCCACTGTGGCACGGTTGTACCTGTAGAAAAAGGGTTTTTTTTTTTTCCTTCTAGAGTGCACATGGGTCAGCCCAGCGTGCTTCCTGATCCTGCTGTTGCTCAGCGCCCCAGCTGCTGGTGTGTTGTTGCAGGGTAGGGCAGGTAAGAGCAGGTGGCTTTGAAACGACACACTGACAAAGGGAGGGTCAGGACCGATGGTCCCTCCCTGCTTTCTTTAGTAGGAGCTCATTACTTCTGGCTACCGTTGGGAATAACGTGTAATTGTTTTGTGGAAAACTTCTAACAAGTTTAGCACATAACAAAGTTATTTCTCATTAATAAAATAACTAAAATTTTCAGATTGTTGGTGCTGCAGATAGTGTTGCTTTAATGTAGTTGCTTCTATTCAAAAGGAGGGAGGTTTGATTTGTATTAAGTCTAAATGCCATTTAACAGCTAGCACAAGCTACAGTTCTACGGAAAAAATACCCATTTTTCACATGCACTAAATTTGTGTGAGTTTGTGTAAAAACTTGCAGTATATTAATGACATCAAGAATATATTCAAATGCTGGAATTTGAAATTGAAAAACGTAACTGTGCTAATCTGTTCCTTTTTTTATTATTATTTTCTTTGCCCATATGGGGCATTTAAAGTACCAACCCAGGCTTTATTCCAATGCAAAAGGTCCCATTATTTCAGTTAGAACTTAGTTAGAACCTATGACCAATATTTTCTTATACGGTGAAATCAAGTAGATAATAATTTCTAACCTAGGTTTTATAAAAGGTTGCAATTTGATATATCTAGCCTACAGTTAAGTGGATGAAGCCGATTATAAACAACAACATTCAGGTGGGCAGGACAATGGAGCCAGAAAGCCTTTGGGAATATGTGAAATACCCTAATCATCTCCTGACATATGTCAGGTGGTGATATTATTTCTGGTGGGACCACTGTACTTCTGCTTTATTAACCTGAAATAACCCTTGTGTTTCTTAAATTGGACCTGGAAGCATCTGGGTGCTTTCACCTCTCTTTAACTGAGGTAAAAATTGAGTGTTCAGCCCTTCTGATGGGGACTTAGCACCTTGCTGGACCCCTGCTCCTAGCACACAGTGACAGGGAGGCAATACCTTGCTGCCAGTCCCTCCTGCACAAAGCAGGATACAAGTCTAGCCTGATATTTGTTAATCTGTAATAGTCTGCCTAAGTGCTGTTTAGTGAAAAATATTGTGTGGTTTTGTATGGATAAACCATCTCTGTCACCGCTAACATTTGCTGCTGTAAACTGTTGCTGCACAGCTCTGGGAAGGTTTGTCCAGTTTGCTGCTGATTTGTATGGTGAGTGACAGCTTTGGACAAAATCCAAACCCTACATTAATATTAATTTAAACTGATGTAAGTTAATGGAGAAGAAACAATAATCAGCAGTTAACAATTGTAGTAAGCTCACCACTCCAGCCATAGGATTTTCATTTCAAAGATGTCTCAGAGGCACTTGGCATCACATGTTGTTTAGAGAAAGGGAATTCATTCTTTGCTGAGTTATGTTAAGGAAAAAAATACAGAAAAGTTATGGGTTTGAAAGTGCA
Source organism: Corvus kubaryi (assembly GCF_017639235.1). Taxonomy (NCBI): domain Eukaryota; kingdom Metazoa; phylum Chordata; class Aves; order Passeriformes; family Corvidae; genus Corvus; species Corvus kubaryi. The sequence goes on from NW_024581137.1 coordinate 35,508,943, forward strand.
AGGAAAAAAATTAGTAAGGCTCTTTAATAGCTGTTTAATGGGGTTTTTTTAAGAGAAAATGAGAGGTTGTCATTAGAAAAGATCTGAAAAAATATTCTGAATACCAATTTTAGTTCGAAATAAGCAGAAGCATGTAGCATCATGGTATTTTTTACGAAACTGTAACTAAAGGAAGTTAATGACTGTATAACCTGTTCACTTGGTGCATTTACTTACTTCTATTAATTAAATGTACTTTGTATTGTGTGCCCCATTTATTACATTCTGTGTCATATTTGCTGTGACTGTCGGGGCAGGGTTATGATAAAGTCAGAGGCAATGAAGATGGGTGCTCATCTAACAGGTGCTCCACTCCCTTTGTTCTTTGTATACACATATTCAAATCACGTAAGGCAGGGGACAGGATAGGACCTGTTAACTCATTGCTGATTTCCCTAGCAAATAAACCAGCAGCTGCAGGTCCAAGCCCTGGCTTAGTGCTGAGAAGGTGGCATTTGTGTGGGACAGGATGCTTCCATGGAGCCCTTTAGCAAACTTCTTTTGGGACTTACAGTGCAAAATATATTTTCTGCTTGTAGGTAAGATACGATATGAATTATATTTGATTGCCATTGTGGAAATGTGAATTGATTATATAAGATTTATCTTTATAAATTTAAAGATATTTCTGTTGTATTGTCAGATGTTTTATTTCAGGAAGGTAGCCTAAAAGCTTTTCATCAGATAGTGGCAACTTGTTTTGTAGTTGAAGCTAAAGTTTTAGCAGCTGAACAAAAATGAATGCTATACATAATCTCTATGTAAAACGTGGGTATTGATTAAATATATATAATCTACATTTAAAACTTGAGTATTGATTAAATATCTATCATTACATTTTATTGAGTTATATATACATTGTGCATTCTTTTTGACAAATCAGGCTGGACAGGTTCTGAACCAAGGATTATACAGAAGCTGTTGCACTTCTTTAAAAGTTTATTGAGACAACACTGATAACATTATTTTTCACTTCTTTATGATTGATTAATTTATATGTAATACCTAAATGTAATTGGTATTGAAACTAAGTTAAGCTTTTAGTCAACTGAAGAATGTCTCCCCGTTAATAGTGCGTTTGTTTGGTGTCTGGGTGCAGTTCTCATTAGGGTGCATTTGTTATCCGTGCAATGGATAAAAAATAGATGTTCTATGTACTTTGGCAGAAATATCCTGTGATCAAATGTTAGATAAACTTATTTCTACAAACTACTGTAACAACCTTTTTTTATATTTAATTGTTTCTGTAAATGTCAACAGAGGAAATATATGTTACAAATGCAGTGCTTCCTCTAATCATTCACGTATAAGAACAATTTTTCTTTTATCATCTTTGTGAACGTCACAGTTCTAGCTTATTATAGAGTCACTTAGTTTCCTTGATTTTGAGCTCAATACTTTTTCAAGACTTTTGGCTTCGTAATAATTGATGGTTTATATGACGAATATTGGATCTCTTCTTTAAAAATGAAAAATATTTGGTTGATAAAAACCAGTGACTTTGTTCTTTACCTACTTGATCACTTTATTGGCTATTTCTCATTAAAATCCTACAAGAGCTATTGTCATGCAAGCAGAGTGCTTTAGAGTACATCTTTGTTCACCAGGAAGTCTCACACCCTTACCCATACTCATTTTCTAGTAAGGGAAATTGCTGCTCATACTTTATATCATGATGAGAATCAGGTGCGTTGGAGACATGACACAAAGGCCACTGAAGACATTGACCTCAGCAAATAAAACTGAGTCCTGTAACAAAGCTCACTGGAACTTTTTCTTGGGCAAAAATCCCAATCCAGGGAAGAGTATGCCTGAGTTTTCCATGATATAAATGGAGGTATAGAAATTGCAGCTTCCCTGGACCATTACATCTGGGTTGTTTGGGGTTTTTTTCATAAATGAACATACCTGTAAAAAGGGGGGAAAAAATATTATCACTGATCTAGAAACATTTTCATTTCTCACATTTCAGGAGAGCTGAAAGGGTAAATGAACACTCTGGTGAAAAGCCGTTGAGAATCCAAACTCACTTAGACAAGGAGATGTGCATGTTAAATTCAGAGAATGCTAAAACCTCGCTAGGCAGGTTTCAGTTTATGCCATAAACTCAAAAGTTATGTCATAGTTTTTTATTTAAACTAAAACTGCAGCTCTTGTTTTATGTCAACAACAATTCTGTTGTGCTTGCTAATACTGGTGATAGCAAAGTGAGATGGAAGCAAAGCACAGATCACTGAGCTCCAAATGGAGGTCGTTGTGGTACAGCCCTTACGATCATTTTACAAAAACTAGGTTTTGGAATTCCATTGTCTTCGAAAAAAGTGTATTATATTTGGAAAGCTGTAGGGATAGGCTTAAATTTTATGGAATTTGTGCCTGATAAATACGAATTTAGTTTGACACATTGACTTGATTTTGCTATTAACATTAATTCAAGGATTAGTCATAACAGTCTTCAGTTTAAATTAAAAATTAAAATTAGTCTAACACAAGTGAATCATAGAACCTTTTAGGTTGGGGAAGACTCTTAAGAGCATCAAGTCCAGCCATAAACCTAACACTGCCATTTCCACCATTAAAGCATGTTCCTGAGCACCATATCTGCACATCTTTTAGGTACCCCCAGGGAGGGTGACTCTTCCTCTTCCCTGGGCATCCCATTCCAATGCCTGACAACACTTTTGGTGAAGAGCATAACCCTCTCAATAAAGAATATTCCAGACTGAAGAAGACACGATCTCTGCGAAGACCAGAATTCTGCCATCGCTGCTCCTGTAAAACCCGTGCTTTTGACAGAACACCATTATTTAATAACTTGCCCCACTCTCAGCCTGCCTTCTCCCTTGCCCTGCCAACCATGGAGAAGCTCCTGTGTGATGTTGGCACTCCACAAAATCACCCCAGCAAAGCCAGAGAGAGCAACAAGAACTGGAGTTATCCAAAGCCACTCCTGAATGGACTGAGGGGAAAATGGGGTTTCTGCCCTCACCGCCTCTGGTCCTAGCTAAAACAGTTTCCATAACTGCAGATCAAAATCTCTTTCCAAGACATTACACAGAGCCAATTTTCCCTGTGAATCAAGTGGGACAAAGTTAATTTGCAGTTTCTATTCCCACAGTTTTTTAACTGCAGAGAAAATAGATTTTCCAGCCCCTATTCTCTTTTCTTTACTCTGTTATGCTGTTACCTTCCATACTGGTGGTCCCAGTTATCCTGGTGCTCACAAGATCTGCTTAGGTTTTGTGCTAATTTTTTGCACAAACAGATCTGTGAGAAATATTATTTGTTTTCCATATTTTGTGACTGCACTGCTTCTGTTACTGGCATGTTGTCCAACAGCACAATCACCTATTTACAGCTAAATAAACCCAAAAATTGAACAGCATTGTGCATAAAGAATGAGTAAGTTTATGGACAGATCTTTTAGTTGCAGATCTCTCTGTGTTTGAGAGATGTGTTTGTTTCAGTTGATCTAAAAATTGAAATGGGTGGTTATATAATTGGTGGGTTATGTGAAATAGATCTCCAGCATTAAATATTTTGTGAAGGATTCTCCCAAGGAGTCTCTCTTTTTCAAGTGGACAACAGCAGTTTAAATCTGATTTGTACTGTAAGGTTGTCAGGGAGCATACTAACGTCTGAGAAGTGTTAGAACAACAAAATACTTAATCTCCTGTTAACCAGAGTCTAGCAATCCTCAAAGAGTTGTGCAGTGTTAGAAAACTGCGAGAACAGCAGGCTACAAATAGTGTAAAAAAGGGCTAGGGGAGCAGCTTTCAATTTGATGTGCATCATCCGTTTTAGGTTTTTCATCTAGAAAGTTAAGTATGTAAACATCTCTGTCCTATGTACCCCCACTTAAGCCATTTCACATTTTTTCTACACTCTTTTTTTACCCTGTTCTCCTCCTGTCTCAGCTGAACCCCAGCCAGTTCTTTGCAAGTCAAAGTCCATGCAGCCTGAAGCCCTCTGCCTGCTTCCTCTTTAGCCCCCATTAGTGAGGGCTTGCCAGATACTCTGTCAAGGGATTTCACTTTCTGTATATTTCCCTGTTAGTATTCTGCAGCATTTCCTTTGGTTTTCATGTCATGCCCTCAGAAATGCTGTGAGCTATCTTTAGCTGAGTGTAATACTGCTCAGCTTTATGAAAAGTGAAGCCAGCCACAAAATTATTTTCTTGGGGTAGATTCTGTACAGCATTGCTGGCAACCCATGAGCCAGTCCCCTCACACACCATCTCTGCTCTGCTACTTTGCATGCCCTTCCAGAGTACTTCTGACAATAATTACTGGCACTACTGCTGCATCTGTAGCCATCGCCCCCTTTTTGTGTCCCCACCCTGATCCCCAACAGGTTTTCCTTGCAATTAAGTCGTGGCAAACCGTGCACTAAAATTTGATCATTCTAACCCAAAAGGTATGTACAGATACCATATTATGCTACTGAGTTGATATTTTTATCTTTTTCTGTCACATAACCTAGGAAATTAGACAAAAATGAACCTTTGACAATTTCTGTCATAAAGAATAATGATATGAAAGTAGGAATTTAAGAAATAAAGTTACCTCTGCATCATATTAATGAACACAGTCACATATTTTTCATACATAGCTCCCTCTGCCCTTCCCTACCCACCCTCCTCTCTCCAGGTAGAAATTGATTCCATGTACATCAGCTGGGAAGTTACTTTTTGATTACAGGTATTTGTGAGCATGTCAAGAATCACAAAATCTCAGATTGGAGGGACGTCAAGGATCATAAGGTCCAACCAAAAATGATCATTAGCAGGACGAGAATAGATGGTGAATGGTGGAAAGTGTTGCATGTTGTCCTGGGCAGTGTGTTCTCAGTCTCCAGTGTGTTCTTATGCAGTAGCAGATGGATTACTTAAATCACAGTTTTTTCATTTCTTACTTGTAAGGGGTTTCTTTTTCCTAGGGTTTTTTAGCACTTGCAGCATGCTTTTCAGCAAGATTGAACACAAATCTGAGCAATCAAACCTGCAACTAGAGTCAATTGGAGTTGCATCTTGAACATACTAAAATGTCTTTATAAGTATTTTGAAAAATCTTGTCTTTAATATTTCAAATTGATCATCCAAAATGAGTCTGTATGTTTGCTGTTAATTTTCTCTGGGCTTAAATTCTTCATCTGTAAAGTTCTATCAGTTAAAATGGTGTTGTGAGATCAGTTCATTGCTATTCTCGTGAGTGCCATGGAAAAGTTAATGTGAAAATCAATCGCTTAGTCCCAAGACTAAAGTTTTAATGGTGTTCTATAAATATGTCTTAAGCCAGCACAAGAAAAATTATTTAAAAAATATATGGGAAAGGCAATGATTAACTGAGGAGTGAACTTTTTGCACCATAACAGAGACAGAATTCTTGGAATACAGAATTAACCATGTGGCTGAATATTTCACTTTTGTGTGTATCAACAGCAAGCCTTAATTCTGCCAATTTCTTAAGACTGGAATGCTTGACTTTTGCAAGCTTAGTATTGTTTCTGGAATTTAGTCTTACAGGTACAGAGCAGTCAGCAATAATAACAGCAACAATAATAATATGTAGTTTTAGTCAGACATCTGTGAAAGTGCTGCTTGTCAGATTTTCAGTCAGTTTCTGAGTATAACTGGCAGAGTACCTAAGAAGCTCCTTTGTAGCTGAACCAACCCCGAAAAAATCCTAAAAACTGAGTGATCAATCCAAGATTGTTAGTGTAGGACCTAGAAATATGAAATATTTTGAAGGAAAAATATTTTATACATTAAGGTAAATGTACATTATCTCATTTTTGTCAAACTTTCAACAGTAAAAGATCCTTCCCTTGGCTTTTTGTATAGTTTGAGGCTAGAGCTCTGTGGCTAGATCCAGCTTCAAGGTCAGTGAGCTCTTGCCCCTTTCTTACTTAAAATCTGAGTTATAACCATGCAAAAAAATGTAAGTTTTAGCCTTGAGAGTTTTTCCACAGTGAGAATTTCTCATTTGAATTTTCCTGGTTTTCCATTTGTGTTTTGGGTTTGTTTATTTGTTTGTTCTTTCATTTTTATGCAGGTATTTGTTCTGCCTTAAAATTGACAGTACCATCTCATACCATCCATGGTATTGAGGGGCAACCACTTCATCTTACTGTTGACTACAATTTCAATGCTACAGCTTCTGAAATCCAGATAATTTGGCTTTTTGAGAAATCTCAAAGTAATCCAAAATACTTGCTTGGCTCTGTAAATCAAAGAGTAGTTCCAGACTTGGAATACCAGCATAAATTTACCCTTATACCACCGAATGCATCTTTGAGGATTAATCCATTGCATATCAGTGATGAAGGCAATTACATTGTAAAAGTCAATGTCCGTGGAAATGGGACCATAGCTGCAAGTCAAAAGATTCAAGTAGCTGTTGATGGTAAGTCAGTGACAGATAGTATCTTCATTTCGAAAATAAAATTACAATAGTTTTGAAGTACTGGTTCTTAGTATCCGGTTATGATACTGTCTCATTTAATGCAACCATACATGAATAAATGCTAACAATTAAGTGATGTTGTTTTCTACTGCTGCTGGAGGGAATACTAAAATATATCTTTAAGCAAAATTAATATATTCACTGATGTTTCTATATCATAAGGAAAAAAACTGAAGAGGTATAGAAACACTTAAGATTAAATTAGACAGACTTCTAAAAAATATGATTTGATAAGTTTCTGCTGTGCTATCACGAGGATGCATTGAATTTCAAATAGTCTTTTTCTCTGAACAGCTTTACCTCCTGTAACAAAGAGAAGTCATTGACTTTTGCTGGTGACTGTAGCCCTGTGTCTGTAAAAGAAGCCCAGATCTGAATTCATGAAGTACTGAAATTTTCTCTTTAGACTCTGCTTTCTGTACTGGGGACTTAAAAGAAAGTGGAAATGGGAAAGAATTATCTAAAAGGATGACAAGAGGCTTCTGTAATGTATGGATTATACAGAGGTATATATACAGAGGATTATACAGCCCTGTAGCTGTTGGGCTTGAAAGGAATGAGATGAATGACGTCTTGAGGTGACAAAGTTGTAGCTGCCATTTTACTCCCAAACCCATCCCAGTTTGCAGACATCTTCATGACCGGAGCACCCATATTTCAGTGGTGCCCAGTGTGGGCAAAGCTGTGGGCAGTCGTGCTGAGAAGTCACACACAGTGGGCAATGTCATGCTTTGCGCTCTTTTCATTTCTGTGGACTCAGTGATTTGTATACAAGAGGCAAGAGGCCGTGGTACACCTGACTGCAGCCTTTATCCTATTACCAGTAATATAAACAGTCTGGTTTTATTTATGCACCATAACAATTCTTACAGCCACCAGCTGAGAATATGGCCTTCTTTTTTTAACCTTTAACTACATTTAAGAGATAAAACTTGAAATATGAGTAATTTCCAGAGAGAATGATGATTGCTATTTGAACTATCTTGACCATGATGACTGTAATATAATCATGTAATCATGAATGTAATATAATTATCACTTTAACAACTCTTCATATCTCTTTATTTTACAGTTCCAGTCACAAAGCCAACTGTACATACTGAACCATCTTCAGGGGTAGTGGAGTTTGTAGGGAATATTACCCTAAAATGTACTGTGGATAGAGGTACAAGGGTAGCTTACCAGTGGATGAAAAATGGGAAGCATCTCCATGCTGGCCCTAATTATATCTTTTCATCAAACAATGCTACACTTCTAATTGTTCCTGTTGTAAAAGAAGATATTGGAAATTACAGCTGTCTGGTATCTAACCCTGTCAGTGCAATGGAAAGTGAGATAATTGCACCAATCATATATTGTGAGTATATGAAATATTCATTATTATCTTTGTATGAATAATTTCTCTGGAAGGAGTGCCTCCAAATATGAAAACAGGCAGAAAACAGTTGAGCTTGTTTGTAATAGCTCTAACTTAAAATGGGATAATAAAATTATTCAGTGTTGTGTAGTTGTGAAGATCAGTCTCAACTGCGGAATTCAAATAGGAACTTCAAGATTTTCACAGATGTCTTCAGATGTGACTCAAAGGAAAAAAATAATTAGATTGGTCTACATAAAAATATTGTTCAAAATGGAAACAACAAACAGTATCAAAAAGCCAAGCACAGGAAGTACCAGGCTGAAGGACTGCTATTAATGGGTTTCTTCAAAATCATTTCAAGTCCAGTCCTTTTTAATATTTCCATTAATGGCACCAGAAAAAAGATAGGGAGCACCTCAATGAACTTCATTTATGACACTAAATAGGAGGGCTGAATGACAGTGACAAAATAATAGAGCTGGGATGAAATTTGCTAGTAGAAAAGGAAATGGATATGCCCTTTCAGAGAATAAAAAACATGAACTTCTGCTGATAAGATTGAGATTGATTGGAAAGTAATCAAGGCAGTGAGCCTGGGGGATTGAGCTATCACACGATATCTATGAACTGATAGCATGATTCAGCCATGTATTTTGACTGGAAATGAAGGCACCTGAAAAACCAATTGAGTTGCAGGAAACAAGATTGATTTAATCAGCATTCAACAATTACACTATAAATCTTAGGGCATTCTCATTTTGGTCCATGTCAGGCATTCCCAGTGCCTCCTCAATTTTCAAGTAGCACATGCTACACATATGTGACCCTGCTATGCTCTAATCCTCATGTCCTCAGGGGTCGAATTAGCCTTCTCAGAGGAGAGCTGAAATTAGGTTAGGACTTACTTTGCCACCAGTCCTATTCATATATAGCCTGTTTACCCAGGGGGCAGTGTGGAAGGCACAGTGCAAGGACTGGAACTGGATTCCTGTCCAGCCAAGGAGTGGTGCTCATTCCTGCTTTCACCAGGCTCTGTCATCTGGCAGCTGGTAGGCAGCCCATGCTCAACTTGTTATGATTGCACTCCCAATATATTCAAAACCTACATCTCTTACATCTCTAGCTCTCATATTTTCCTCCTCCTCCTTTTATCTCCTTTCATCTCTGATTATCTATTTTGCTACCCTTTTTTAATTGTAACTTGGAAGAATTGGGTAAGGGGGTGACTTGCATCTAAACTATGAGGGAAATCTCCACACTGCACCAGAAGAGAAAAAGACTGCCTAAATTAGCAGAGGTGAACAAGGACATTGTTAGATATGAGCTGATGTAAGCTTATAAGATTGACAGCAGTGCAGACTTGAAGAAGCAGTTTCAAAGAGTCCTAAACAGGGCAAATATTAATGGACCTTTCATCTCATTATACAGAGGAATCATGATACTCTGATCTACAAGGAAATAACCAGTACTGATGGAGCTTTTACTTATCACTACTGTAATTAAAAAAAAAAAAACACATTCTTTCCTCAAGGTAGCACATTTTTATATGCCTGCTTTTGTAGAGAACAGTCTCAGCTCACTTATGTGCTTAAAGTGCTAAGAAAGAGAGCTGAAGGTGTATGAATGCAGTTCCTCTACTGTGTTTCTCACTTTAATGAGCTGTGAATCAACCTTATACAGGTCTCTCTTCAAACTTGGGACACTGTATCCAGCCTGACAGCCTTCTTCCAATGCAATAAAGTCAGGTCAGGCTAGAAAAACATCTGCCACTCTTGCTGCCTTTCTGACAGCTCTTTGTTGCACAGCCCGTATGAGATTTGAATTTCTGACCTGTTGCACACAGGATTGTCTCCAAAGCACTGATCACGCTGACAGGTGCCTGGGACACTTGCTCTGACAACGTGTGTGCCCTTCAGTCCCAGCTCTGGTACTGCTTCTTCCCGTCTTCCTCACTCAATTACATGCATTTGTCAGCAAATTTGTAGAATCTTTCCAAGTTCTAAATTGGAAACCTGTTTTTGACCTATTGTTTACCAGAATTTTAAAATCGCAAAGTTACTTAAGTGTCCACATTTCTTGAATCTTCTGCTGTTTGAGTGGTTGTGCTATACATCTCTATCAAAAACCTTGAGATTCACTTTTTCTCCATGTGTGTAAATATTATTGTGTATGCATTTTCAGAATGTCCCTTGTAATTCATCAGAACTGAGGGTTTGCTTTGTGCATAATGTAAAATCTGAAAAAAAAAGTATTAAGAGCAAACAATGCAATGCTGAAAGGCTGCAAATATATATGGTATTCTCTATATCCAAGTCAGTGATGGGAATTGGGGTCTTACTTCCTGAGCTATATGAAGTCACCTAATTTGGTTCAACCTCTGCCTGCAGAAGTAGTTTGTCTCCCAGCTCCCAGTTGTCAATAACAATCCAGAACAGGCCCCGGGATCTCTGTCTGCCATATGTCAGTGCTGTGGGGGAGTTACTGGAGGTGATAAAGAAAAGGTCACTCATGGTAAATACCTGCCATCTGCTTGGAAACTGTAAGAGTCTCGTAGTGACAGGAGCAATTGGAAATATTCCCACAGAGCAGTAAATTGTTACTCAGAAAGATTGATTTATTATTTTACACATCATTTAGTTAACTGGTTTTACTGAGACAAGAGGCAGTTTTCTGTAGAGAACAATACTGGGAAGGGAAAATAGAGCTGAGGGATCCATGAAGGCTGTAATTGTGGGTTTTTACTGAGTATGAGAAGTGTTTTTTAATTCGCATTTTATTAATATTATCCTGCTTCTCCATTAGTTATGATGATAATGCAGCCTGGAACATGGCTATTGCAGCCGTGTGACTCAGAAACAAGTTATTTCAAGACAGGAAGAAGCTGCTGTCCTGTAGGCTGCAGCAGACACTGTTGTACTGTGTTGATAGAGTTGAATTTAGCAGACCAAGTGGGATTCTCTTCCTCAAGTCTTCCAAAAGATAGAGTATCCTTAGTACTAGAGAGGTAATGGTTCATTGCCTGCTTTTTAGAATCATCCTTGAAGCTGTGTATATCTGTCAGTTACACCGTGTTTAGGGACCTTGATGTACACAATGCCCAGGAGAGGCAAAAGATTGCTCCAGGCAAAGCAGAAGGGTAACCCGATCCTTGTGTTAACTTCAGCAAGGAATGCCACTTTTCAGATTTTGCCAAAATTTGGCTACTTCTTAAGATAATCTCTCTTTGATTTTTTCAAAGTTACTTCCCCAGCCAGTGTGTGTCAGTGTTTGTATAATGATTTTTTTCAACTTGCAGCTTTCGTTAAAATCTAGTTCTCCATGTTATCTCTTTATGCTGCACTGTTATGATACTGACAAAAAAAGCAGAACTCAGTTCTGATTCTTTTGAAGGCTGTGGCAAACCACCCACTACAGTGAGGGGGCATGGGAACCAGTCAGCTATTCTTACCATTAATCTCTGTTAACGCATATCAAAGCCATATATTATCAGTGAAAATAAAAGCTAATTTTCTTAAGAAGGGCGAATTGGATTGGAAGAACCATGGAATGCTCTGAAAAGTAAAAAAAGTATGTTCCTGCCTATAAATAGTGTGTGAGGGGCTTTATTTCATTTATGAAAGTGTCAAAGATCAGTACATCTCTTCTCCTTTTGGATCTGAAAAAAAAGGGAAGTAAATACCTGTATGAGGTGAGCCCCTGTGAAAACCTCCCCTTCCACAGAAACATGCAGCCCAAGTGAGGTCAGCCAAGCCAAAACAGTGGGGTATTGGTCTGTACTTCACAGAAATGGTCATTACAGAGTCAGCTGGCTCTTGGAGACAATAAAGCAAGTGGCTCAGGAACTGCAGAGCCTGTGAGGAAGCAGCCCAGCATCTAGAACTTTAAGAAATGCTTTGATTCTTCAGAGTGGCTGCTGCAATGTAGGTGGGAGCAACACTAATTCATGCTGAAGTGAATTTGTATTTCATTTCCCAAGAAAATATTATGCGTGATGTTGGCCATTCCTTAAAATGAGACTGCAAAAAGCTTACCACTAGGAAGTAAGTAGAGAAAACGGAAAGGTTGACAAGTTTATGTTGTGAAATATGGACATTTACTTAAATGTGGACTAAACTGAGGTCATACGTGGTGATCTATATTCTCTTGTCTAAGACTTAAACAGAAAAAACCACAAAATGGCCTGGTTTGTGCTGTGTGCTGGTGGCTTAGGTGTTCTTGAGAATAAATGAGTCTTATAAAAAAAAGACAGTAAATAGAAGTGTATATTAGAGGAAGTTCTAACAGCATCCTGAATTTCCTGGTGGGAAATAGAGTCTGAAATGTACCAGTGTGCAGCTTCATGTAACAGGGACTTTCCCATTCAAACCCAGCAACATTATCTTAATTCTTCCAGACAGCCATAGGAAGGTGGAGATATTACTCAATTCCACTGTACCGTCCCCATTTTGTGCTACACCACTCTGTGTGAGGCAGCTTTATTGATCTTCAGAGATCCTACCAAAAAGATACTCTGCATATTTTCTTCTTTGGCTCTCTCAGTATTAGGTCTGTACATTTTTGGTTATCCATGTAAGTCCTCAGGGAATTAGAAACATTGAAATCATTAGGTTGTTTTGGGGCTTTTTAAACTAGAAAAAGTGATTTAATAAGGCACACTTCAAATATTATATGCTCTACATTAATTTACTTTGATAACTGTAAAAATAATTTTAATGTGTAAAGATAATAAAAAGCCCCAATGATCTGAAATGTTCTAGTAAAAATAGCATGAGAAATATTCCTTTAATATTTAAGTATATTGTTTCCCTTTTTATTTTCCTATGCAGGTTACACTAATAATACTGATCTGCTAAATTTTTTGAGTAATGAACACATGACTATGGAACAACATATGCTTCTTCTAAGTATATTCAGGAAAACAACTTTTCTTTCAGCAGAAGGGCTTACTCTTGAAAAAAACACAATTGTTGGAATAGTACAAGCCTACTAAAGTGGAGGGAAAGTTAAAGTTTATTCTAGCAGTTATTTATGGAAACATTTTTCTGAACTTATCTAAGGTACATCCCACTCAATATTATACCTGTAAGGTAGTTCCCTAAATAATTATTATACTGTAAATTATTGCAGTGAATGTAATATTCCAAGGCTAATTTGTACACTTTTAAATGTGCAGAGAAATCACTTCTGCCAGTAAGTTTGACATTGAAGTAGAAATCTAATTATGTCCCTGAAGATGTGCTCCTTTACTTCATAGAAATCCAACTGATTTCAGTTTTCATTCTTTTTATCATACTGAGAAATACATAATCGTGCTTTTTCCCTAAACAGCAATTAGACCAGTATTAAATGGGTTAGCCTGAGCTAAGCCTGGCACAAATCCAGTTATTGAACAGAAAGCCTTTTAATTGAAATGACTGAATGCCAGCCATTCTAAAGGCTAGTTTAATTTAAATATTCTGACTTCAGAGATACACTTCTGATTAAAGTTTAATTATGTGATTTGATTTTCATTTTCTCACTATATTTCCCTTTTTTTTTCCAATGCAGATGGACCTTATGGACTTAGAGTCAAATCAGACAAAGGTCTGAATATAGGGGCAGTGTTTACTGTTGACATGGGGGAAGTTGTACTGTTTGACTGCTCGGCAGATTCAAATCCACCAAATATCTATTCATGGATTCAGAGGGATGACAATACCACTCAAGTAATCAAATATGGACCCCATCTGGAAGTGGTATCTGATAAGGTGGCCCAGAAGACAATCGATTACATGTGCTGTGCTTTCAACAATGTGACTGGAAAACGAGATGAAACTCGTTTCACAGTTGTGGTTACTTCTGTAGGTAAGAATGTAACTTCATTGCTGTCAGCATAACATGTGAGTGGAGCGTCAGCCCCAGAAAAAGGAAGTCATTCTTAGAATATGTATCAAAATTGAGGTCTTGCTAAGTATATAGTAAAGGAGCTTTTGGACATTCTGTGAGATACAGGTTTTACTTGCAGTATGACACTGCTCAGAACACAACCCACTAAGACACTGAAGTTTTGTGGGATTTTGTTACAATGTTCATGCAAATGATTTCCCTGTCATATTTATGAATCTCTGGATTGATTGCTGGGTTCTGAAGAACACATGCCTTTATTTCTCATACACTATAATCTCAGCTCCTGTACAATTGTGTTCGACAGCAACAAAGCAGTTTTTCAGAAAATCTCCAGAAGCATAGAGTGAAGAACAAGATATTGAGGAAGTCTGATATGTCTTCTCAGTACAGGTGGATACAAGTATTTCCAAATAAGGAGTTTATGCTATTGATGTTCAACAAGATAGACTAAGATTGCCTATTGGAAAATTTAACAAAGCAATTTCACTTGTGCTGAGCAAAGAGGTCAACCATTTGTTAGTCTGGTAAACAAGAAGAGGAGATGTCCATCTTTCAGGCTGACTTACTGATTCATCATAAATCCAGGGCTTTCAATATGCTGGAAGGAAGATGTGTTGCAATTTCGTAGTAAGAATACTGCACTCAAAAACTAAATATTGTGGTTAGTAGTGAAAGCAAATGCAACCAGAACTGTGTTGATAGAAATAAACATGACATTTCTCCAGGAAGTTCATGTAAGCTATGATATTCAGCTGAGATTTCCTTTCAGAGGCCAAAAAGAAGGAAAGACTCCACAGATTCATGTTTAGTTGCACTTAAAATAATAGATTTGCTAATTTCAAATATTTTACTTAAATCTTATTAAAACATTTTATCCTGTGTATGTAAAAATATAAAAAAGATAATTTCCCCCCTCTATAGCCATTTTCTTTTTGATGAGTGTTTATTCAAATAGCACTAAACCCAGATGTCAAGGCTATACTTTGCAGAGCAGCACTGACTGATTGTAGGAGGTGTGAATTCACACATAATTCATTCTCAGTGATGCTGCTCAGGCTAAATTCTGATTGCAACTGAATAAACCAACTAAGCAAAGACTATGAAAATTGTCTATATTTCTTTTCTTTATCCCCATAATCCTAGATACAGAGCCTGGACCATGGCATTCAAAATAGTGGAAACCCCACTTTCAGTAGTGACAGGAACTCTGATGTTTCAGAAGATCTTACACAACTTCCCCATGGGACAGAAACTCACCTATATGGTGCTATAGACAGCTGCCTAATTAACCCTAAAAATTATCAATGAAACAATGATTTTAGTAAGTTACAATGATATGAATAATTGCAGTAAGTTGTTACCCAGTTTTAGCCAACATTCTAAAATAAGATGCGGTATCTCATGTACACAAGTCATTGCTCAGTTTTCAAGTTTAGTCAGCTTGAGTGTGTTAAATGCATGCAAAGAGCATGTCTTTGTTTTCTGCACTGATATATCTATGGAGATGTGATTTATTGAGTCTCCATTTGAAATGACTCACTTTAAAGAACAATTTGAAGGACTCATCTGATTCTCCAGCATTTGGACTTTTCCTTTCTAAGGAAAGCAGTACACTGAAGGACTACAAAATAATTGGTGAAATTGCAGTGATTTGTTTTCCCATGTCTTTAGGACACATCTGGCTAGAAATCCTCATATTTAATCTTCATGAAAACCACTGCACATTTAGCCAGCACAATGCCAGTGAATTACATGGAGATGTAAGTAGATATAAGCAATTCTAGCTCTCTGCACAGGAGCTCATCTACTACTGGAAACATATCCAGCTAAATAATATACATTTTAATTGTACTAATAAATCTGGCACTAGCAAATATGCAACATTAATTTACCTGTATGGATTGTGACACGTCCTCTAATTACATTAATTCTGCGCAGTTCAGAGCAAAAGGAGGAAATTAAGAGTGCACAAGCAACTATGTCTGGCGTTTCCTAACTTTCACATTCTTGTCTTTGCAAACTCACTGCAGATGTTTTCCATGTGCTTTTAAGTATGTAATCTATGCAATTTGTGTTTGTGTTGTATCAGAAAATCCTGCTGGAAAACTGCTGCTAATGCATACCTTAGCAAAAGGCCTGAGCAAAGGAAAGAAATATTTTGAATATGTTTAGATATGAATACAAACAAACATAACATGGTGGAGTCACCATCCTTGGAGGTGTTTAAGGCAAGACTGTGCATGGAACTTAGTGCAATGGTGGTCTTTGGCCATAGGTTGGACTCAATGGTCTCAGAGGTTTTTTCCAACCTAATTAATTCTGTGATTCTGTGATAATTTATTGGTTTCTGATGTGGTTTGATAAACAACCAGACTGTCAGTGATCTGAAAATCTTTAGAAAAAGCCTAATGGATCTTTCGTCCTCTCCTCCTTTATAGATCCTACTGCTAGGAGGATTTCCCTCCAATCTAGCACAAGCTGCTCTCTCACCCTATTTTTTGGTAGTACAGTGTCTTTATGCCTCAAGTTATAATATGCATCTTTTTCTGGTGCTGTAATTTGTGGATTACATTTACTTACTTTCATTTAGCTCTAGGCACTAATTTGCTCTGGAGTCTTATCTGATATGCATATCATTGCTTTTTCAGTTCAGGAGATTTGTGGGGAAAAATAGATATTACCCATTCACAAGACCCCACATTTTGTATCTGTTTTGTATCCCTATGCAGGTTTACTAGCTTCAGATTAATTTAAAAAAGATGAATTTTTCTGTGTCATTGTAGCACATTGTAAAGAACAAGAAATTAAATACAATACTCATCTTTTTTGTCACAGGGTTGGAAAAGCTGGCCCAGAAAGGAAAATCTTTGTCTTCTCTTGCAGTAATAACCGGAATTTCATTATTTTTGATCCTAGCTATGGCCTTTTTATTCCTGTGGAAAAGCTATCAGCCACATAAAGGTATGTAAAAGTTAAGGACAGTCCAGCTCTTCTTTTGGACCATTGGAGCAAAAAGAATAATTTTTCTTTTTTTCTTCTTTTCAGTGATACAACAGAAGCTACAGAGGAGGTACAAAAATAATTCATTCTTAGGTCTACAAGTCCTTTCCATCCAGAGAATTGCATTTTTATTAATATTAATTTTCTTTCCTTGGCTTATGATGTCAAACTGAGAAACATGTTTATGTTTTCTAGGGCAGAGGCTGACTACAGAAAGGCACAGGCCTTTTCAGGTAATGGTAATGAAATAAGTGTGAGCATAAGGTCAAAATCCATTCCTGAAAAAGAAAAATAGCATCCCCACATAGAGGAAAAAAAAAGAAGAAAAGGAATAAAAGTGTATTTTTATGTTGGGTTGCACGCCTCTATAATCACTTAATTAAGATAAGACCTAAATGAGAAGTCAGCATGGGTTTAGCTCATGTCTGGAGCTCATAGCAGTATGTACTGTTGCCTTGAATTCTATCTGTTAGTCCCAGTATTCTGGGATTGGAATACCTGTATTCCGCTGTTGTGACCAAAATGACTTAAATCAGTGTTATTCTGGGATAGCAGTGAGAGGTGATACGCTGTGGGAGGATTACAATTGAAAATGTTTGTGGCATCAACTGTTGCCAAAATCATGAGACAATGACATTGCAGTATACATACCTTCTACCATATTCTGTACTATTTTCTGTGTCATCAGGACCCAGAGTGGTTTTTTCACTGCCTCTTTTCCTTCCACAATCCTTCCCACATGATCCTAGGCAGGAGATGCTAGAGACTAGCCATCCTTTGGAAGGATATCACTTTTATTCCCATTCCTTTCTACCAAAGCATCAGAGCAGACCATAAACATGCACAAGGATAGGGAGGTATATGAAGCTTAGGAAGGTAAGAAATTCACTTGAGCACAGAGGGCCCATCACCCTGGCAAGTCATATCAAAGGCTGGAATCTCAACCCTGTTGTTAGTGCTGCAAGAGACAACCAAGAGCCTCAGATCTCCTGGACAGTACGAGGGTAGATAAAGAGACTAACTACACCTAAATACACGCTGTATCTGAAGACCCAAATAATACTGTGGCACCTATTAGTACCATGTTCCCTTTTATTATTCTCAGCATTATAAAACATTCAGGTGCTACTGCTTCACTACACTATAGTTGTGCTAAATTTATGAATTCAGCCTCTTTTCTATGGGAAATGAAAGTAAATTGGTCATTTTAGCCTTCCAGAATAGAGAGTTTGAATGTCTCTATCAAAATTGTTGATTTTGAGGTTAGGAAGAGGTTGAGGTTAGGAAGAGGCTCCTCACTTGGTCCAAGGTGTGGGAAATCACCAAGCAGCTCTGCAGCTGTCCTGCCTTGCTCCATACCAGTTTAGGAGTTTGGCAGGGAAGTGGTTTAAAGCAGATCACATAACCAGTATTTGGGTGTTTTAAGAATTAGGGCAAAATACATTGCCAGTCATTATTTTCCAGGTTCATATTGCGTCTCTTTTTTTAATCACTGTTCTAACTTCAGGACATGAAAGTGCTTCAGATGATTTTGGGATATATGAGTTCATCACATTTCCAGATCTTACCAGTGGTTCTAGGGTATGTGGTTTTATATCATAAACAGACAGTTTAGTTTCTCTTCTATTTCTCTAAGTATACTAAAATCTGTACTAGAATCCTTCTGTAGGTTTGCTTCTGTTGCTTTTTATGGATGTCTGTATGACACCATATTCATGGCTATTGTTCACCCAGTACTTGCTCTTTCCTTCCTGTGTTAGTAGTTCAGTACTTTGTAATCGACATAGTGCAGTAAGGAATAACCAAGCTCTAAAGACAGCAATCTCCAGTCAACTAGCCTATATTAAAAGGCTGTTTGCAGTGTTGAGTAGTCGGGTAGCACTGAAGCACTTGTGTCACACAGACAAGAGTACTATTGTGACGCCATTTTCTCCCTTGACCCTAATATTTCTGCTCATGCAGCATTCAACCATGGCAGGGCAGAAAAGGCTCAGGGGGAGTATTTAAAGTTTGAATGTAAGCTAAGTCTCAGCTATATTTCACAAAAATTATTTTGTTAGCTTTATGTATTGTGGGGGAGGAATTAAGCAAAGGAATTTTCCTTGCAGATAAAAAAATCCTGCAACATTTGCTGCTTCCTTGCATTGTGTCTTTGCTGACATTACTGTATAGGAGTTGGAGATCATTCTGATGTGATTTAAAAGGACAAAGAAAAAAATTAGAAACAGCCACAAAATTTAGGGACAACGGTAAAACTTGGAGGAAGTAGAAGAAAGACTTTCCCTTTGCTGGGGAAAATTGCCAGCAATGTAATCTTGTTCCTTCGGAGAGCATCAATTTGGTCAGGTAAGGGAGAGCTCTTAAAGCATGGTCACATGGTCACACCTAATTTTTTTTATGATTAGTACTCATAATACATGATGTCAAAAACCAGTCATATATTAATTAATTATCTTCTCTGATGGAGTTAGATGTTTGAAAGACACATTTATAGGGCTAAAGTGCTACCACAAATGTTAGTGGAGAGGACAGACTTTTACAGCAGCAGAGATAAAAGACTTTTAGAAAACAGAGGAGCTGAACTGTATCTGTTATAATTTGTGCCAGTAAGAGTCTAATTAAGTTTAGAGATCAGGCCCTAAATCATTACAGCCTTAAGCACACTAAGTGATAATCACACGTAAGTGATATTATGCTGAAGAGGGTATATTTAGATTACATATTAGGAACAGATTCTTTACTGTGAGGATGGTGAGGCACTGGGACAAGTTGCCTCAGTTGCGGATGTCCCATCCCTGGAAGTGTTCCGAGTCAGACTGGACTTCAAGCAACCTGGTCTAGTGAAAGATGTCCCTGTCCATGGCAGACAGGTTGGACCTGGATGATCTTTAAGGTCTTCCAACCCAAACCTTCTATGATTCTATATCCCTTAAGCTGATCCTATCACAGTATCACATTCTTGCAGGATCAGGGCCTATGTAGGTCAGGAGGGAGAGAGCAGTGTAAAGAACAACAGGATGGATGAACAAGCCATGAAATCTACTATAATTTCCAGTAAAATTTCAAGAAAGAGGAGAAACTCCACTGGTTTATGTTCAGCTACTCAAATTTATAGCATTGTAGGTTAAGTCCACATCTGATCCACTGCTTCATTTTAGTCCGCAGAGAAAGGGGAAAATAAGAAAGTGGTGATAATGAAGAACTGGAGGTTGGGTATAGGCAGAAAGATTGGTATTTCCTTATGGATGCAGAGTCTAGGTAAATCTGTCTTGACATAAGAGGAAATTAATATACTTAACATATTGAACAGTCAGTATTACTTGACTTATGAAAATTACTTGCATTTCTCTCTCTTTGACCGGCCAGTAGGAGCTTTATGCTGAGCCCATGCCCTGAATATTTCCTGCTTTTTTACTGTCTGTTCTCCTGCTTTGCTCTTTATTAAAAGTTTCTTTCTTGACTTGTGGTATGTTAATATAAAGTATTTGCTGTATTAAATGCAAAAGCTGCATCCTAAATCTTTTAAGGGGCTAAATGTATTTAAAACTATTACTTGCCTTACTATTAATGTGATGAGAACTTACCCAAAATGAAATGTAAACTAGCAGAGATTACCTGTTCAATCCACAAGCAAAATTGTGATGAAAAGTTAAAAAAATTACAAGTTACATTGTCTGTTTAATTTCTGTTGAATCTTTTCCTATTTGTACTTATAGTAGGAATACACTTTGCTGCTTTCAGGTTTCAAGTCAATCTGTTCCTGGCTCTGACTTTGTCGCAGGCCAGGATATGCTAAGTACGGTTTATGAAGTTATTCAGCACATTCCTGAGCAGCCGCAACAAGACCACCAACAGTAAGTTACAGACTGTGTTCACTCACGTGGTAGCTCAAAGACAAATACTTTTGCACCCAGAACAATTTACATATTGGTAGATGTTTTTTTATTCCACTGAGAGCGTTATGGAAGGAAAGATATAAGCTACCTTAATTCCTCCACTATTTCCTATCCAATCCCCCACTTTTCTTCAAGACTCCAGTCTGTTGTTTCATCATGCCAGTTTTGTTAAAGTGTGAAAAACAAAAGGTAAGATCTTTGAACACAGCTTCAAATGAAAATTCCCACTTAATTTAATAGGGCACCAAAACATCAGCACTTCCTACTGAGCAGGTTAAATATTCAGTCAAGGCAGTTTAATTGGCACATAGCTTCCAGACCTGCCAGCCATGTGCCAAGTAGAGTTAGGGTGGGGTTTTTTGCAATGTTGAAACTGGTCAGCTGTATAATAATCAGTGGTTGTTGAAATAGTCACTGAAATATTAACAGACTAGTACTTGAGTAAGCAGTGTCTCCATAGCAAAAGAATTCTTGTTCTGTGCTACCCTGGCTGGGAACTCCACAGAAACACTTTTGCTGAGTTAAATACCAGGAAGGCCCCAGCACATTGTGCTTATGTCTCATAGACCTGGTTTTGTTCAAATCACCTACTATCACTAACTGGCATAAGAACGGTGAATACACTAAAGTTTCTGTAGTTGTGGTATAGCTGCCATAAATCTGTTGTGAATATTGAACATATTTCTTACAAATTAAGAACAGCACACAAGACTTTATTTGGTAACAAGCCTATTATATCACGTTTTCTATGATTTTTTAATGTGTTTTGTTTCTTTTATACTTGAAAAGTACACACTCTTAACAATATGCTAATCAGTTGCCTGAGTAATCACAATGTTTATGTGACTACATTAGTATGCAGTACTTAAACTACAAAAAATTTTGTGCAGGTTATATCTTCAACTGTGTGTCCAAGTTATGTATGAAAACATGCAGCCATGCTTGTCAAAACAAGCTGGTCAGTGAGAAAACAACACTGAATTGCTAATGATGTTTTTGTTCTGCTTGGGATTTTTCACTTTGAACCCTAAGATTTTTAAAGCCAGATGTAAAAAAATACCATTCATAAAGTACGTGTTTTCTTACTCTTCCTCTTACACGCCTTCCTTCTCAACTTTCTCACTGATACATGACCTCTCTGAAAAAAGGAATAAATGCAACAACAATGTAACTTGAACTTTGTGACAATTCAGAGTTCAACTAAAACTTTGCAAAGCATATTCTGTAGTTGTAAAGGACTCATTT
This sequence comes from Corvus kubaryi, assembly GCF_017639235.1. NCBI lineage: Eukaryota > Metazoa > Chordata > Aves > Passeriformes > Corvidae > Corvus > Corvus kubaryi. The sequence continues at coordinate 35,530,833 of NW_024581137.1, forward strand.
GCATAAACCAATTTTTTCTGCTCTTTTCATATTTCATATTTTGAAAAGGAAACATAGGAAAAATTTTCACTAATAGCACAAAATCTGCTAAGCATGATGCTGAGTAAAGTACTCAGATTAGAAAGACCACATTCATGAATTTTCCAGTTCCCTGATCTGCTGAGAAGGAGCACTCTGAGTGGTAAATAAATAAGGACAACTAAGTCAATTCTGATGCTTACAGCAGGATGCTTCAGCTTTCAGTATAAGGGAGAAACAAAACACCACAGAACAGAGAATGAAGCTGGGAAAGTAATTGCAGACTCCTGTAGTGCAAAGTAATGATTGCTTATGGATGAATCCCACAGACTTGGTATGCAATCATCTGTACAATAATCAACAATATTCATGGGAAAAATGATACAAAACTTGTCTGCACTCTGTTTATGGCAGGAATCTCTCCTTGTAAAAAGCAAGAGAACAGATTTTATGGGAGCCAAACAGATTTGTTGGTTAAGTGGTCACTTTATTCTTATTCCAAGTGCTTCTGACTGGAACTGCTGTGATTTCACTGATTTCTTAAAATAAATATGTAAAGAAAAATCAGTCAAAAGCAATGTTTAATTCTCAGATTTACAGTTTGAGAATCTTTCAAATCCTCACTTTGAATGTAACTTCACCAGAATTAGCTGGTGTTTTCTCTCTTGCTCTTAGAAATCCCAGTGACAGTATCAGAAAATTTGCAGACTAGTCAATGCCTAACACCTGGGAATAGCCATTTCCACTTTTCGTCATGCTTTTTGCAGTCTTTTTATCCTTTCATTCACAAATGCACTTTTGCCTTTGACACTAAATAATTACAAAATTTTTGATGCACACCAGCTCTTGAAAGGTAGAAATACTACTGGAAAATAATTAAATTCTTTAACCCTCTTGGGTTTGGACTGGCAGACTTACAACTTAATTGCAGTCAGAACAGGAGGTGAGATGATAGCTGGCTTTGCACTTTTACATTCATGTGCTTCCATTAGTTGCTTTTCACAACAGTCCTTTGTAGATTCACCTCCTCTGCTCCTCCAGAGAATCAAAGGGAAAACACGAAGTCAGATTTTGAGGAAATTGTTCTGCTCCATCTCTGGACTCCATAGTCACAGGGAGTTACGGGATAGTCACATACTCAAGTATTTCATTAAACAGATTCTTTTAAGCCATTTTGGTTTGATTCTTTTCTCATCCTTGGACATTTTTTTACACTAAATATAAATCCTGTGACAAACTGAACAACAGGTTCTTCCTCATATGAAAGAAATCCAAAAATGACTGCCAAAGCTAATGAGCAAGAGGTTTAGCCAGCTTTCACAGATAAGCACTGACAGCTCATAACTGTATTGCTTACAAAAACTGTTTGTAACTTAAGTTTCATTTTCACTCCAAATGAAGATAATTTTACATCATCTTCCTCTCCTCTGATCCTTACTGTTTCTCTCATATCTAGCATTAACCATTTCACAACTTTCTGCTCTGCCAGCTGTTGAAGAGCAGTAAGGATGCAAAGCCTTGCCAGGCATTCGGCACAGGGTTGTACTGTGGACTGCACTGGCTCAGTTCATGGTTACCAACACCCTTTGGCAGGCACACTATTGTTGTACAATATGAGCAGCTTGAAATCGCTGTACAGAAAGAGCAGCAATGCAGGATGCCATATTAAGCATTATGTTATTTATGGCTCAAACCTCTGTTGTCTTTTAAAAACTAGACATACTATGCATACTAAAAATTTAGTCAAAAATCAGTGTGTTGCAAATATGTCCCCAGAGATCTTATTCAGGCTGAAGAACTGCTTTGTGTTTAGAACTGCTGGTTTGTTTACATGTTTGCAATTGTTCTTTTAAAGAACAGAAAAACAGTATTGTGGACAATTGTCATATATATATGTATGTTCTTTCCTAGATGTATATGAAGATACGGGAACAGGAAATCAAAGCATCTGAAAATACCAAAGTTACTTCTCTTTCTTTATGATATATTGAAAGGAAATGCCAACAACTCCAAGAGTAGCAAAGGCTTATGCCACCTTTTCTTGAAATAGCAACTTCTCTTCAGACTGACAATCCCTTTCCTTGGGGTGCTCCAAATTGCCCATTTCTTAATTCTTTTTTTCTTTTTTTTACGTAATAATTCCTTGGAAAATATGGATATTTTTAATTCTTTTTTTTTTTCTTATCACTGAATACAAAAGACAAAGGGATAGCTTAAAAAATGCACTATAAAACATGCATCTTTTTTTTAAAAACAATCGGCAGAGGCACAAGTAGGAATCAGGCCCAAGATGCCATCCATGCTTGTTTTATTTAAAAAATTGCAAAAAATAGCATACAGGAGGTTTTTGTATTTGGGTTGGCTTTCACAGGAGAAGACCTCCATACTGGCCTAAAAAATAATAAATGCAGTATGTCAGACTGCAAAATACATTTGGGATTTAAAGTAAAGTCAGTCTTTTAACTCATTTAATGTGACATAAGTTACAAGCATAGATACTGATCTGTCAGGCAGTTACAGTTTTAAAATGTACATACATATATTGTTCAGAACAATGTGTTCTCATTAAATTCTGTTTCCTTTGCATTTTAACTGGTTTTCTATTTGCTGATGAAGAGCCTGTTTCTCACTGACTAGGAGAGCAAGTAATATTCAAGTTATTTCCAAAAGCTGCAGAAAGTTCAGGGTATTTGTACATTAAGATAATTCTCCAGTGCAAATGAAACCAATATTACTCTGTTTAAACAGTGTGCTACAAGTCCCTTTGCAAATAGAAGAACACTCTTCCAGAAGCTTCTGTTAGCTGACTTCTGAATCCTGCAGGAAAATTCACTATTATTTCCACAAGGTCAGCTATTAGTTGGTGTCAGTTAGATGCAGTCAGGGAAAAGAAGAAATATTAACAGAATTAAACTACAGGAAAAAAAGATACTTCAGGAATGGTTAATTGTGCAGAAAATGAGAAAGCATACAGTGTGTCCACGCTTTAAGATGGGCTGTATGGTATTATTTAGAGCACTCTGTATTATGAAAAATAATTTGCACTTATTTAAAGTATCTCCTTAATCCATATTTACTAAATATTCTTCCGGTCTCCATCTTTCAAAGACAAGGAAAAATAACATGGTTTTCAGTGAGCATTCTGATCTTGTGAGGCTGAAAAAAAAGGGAAAAAACAATTGCACCATTGTGCATGAGAAAAATAGGATTTGGCATTTCACAGAGGCAGCAGGTGAAGCCCAAATATGCAAGAAGTAGTGACATGATCTCAAAGATAACGTAGTCACCAGATTTGCTCCCTAAGAAATAGCCATCTGACATGAAGGCATCTAAGGCAGAGGCTCTAAGTAGGAACATTTGGGCAGAACTCTGAAAGACTGAGAAACTTAGAGAGTTCCGCATAAATTCCTCCGTTGTTCAGTCAAAGCTGATTTCATGTGTGTTTCAAATTGGGACAGCTCTTTGGGATTTGCAAAGTCTGATTTTCACGCTCTTTTTTCCTCCTCTTCTTGGTGGAGCAATAATTTTAATTGCTCTGAAAGGAGCATGCTGATTTCTGAAGTGCTTGAGACCATTCCATCTTACCACACTGCATGTCACTGCAGGCCACAGGGCAGGAAATGCAGATAAATTGAGAAAAAGTAGTTTCTCCACCTCTGGACCCTCTGTATTCAAAACTGACAATCATATATATTTTTCTAAGGTTTTGTGGGGGGAAAAAAAGAAATCAGGTCAATTTCAGTTCCAGTCTACATTCTTTTAAGCTCACCTATATATATATGCCTAAGTGCATTTTAAGGGTCCCAAAAGATTTTGTTTCAGAATCTGTGCTCATGTCCCAGTAAAAGATGAGCAGAGTGTTTTGGATCAAGCCATTCATCAATAGTGTGAGATGACTTCAGCAGTCCAATACAAAAGTCCACCATAACAGTCTTTTAAACTTCTGAAAAGTGCCTGTAAAAATACCTGTAAATTTAATAAAACAATTTTGTTTATGCATCATGTAATGTCTAACAGTTCTGTGTGTCCATGCATTTTCACTGGAAAGGACACCTATCATTAGGTTGGAAATAAGAAACAAAAACCTGCCTGTTGCAAGTAAAATGTTCCTTGGATGCCCCGTATGCTGGTCGTGGCTGCCACATTCCTACTCTCCACTTACAACAAAAATTCACAACGAAAAACTGAACTGGTAGGGAAATTTATTTTACTACAGAAAGAAGAAAAACTGTCTTAAATAATTCTTCTAGCTATGGCAGCAGAACCAGCTCTGCAAATAGGAATATGTTATTGAAACAGACAGAGAGCAAACACAAGCAAGTCATCTTCTGCTTATAATATATTGTTCTCATCTGATTTTGTTTCATTGTGTCTTGTGTATTACTGAATGTTAGCCAAAAATAGGCTGGCATAAATTCCTATTCAAACTGTGCTCATTCTTTACAGTTCTTCCAAAATTTGCACAGTGCATTGAGCTACTTTTGGTGGAGAAATCCATTTGGTGGAGGTATAAAAACAATAAACTGTGAGGAAAAAACCAATTCTGAAATGTCACAGAATCTTAATGGATGACAAAGAAAACCTTTACATATTGTACGCTTGCCCCTTTTTCACTGCTACCACAACATTCAAAAGAGATTGATAAGCTTTTATTTATTGATGTAAAATCTATTCCAAATTTTACCAAAGCAAATGGAGTGTGTGTCCATTGAACTAGATGATGTATACACTGGGAAGTTCAAATATGAGATGGGGATAATGAGAAAGCAATGTGAAATGGGACAGGGGGAATTAAAAAAATCCTCTCTTGTTTTTTTCCCCCCATTCCTTTTGGTGGAGGCTTTTGCCGTTTCATTTGCCTGCTGATGAGGGTCAAGAACATCTTTCTTTGATGAAGTAAGGCTGTGGTGTGGACTTGAGATCAAAGGTAGGGCAGATAAGCCATAATTCTGGGATTCTGAAGTGTAGGAACAGCAACAGAAGTCACAGCACCTTCAGGCACTTGTATCATATCACAAGGTGGTGTGTAGTACTTGGTCTTTCTTACTACACATCTTAAAAGCAATTTGTAAGTATACTGAAGAGTATCAGCTTTCACCACTGCTCATATGGGAATGCTCCATCTTGCACTTTGTTATGGCTTTGAAATATTAACCCCTTACAGGCCACCAGACTATATTCCACAGTCCTTTTAAGACTGCAGCAAAATCAAGGAGGCCAACAGTATCCTTGGCAGCATTAGGAGAAGCACTACCAGCAGGTTGAGGGAGGTGACCCTTCCCCTCAGGACTGCTGAAGCCACGCCAGGACTGCTGAGTCCAGTCAGTGCTAGGCTCTCCAGTACAAGACATGGACACACCAGAGCAATTCAGCAAAGACCCACAATGATGATGAGGATCATCTGACATACAGTGGTGAGTTGAGAGAGCTGGGACCTGAAGAAGAGATGCCTCAGGGAGATCTTACCAATGTTCATAATACATGAAAAACTTTTTATACTGTCGAGGTGGTCACAGACCAGAGAAGCTTTGGAGTCTTCATACTTGGAGACACTATAAACCCAACTGGATGCAGTCCCAGGCAACCTGCTGTAGTTGACCTTTGTACTAAAATTTGCACTGGACCATGCCATATAAGGAGACCAGCTGTGATGCAAAGCATAGAATTATGAGAGTAGTTCTTTTATTCATGCACAGGAGGTGTCCCATTCAAAGCAGTGCAGGCATTCAGGTGCATATTTCACTTACTGCTGATTAACGAACACACACTAATATTTACTAATCATAATAAAACTTTGCAAAGCAACTACATTTTGATGATGTCTTCATCCTCCTGCTTCTCTATTGATGAGATGCACCCAGAGTCAGTCTTGCTGTACTTACTTATCTATAGCGACAGACAGTGAGAGGGTTTCAAATACATGTTAGAGGGGCTAGAATGCTAGCATTATCTTGGTTGCCCAGGAGTATCTTTTATTCTTCGTGGACAGGTATTAAAATTCCAAGAAGCAAAGTCCTTATCTTGGGAACCAGGTTGTCCTTCTTACAATGAGCTGGGGTTCTTTAGTTTGCTTGCTTAAGCATGACTATTCAGTATCCAAGGTAAACTATACATATGGTTTAAAGAAAGTTAATACTATTTTATACTACAAAGATTAATTGGTATAATAGTTAGGGAATGAGATTTTCCTGAGACCCTGCTTTGAGCAAGAGTTGGACCAGATGATCTCTAGAGGTGCTTTCCAGCCTCAGTCACACTGATTCTGTGAGCTCAGGGAGGGAGATGATTAGTAGGTAGATCTCAGCAAAAATGACAGCAGCAGTTACAACACAGTGAGTTCATGTTAATGAAAAGGGAATGTATGCTTCCATTAAACACCTCCTTAAATATGCATGACCAGCTAAGCAAGATATGATGGCAAAATACAAACACAATACTGTGCATGTACCTCCATGCTTTACCTGTAGAAAGCTTAGCCTTGAAAAGGAGACACCTCATTGTTTTATGATCTCAGGTTAAAAGTTTTTAAAGTAGCTTTATTCTTTTTTATTACTTTTTGCTTTACTCAGACAAAATATAATTTTCTAAAATACAATATTTTCTATGGACTTTCTTCAGTGTTAGCACGATTCCTTTGGAAATCTGTCACCAGTGTGGTGCTATCAATGCATTTATATCGTACATCTTTCTGGGAGCTAGAGGGCAACAGCTTCCCACAGGACATGGCAGGAGTTTATGGGAACTATGCTTGGGACAGTGAGAAGGACAAAGGGAAAGGAGCTAATACTAGTAAACATTAACTTTCTGACAGATGTGCAAATTGATCATGTCCCATGTGACTTGTACATTTGAAGGGGGACTGTTTTCTCAATGCTGTGTCCTGTAAGAGGCTTCCTGATTAATAGAAGCTACTTTCTAGGTGGCTAAATGTCTGTATTGAGAATACTTTTGCATCCAGCCAAGAATGTTTTTTAATGCCATTATATTAGAACACATTAGTCAGTCATGATGTATTTTTGAGTATATTCTCTACTCACACACAAAAATGTACACACTTCAAAATGTTCATAAGCATCTTTTAAAAACAATGTGCAGTACCCAAAATTTATCACTGGCTGACAATATAAAAGTCCATGTCAGTTTGTACGGAAATGTTTTTCTCAACAAGTAGTTCTTTGTAAAAACTCCTGAATGTATGAAATGAGCCCAGTTCTTACAGAGGAGTCTAGCTCTGTCACTGCCTTTCTGTGGAAACCACAAGGCTTTTGTAGAAAGAGACGGAACTGTGGCAAAAGTTTCCAAACACATCACAGACGGATTTAAAGGGATCCCATTGTAAGCAATGAAACTGATGCAGCCTTGCAATGGAAAGTGACAGTTGTGCTGTGTCATTAAATATCGAGGAAAAAAAGCAAAGGATCATTTCTTGGTTAGAATCTGTGGTAAATATACAACAGACAAGGACCAAAGAAGACAAATAAAAGATTAGACATCTAAGGAGCCCATTCAAGTATAAATCTGTATCCCAGTTCAGTTAAACATGAAATGCAAATACCAGCATGTTGGAAATCCTGCTCCACCTAAAAAGATAATATGTATGTATCTCCTCAGGCTATGTGCTGTGTTCCAGGGCAAAGTCCAAAGTGCTGGTCACAGAGCATCTCATGACTCAGATACAATTAAATGTATGAATATTAGGGCAGGGCTTCTGAACTAGAGTACCTCATTACAATAGCATACCACAACCAAATATAACATATGTTCTTATTTAGGAAAGTACTGTCCAATGTCAACACTGATATCTTCATCAAGCTACAAATTTTATATTTCTTGTAGGGCTAAAAAGTAGCTTCTATATAACTTTTTTTCATCCTAATAATAATGGAATAAGGATGTCTTGAAAAGTCAAGACAAACGTTTATCTGGGAGAAAACAAAAATTGTGTTGGGCATCTTTCATATGTTTTCCTTAGAACTACACTTTCTTCTTTAACTTCAGCTTGCTGATTTTTGGTATGCTGATTTATCAAACCATATTAAAATCAAAACTTGACTTTCAATCACTTTTCAAGTCCTTTAAGTCCATCATGCTTAGTCCCATCCACAAGTTGTATCTAAAAGTACAGAAAATTCCAAGTACCTTCGAATATTCAGGACCCCTTTCTAAACAGCAGGCTGGGACACTGAGAAAAGTAGATTCTATTTGAAATTCTTTTGAAGTGTGTCTGAAAAATACAGCCAAATGTGGAAAGCCTTTGAGAAGCAAAATAAATGAGGAAAAAAGTTTAGAAAAAGCCTAAAAAATATTTTATCTTGGAGTAAAAAGATACAAAGAAAGATGAAGTCCTCCAGTATGTAGAAAGATTTATGCTAACAAAAGGAGCTGTGATCACTTTTCCTCTATCTTTAATAAGACATGGAAAAGGACTCCTTCCACTGGCATGGTCTGCTCCATGCTAGTAAGGAGCTCAAGCAGCCTCAGAGAAAGCTGACCAGATCTGACCTGTCCATAGACTAAGCTGATCTGTAACATTGCTGCAGTTCCTTGGACCAGCTTGTCCCACAGTCATCTAGTGCAAAGGAAGAGGCCAGAACTGGGGGAAGGAATGATTGTCACATCAGCCCATACAACACAGCTCAGGGAAACACAGTATGACACCATACAATCAGAAAACAGCTGCAATTTAAGAAAATGATACTAACACCCACAGACGGGCTCAACAGATAACAGGCCTGCAAAAATCAAAGGAGTACAGCTGCTCTTTGCCTGAGCACTGAGATCATGTAGATGCAGGCTAGTGCCTGTGGGATTCCCTGAGGCTGTGAGCTCATCAAAGTGCACAACCAAGAAAGGCTGGTGTGAGTCTCAATCTGAACATCAATTCTGCTGGCTGATAAATCGAAAACTACAGAGAAAGTATCCACACCAACCTGATTACTGCTCCTAGCAGGTTCTGCTGTCTCTGGACTGGTTTCTATTATCATTACAGTGCTTGCAGGACTCATTCCCAGGGAAAAGGATCATTTTCAGTTCATTGAACTTTTCCTATTTGGAAACTGAGTATTTAAGTTAAGGCCAGGGAATAGATCTTCCTGTGGGCAAGGCCAGTGGCAGCAGGCAAGAGAACATGAAGAATGCAATGCAGTGATCACTGTATTTGTGGGTATTTCTGACTGCAATTGAAATTTCATTCTCATTTCCTTTCTTTAAAGAGAAGTCTTGGGAAGTGCAATCCTACATGGAAGAGTAACATGCAGGAAGTTTTGAGAGAGGATGATAGGCAAACAGGAAATTACGACAGACATGGACACAGAGCCACATCAGCATCAGGGAAATACAGACCTTTGTGACTAGTAAGACTTGTTAAAGAAAGGTTCATAGACTATTGCCAGAGTGGACACAGAAGTTATTTTCCTCTGAAGACAAAAAGCCCTGGAGGCCTCTCTGTGACCCCCACATTTAAGAAATAGAGCAGAGGCTGGAACTGATAAATATCAGTGAGTACCAGTTGGAGAGCAATGAGAAACAACATAATAGAAGATATGTAATAACTTAGGAAACAAAGTAAGGAAAAGAGGTTGGTTTTTAATTTTTTTTTTTTTAAGGGAAGAAGAAGCAAGTTTTGTAAAAGATCAGGCAAACGTGGTGCTTTTTCACTAACGAGAAGAGCTCAAGGAGCTGACTGGATTATTTCGGGTGCCCATACACAACATGATAGGAGGAATTATTAAGGTAACAGAAATACAGTGAGGTAATAATCATGAATTAGAGGTGTCAAAAGATAGAGTAAAGGCTGAAATCACAGAAAAATATCGTACATGTAATGATTTGTCAAATATGACGAAATTAGAGGAAATAGCAGCAATAAAAATAACTCTGTAAATCTTTATAACTGGAAACTGGAGAACTGCTGGCAGTCAGATCTACAGATCACACTGGAAATAACTAGTGATCTCTAATTTCAGTGGGTAAAGAAATGCAGAAGGAACAGTAACATTACAGGAATTACTGATATACATTAGAGAACAAATTCTGTGAGTTGCAGTGGACAATAGGATTTCAGTGGTGGGTTTCCACACCAGTCACTGAGAAACAAGACAGTATTTCTGATTCAGTTTTGCTGAATAATGAGATTACAGGGTAGACCTGATGCACAATAAGAATTTTTACTTTAATGAAGTCATTCCAGAAGAATTGATTTTATGCTAGAGAACCACATAAATAAACTCCATGCTTTAATGTCTGCAAATAGCATCTGAAGGAACAAAATTTGCGGGGAAGGGATGCTGCTGATGGCCAAATAAGCAAAACATACCATACCAAAACAGCAGACCTGGTTAACTGATTAATGGAAATAGCTAACACATACACAGATACAGATGAAAAAACTGCAGATATCCATGTGTAGCAACAATGATGTGGTTAATATCAGGATATATTGTCTGCACAACCTCCCAGCCAGCCACCTCAAATATGGGGTAGGCAACCTGGACACTGAGCAAGCCTCCCTAGCTGGCAGCAGAGCTGTCACCCTATGAACTGGGATGCAGATGGGGAAACTCAACAGTCCCTCTGGGACAACAGCTCGGTTTGGGCATCACTTGGATTCCTATAGATGAGAAGTAGCCAGCTGCCTCAGCAAGCACACTCAACTACAGAAAGAAAATCTGAATGATCTCCAGGGATGCAGGCTATGCCTCTGTAAACAAAGGCCCCTGCCAGAGAAAGTAGTCTCTCTCCCCCAAGCAAAAAGGGTGCAGCAGTGTTCACATACAAAGTGCTCAGGGTCAGCAGCATCTAAAGCAGATGCTGCATTTCAAGGTTCTTAGGGTTCTCTGAGTCCCACATGCTAAGTCAATGACAGTATTATTATTTCTTATAATTATTCATAGCAGAATGATTAGAATAATGACAGAGCTGTACCATATCCTGGGAAGGTGACATATCTGTTACATCAGATCAAGCATTGTTTGTCTCCTTTGGCCTTGACATGAGAACATACAGGATTGTTGAATGTACAGCCATACCATTCAATCTATTGAGGATGCATTCCAGACAAGTGCAGCAATTAGAGATTCAAGGTGTAAGAATTTTCCTAGTAAGAATCTGTGCAATAGCAGATGGGTGCGTGCCAGAACTTCAGAAACACCCATAGCTAAAGTACACAGGAAAGCATATAAGGATAGGAAGCAACAGTAGCATTAACAGCATCAACAACTGAAAGAGATGCTGGCTTGTCCACAGCTGGCTTTGTGGTGGCTGGAGATGCTCTTTGCTGTCTAAAAGGTGCGGTGTTCTGATGACCTCACCCAATTTTTCTCAGAGCAGGTATCATTCTGATGGATTGTGGTGAGTTGACCTTGGCTGGCTGCCAGCTACCCATGCAGCCACCCTCCCATTCTGCCTTCTCAGCAGAATAGGGGAGAAAATAAGATGCTAAATCTCTGGGTCAAAAAAAAAAGACAGGGACATGACTTACCAGTTACCATTATGGACAAAATGGACCTGACTTGGGAAAAATTAATTTAATTAGTTGTCAAATAAAATAGAGTTGAATGGTGAAAAACAAGGTAAAAACCAAAAACATCTTCCTCCATCCTACTCCATTTTCCCAGCCTCAACTTCACTCCTTTCCCAACTCTCCTACCTCCTTCATCTGCCACCCCAAGCAGCCCAGTGGCATGGAGAATGGGGGGCTGTGGTCAGTTCATAACAGTTTGGTCAGTGCATAGCTGTTTCTCTCTGCATTTTATTAGCCAAGTATTACTCAGATGGTGTTTCCTAATTTCTCAAGTTTCTGGATAACAGCTCAAGACAGTGCTGTGTAAGTGTTTTTAAAAAGACATACCAGAATAGGATTCTGACCTTAATTTCCTAAGAGAACAATGATTTCCCAAACAGGAAGTTAGAAAGAAGCAGACCGGAAGCAACTTTGTTTGGTAAGAGAGGAAGTAATAGGAGCAGAAGGACCTCCCATACACCCTGCTCCTATATCCTCCCATTTCTCTGCAACACCCAGCTTGACTTGCCCAGTTGACAGCATTTAGACACAGTGTTGGAAGGGTGAAGGTCCATTTTGCCAAGGGAAAGGTAAGGAATAATAAATATTCTCTATCAGGCACTGTTCTTTGTCTCCTCTAGAGATGAATGTTTGCCACGGGGAAAACTGATCATACATCTATGAAAACTCTTTTCCTTCCTTCTCTTTCTGACTTTATGCTTATGTTAGAAGTTTACAAGGTGATTTTAAAGGGTTTCCTCTCCCATACTCTAGAAGAGCAGTTCAGCTGAATTTTAGCTGTTGGGCTTCCTGTTTGAAGAAAATATGTGTGTTGAACAACTATAGGAAAAAGCCTGCAGAACAGAACAGTTACAGTAAGTACATGCATATTTACTTCTAGGATTAAAAGTTTTATGAAGATCTGATGGCTTATTTTGATACCATGTGTTTTGGTTGAGGTTTGCAGTTTGGGGTTTTAGGTTTCTTGGGACAAAAATTTTATATATAAAATTGCCCATAATCTACTAAGATAAAGTCTTCCAAATCTGCTGAATGTCTGCACATGAAAAATTTTTGTTATGAGATTACAGTGAAATAATCCTAAAGAATATGACCTCAAAGAAACTATTCTGCAGATATTATGTGATACAGGTTTTCCATGTTGGAAAAAGGTCATCTTTCAACTATTTCATTTGGCCAGAATCATTAACTAGCACGTACCATGAAAGATACAAACACTGCATTATGTCTGTGGAATGAAAGTATCCTGTTCTCTCCAGCGCAGGAGAGATCTCATCAGGGGGATTCCAAACACTAAAACATGGAAAAACTGTTATAAGGACATAACAATGTTTGCTTTTATGTTAGGATTAAATTGTACCTCTATGAGAAGGTATGGATTGGGTGGGAATTCAAATCACTCTTTTACGTTGCTGGGTTTAAGTCTGTCTCCACGAAAAGCTTTAGTTTCAGTTTCTTTTCTCGGCTTTCAAATACCGTGGGTGGAGTTACCAGTGAATAGCAACAGTTACTTCAGCCGCAGAATAAAAACATGGAGCTTCTTTCCCCCTGCACCCTCAATTTTTGACAATATGTGCTTACCACAGTAGAATTTTAAGGAACTAGAAACTAGTTTTTCTGAGCAAGAGCAAGACTCCATAAGCGAAAAAGCAACTGCAGTCTACCATAGCTCACAGCCCCACTTTTTTCTCTGCTCTCATCATTTGTTAATACAGGAGGCAGCTTGGCCAAAAGTAGGACAGCTGTTTTCCCCTACCAGGTATAAGAAATCTTTACTATTGCATCTCAATAAAGTTTACAGTTTAGGAAATCAAATAGTAATTTAAGGAAAGCATGTCACTAGAGTGGCCTAGATAACCAAGTGTACTTTCAGAAAACAAAGTTTTGCTGAAAAAATCTAAGAAGTCATTTGGTATAGGAGAAAGTTGCACGAGGGATGTCTGGACTTCAGGCGGCTCTCTTGAAAGCTGTTTCTTGCATAGGCGAAGTTACAGCATTTCAGGGAGTGGGTATCCAGAGCCAGCCCTACAGCTGCCAGCTCCAGCTGTAGGCATACCTGAAGCCCCTTTCTGTTCAAGTTACAAAGCATTAGATACTTTTCTTTGCAGAGTATCTTAACACATAACAACCAATAAACACCATACACAATACCTTTACATTTGCCTATAGCCTATCATAACTACTACCGTCACCACATTATAGTCATTATTATCCAATCACAAGTGTAAGTAAGTTACAATTTAAGCTTACAGTGGAAAATTCTCAGACCTTTCTTCTTCTTGCTACTCAACACTTCTTGTTTGCCTGCTATATCTCTCTTTTTGGTAAAGACATGTTTTCTATTTACTTATGCTCTTTTTGAGATTTATTTAGTTGGTGAAAAACATGTCTTTGTTTGTAGTCACATACCTTTGTCCTACTCTTAAAAATCTCCTTCCAACTTATCTCCAACCTTTGCCTTCTCAGTTACTCATCAATCACTGTTTCAGCAAAACATCTTTTATTCTATATCAAAACTTGCTTTCATTTCTATCTCATCCCCAGTTTCTACATTCAGAGATCTTTCTGCCAAGCCTACATACCTGTGAAACTTTCTTACCAAACTTTCATCCTCCCCAGCAATTTGGTTTCAGGAACACTGAGCTATGAACAGGAAAAGGTGCCTGACACCTAGGGGCAATTACTACTAATGCTACAACTATAGGTGGGTGCAATTCCATAAGCTTAAAATTCCAGAAGAATGAATATAATTCTCCCAGAGGAAATGAAAGGATAAAGTAAAATTAGATGCTATTAAGGGGAATTTTTTTCTCTTTCTTTAAATTTTCTGCAGAAGTCCATATTCACTGAGACCAATTAGAATGTAAGATGCTGTTCTTCCTGTCACATCCTAAAATGAAGAAATTAATGGTTAATAACAGCAAGGAAATATGTGTTAGTCAGCTATTAGGCAACTGTTTCACTCATTTGTTTAGTAATTTTGTGATTTTTTTCCCTTAAAGAATGGAAAAGGCAACCACTAAAAAAAATGAGGAATCATATTCGTATCAGCATATTGAACAGTGGACAAAAGAACAAGTCAAACAATGGGCAACTGAAGTAGCTAAGATTGACCAGGAACATGCAGAAATCCTGTTTCGCCAAGCTGTGACTGGCTTTGCTTTGAAGAGGATGACTAAAGCAGATCTTGTGGAAATGGGTATGCCTCATGGGCCTGCTTTTCAGATCACGTGCGTCCTGAAAGAGCTTGACATTCTAGGTAAGGGTTCAAACCAGGCTGTGGAACAAGAAGGCACTGAAGAGAGTTTTGATGGAGGAGGAAAAGATGGAGAAATGGCAAAGAAAGAGTGCAAGAAGAACTGTGAATCACTTAATTCCAGTATACTGAAGGATTCTAAGATGAAGCCCATAGAAGACACAAAAGCAAGCAAAGCTGGCAAAAAGAATGAAACAGATGAGCCACTGTCAAGCAGCCAGCAGCCAGCTGGAAAGATGTGTATGCCACATCCTTTTGATAATTTCAGTGATGGTAGTCGATATAAGCAGTATAATATTCTTAATGTCCCTGAAACAGGGGCATCCAATCTCATGGATCCAGCACACGAATTCAAATTATTTACCAACACTGAGAATGCACAGGAAGATGGAATCTTGATGAAATTTAGCAATGAAGCATTTCGATTTGCTGCAGCCTGCATGAACTCCCGCACAAATGGCACTATTCATTTTGGAGTACATGACAATCCACATGGGAAAATAGAAGGAATAAAAGTTACCAACAAAGAAGTATACATTAAGCATTTTAATATACACATCAAAAAGTACTTTAATGACCCCTACACCATCATTGCAGAATATTGCATTAGACCACCTAGATTTGTGGAAGTATTATTACAAAATGGAACTTCAGCAGATCTCTTTGTCATTGAAATAGATGTGGTTCCCCAACACTGCTTCTGTGATACAAAATATTTCTGCACCAACACATATGAATATAAGAGTAAGAGTTGGAAAAAAGCTTTTTTCATCCGGGATGGAGCTAGTTCCACAAATATTTACAATACAAAAGAATGCGAAAAATTTAAACGTTCCTTGACAACTTTAGCAGATCGTCGTAGAAGAGCAGAAGAAGAGCATAACTTTAAGCCAAAGAAGTCACCAAAGGAAGGACTAAAGCTAGTTAGTCTGCTCACGGGTAACAGGGACTCACTAGAGAACTCTTATTATAACTACTACATTTTGGTAACAAACAAGTGCCTCCCAAATCAAACTTCAGACTTAGACTTTTTACATGAAATAAAATGGTTTGCTGTGCTTGACTTTGATTCTGAATCAGAAATGAATGGTGTGTTTAAGACTTACCAAAAACATCGAAATGCCAAACTTTACTTCCCAGATTACTATGAACACATGGGGGGTTCCGTTTCTGAACAAGCTAAAAGGCTAAAACTACGTCAGGAGACCAACTGGATTTTATGCAATGGTGGATCAGACTTCAAAGGCAATAATGAGCTACCACTGGATTCGACTTTATGGCAACGAGACAGAGCTGCTGGTGTCAGAAAAATGATTTCCTTTCTTTCACACAAAGATGTAAAGCAGAATGAAAAGTTTTTAATAGTGTTTCTTTTGCTTTCCATAGTAGAAGATTCAGTAGATCCCCTTACTGAAACTTTTATGACATTTTACCAAGAATTAAAGGGACTACAAGATATGGTCTGCATTTGCATAGGTACAGGTACACACCAGCGATGGAAAGATCTTCTTCAAGCTAGAGGCATCCATGAGGAAGCACTCTCAAAGAAATGTATTTCTACTCTAACCCTGGAAATGGTAAATGGTACCATCATAAAACTAGCGTCAGACATGCAATCTTCTGAAAGACTTCTGCCCTCTGTTGATCATTCTACTGTTCGTCTTCTAAAGAGCAAAGAAGATTCCATGGCAGGATTAGAAATACTTTGTGAAAATGAATGCAAAGACACAGAAATAGAAAAGGATACAGATAGATTTCAAAATTTCCTGAAAGAGCGGGAAGAAGAATTTTATCGAGGTGGTAAAGTATCATGGTGGAATTTCTACTTTTCAGAAGAAAACTATACTTCAGATTTTATCAGAAGGGACAGTTATGAAAAGCTTGAAGGCCTAATCATGTCTTCATCTGACAGTGCTAATGACTCACCTGTAAAAATTATCAACATTTACCACCACCCAGGATGTGGTGGGACAACATTATCTATGCATATCCTTTGGAATTTACGGAAGCAATTCAGATGTGCTGTTCTGAAAAGTAAAACACATGATATTGGAACACAGGTGACAACTTTACTCACCTGTGGAGCAAATGACAACACAGGTTATTTACCAGTGTTACTTCTTGTGGATGATTTTGAAGAGCAAGAAAATGTCAATGTTCTGCAGAAAGAAATTCAGACAGCTATAACAGAAAAAGGCATTCGGTATGTAAAACCTTCAGTGGTAATTCTAAACTGTATGAGATCTCAAAATCCTGATGAAAGTTCGACCATCAATTTCTTGAACAGTGTTTCTTTAAAACAAATGCTTTCTGAAAAAGAGCAAAGGGCCTTTGACCAGAAACTAGAATATATTGAAAAGGTGCATTCAAATTCTGCCAATTTCTATTCATTTATGATTATGAAGAAAAACTTTGATCCACAGTATATAGAAAAAGTGGTAAAAAATACCTTGCATGACTTAGATACTGCCTCTAAACCAGCACAACTTGTTTGCTATCTAACTCTGTTAAACTCGTATTTAACAACATCTATTATTTCACTATCACTATGCGAAGAATACTTAGGAATTAATTCTCGAGACACAGTCTGCAATAAAGATAAACTAATAGAAAAGATGGGAATTTGTTCCAATATCCTAATATCTGATCAGGCACATAAACACATGAGATACAAAGGTCTTCGTATCGTTCATCCGTTGATAGCATCTCACTGCCTAACAGAATTGAAACTAACCTATGGCTTGTCTAAAAGTGAAATTACATCAAAGCTGTTGAAAGAAGATTTATTGTTAAAGGAAGACAAACTTGTTCGTGATATACAAACCCTGCTGATTACTAGGCAGCGCAAAGAGCATGGTGATGAGTCTGACACATCATTTTCCCCCTTAATTGAAGCCATTCATAAGGAGGAAAAGCGTGGTGATGTGGAACGTGTGTTAGAACAAGCATCTGCTAGATTTGAGCAAAATGTTTACATTTGCCAAGCCCTAGCAAGGTTCTACATTAAAGAAAGGAAATTTGACCTTGCATTGCACTGGGCCAAAGCAGCCAAAGAAAAAGCACAACACAATTCATACATATCAGACACACTAGGTCAAGTGTTTAAAGGTGAGCTAAGAGACTGGGTAGAGTGCAAAGAAAAGAGTGCAGCCCTGGCAGCCGGGAAACTGGACAACCTGCTAGAGCTTGCTGAGAATGCTTCACAGGCTTTCCAAGAATCTCAGAGGCAAGCTGAAAATGCAGTCAATGAACAATATTTGCAGAATCAAAAACTTAAAAGGAAGTTTCAAGTGTACAATACTGCTGGCTATCAGGGAGAAATAGAAACTGGTCTTTATGTTATTGATGTCCTTTGGCATGTTCCTTTTTTCAGCAAAAAAGACTCACACTGTAGAAAAAGCATGACAAATTATCTGTCAGGAAATAGCGTTTTGAATGTAGAAAACTCCAGTGAAGACAGTGAAATGTTCAAGGTTCTTAGACGTTATTCCAGCTTTTTGTGTCATTTGCGATCAAGGTTGAAAAGGGCATTTGACTTTTTTGAAGATTACTTTGTGCTTTTCAAAACACAGACCAGAGAAAAAGAAATGGTAGAAGCAAAGTTGTATGGGAAGGTTCAAGAATGTTTTACCAAATACACAGAAATATTTTGTGATTTCAGTTTTGAACAACTGAAAAATAAACAGGACTCAGAGTGGTCCATTTCTCAGTATATAGAAGCATACAGGGATGCGGTGGAAGCTTCCAAAGCACACTCATTTTCCGGCATTTTGAATTACCTTCACAGAAACCACAGAAATGCTGACAGAGAAATAGAAGACATAGTAGGAGCATATGCAATTTTGTGTGAGAAGGATAAACAAGCAACTCAGAAAGACAAACAGAATTTGATTTTGGCAAATATTGTTCTTAACTGCATTAAACCTAAATCTGCCAAGTTACGTGGTCCTAAGGAGTTGAAGAGTCTGCTTCTAAGCATTCTGCAGGAAGTGAAACAAACGTGTGTAGAGCCTTTCTTCCTAGCCTCCTTGTTGTTCTGGCCCCAAAATAAAAAACAACTAAATGAAGATTCCGGGAAAATGCAAACTTTTGTTCAACGCTTAAGTGAGTCTTTCAAAGAGGTCTATGGAACTGTGCATCATTCAAGGCAGCCTCTGGCTCTTTTTTATCTGGCAAAAGGCAAAGGTTTGAACAGATTTGTTCACAAAGGAAAAATAGATCAGCTTTTTAGTTCACTTCCAGAACAGGAACTGAATTCCCTTTGGCAGAGTGGAAATATCTGGAAGAATCAGGCTGTTCAAGATCTTTTGCTTCTTTTGGTTGGAAAAGTTGAGGATAACCTTATCTACATAGACTGTGGTAGAAATGAAAACGTCAGGATACCAGTGCAACCTGTTCCCTCAGGCCTAGTGAAAAATGACCCAAACATAGAAAGAGTGTCTTTTTACCTTGCGTTTTCTGTTGCTGGTCTCCTGGCATACAACATACAAAGCCTGTCATTAAAACAATAAGTATTTCAGTTTCTTAGTCATAAGACTTTTTCAGTAAAAATTATGCTTTAACTAGTGTTTGGGTTGGGGTTTTTTGGCTTTTTTTTTTTTTTTTTTTTTTTTTTTTTGTCAGTAATCACAAATCACAACCTCTCTGTTGTATTTCCTTCCTCACTATGTTAGTCTTCCAGTTCCATGCAGAATTATCTCTACTGTCATAACTGCTGTTCAGACAGTCAATCAAATGGAAGTGTTGGTGCAGTTAGTTCTGCAGACTGGTCACTATTGCTCAAAGTTCTTCAGTTGATAACAACATGAAAAATCATAAGGGGAAGAAAAAGGGAATTCTGAATAAAATAATATTCTGATATTCTGGAAACGTTATTTTTAAATGCTATTACTTTTGAGAACCTTACTGCTTTGCTAACTTTTTTGCCGTTGCTTGCAGGTGTCTCAACACGATTTTCATACTCTTGTATAAGTAATGTAAGAGCAAGGCATATATGTTAGAAACCACATATCATGTAACATTTCCTGATGTTCCATTTTATCTGTTGTTATTTTGGCGCAAGGGTAATGTGAAAGGCCATTCAATTGCAAAGCAGTGGGATTTTTTCTGTTGTTTATGTACATGCTTGACTGTAATGCTTTTGTATATGAGACTGTATGAAGAGCCAAAACATACATCTTGTGGGAGGACAGAAGCTTTGGTCTCCAACTTACCCAGAGCATTTCTAAATATGTGATTATTAAAGATACCGCTACTTTCTGCTGTATTACAAAAACACCTACCATTTGGAATCTGATGTCCATATTAAGTAGATTTTATTCTGTTACAGTGGGTCTGTTTCTGCTCTATATAAAATTGATCCAGTTTGGTCATTCCTTTACTTACAAGTTTCATTAGTTTCTTCAGGTGATAGATTTCACATCAACTTTGATCTTTGCAAAAACCAGGAAATTTAAATGCTTAAATTGGCCATTGATTGCATTGCCTTCCTCATATGTATAAAACTGCCTGCTATGTTTAGACACAATTAACTTTAAAAAAAAAAATTAAAATATATTGGTGTGAAGCACCAGAACCAAGAAGTTACTACTGCTACTTCTACTGTCTATGTGCATATGATTCATGAAAATCAGTGGAGTTCAGTGCAATTAACTGCCTGAAACAGGTCTGCAGGACAACTCTTTCTTCACCCCACAAGTCTTCTTTGCTCTTCGGGAGCCAGACAAAAACAAGTGACATCTTGATAGACTCGTAAAAACAATTTGACAAATAGAATAAAGCAGCAGACCACTCTGCACTATTGCAATTGGCAATAAACTGTCAAACTCCCCAGGTCAAGACTGTTCTGCCTGCAAGATTTGTACATCTACTAATAACCCTTGGGATCTAGTACAGTATATTACATGCTAAACACTGCACTCTATACCTATCTTAGTTTACAGAACTAGAGATTTTATTATTTGTATACAGTAGTCTGCTTGTTATAAAATTGTATTTTTAGCAGTAGTCCAATAATAAATGCAGATGTTTGATAACAATCTTATTTGCCCAGTGTGGAACTCCATTTGATTATGTATCACAGAAAAAGACTGACAGAATTGCTTTTTACAAGAATTTCCTATTTTCCACTACTTTGTAAGACTTTTTTTTACATGGCTTGTGAATTGATCAATCTTTGTGTTTTGAAAACTAGGCTTTCCCACACAAAATAGCTACCTCAGATGTGTTTTGTGTTAATTAAGGCCAAAAGCCTCAGTAGCCTCCAAATGTGAGGTCAAGGAAAAAAATATATTGTATTGCCTAAGTTAAACACCTCTACCAGCTTTTCCCAGCATGCTCAGGAATTTTTTTGGAGCATGTTCAAATAAGGCTTTACTCTGCTAGAAGGAAAATGGTATATGAGAGGGGAAATTTGTATGCACAGGCCTAATTTTGCCAAGTTGCAAGGCCTGAAAAGACTGCCAATCACATGTGGGCTAGGTGGGCATATGCAAACTTGGGATTTAACAGCAGAGTCTATACACAGGTGGCAACCCCAGAAGTTGCAGATCTGGGCTGTGATGGGCCAGTTGAGTGTGAAGAGCTCAGCCCCACACTGACAGTCCTGAGGCTAGAAACCTGGAGGAGACAACCTGATACAGCCTGGTTGTACAGGAGCCAAAGGCAGGTCTGCAGGAAGGAGGAGAGACAGGGAGGCCCAAGGAGCTGTGTGGTTTTCACAAACCACTGTGATGCTCTCTCAGCAGCTCCCTCCACTGTGCTGGAGGAGCAGTCAGGGTTCCCATCATGCTCAAGTAGCATTTGTGGACTGCGAACTCCTGCATAGGAACAGAGGCTGAGGAATCCTCTCTTGGAAGAGTGTATTTAGGGGGTGGAAGCTAAGAGTACTGAGGAACCTTCCCTGTCTAAAAAGAGCTAGAAGTGCACAACATGGAGTGGGCTTCACAACCAGTAACAGAAAGGAAAATTTTCACTAAGGAGAACTTAGGGAAACAGAATGGAGCATGGCTGGTAAGATTTAGGAGAGGAACTGTGGCAGGGTCTAGACTAGGCAAGAAGGGAAAAGAGCTGAGAAACAGGTACCAAAAGGTGATGAAACAAGAGGCAGATATGGAGAGCTATGATGCTCAAGGGAAAGAAGCTAAATGGATCACAAGGGAAAAGGGAAAGAAAAAGGGAAGGGGGAAGGGAAGGGAAGGGAAGGGAAGGGAAGGGAAGGGAAGGGAAGGGAAGGAAAAAGGGAAGGGAAGGGAAGGGAAGGAAAAAGGGAAGGAAAAAGGGAAGGAAAAAGGGAAGGGAATACTTCTTGGGCTGAATATTCTCTAGATTGTGGCCAGAGCAGGAACAGTAGGATTCATGAGGTAAGACAGAACAAGGAGATTTTCTAGAAAAGAAAAATAGAGGAGGATACAGTCTTCTAACAGATAAAGGGCTTCTGCAAAGGAGTGGATAAAAAGGAAGGTAGAAAAATATTCTACATGCCCAAGGTGGCCATGGAGTGAGAGTAAAAACATACCATAGGAAAGATTCAAGCTATACCACAATAATAATTTTTTAGAAGTGTATCAGTAAAAGTGATAGACTGGTATATGCTGGATATTCCTAGGGAATAAAAGGACATCCCCTAGCTGTTCAACACCAGAGGATATTCTCTTAGAGGCAGAGATAAAAATTACGCCAAGAATGTGCCTATGAAAATGTGAGTAATTCAATGGGAAGAGCATGTCCTTTTTCTTCAGAAGCTCTTGTGATTACAGACTGTGACAGTCTTGTCACCAGAACCTCTATAAGTCCAGCTATTCACTTCAAGATTTGAGCATATCTCTGCAAAAGTATGAGATTTGAGTAAAGCATGTTAATCCTTTTATGGCTATTTCTTTATAATGACTATCTACACAATAGGAAAAACCGTCTTTTCCTAAATTTTAGGTGGGTAGCCACATGCACCACATGTGTTATCTGGTAACGCCTGAACTGAAACCTTAGGTCTGTCATTTAGTCTCCATGGGATATAAGGGAAGCAATTTTATGCCAGTATTTCTATCTGTGAAATGAAACATATTAATACTTACTCATACTACAGATGTAAGAATAACTTACTTGGTATTTTTATGTTAAAATAACATAGGACTGCTGCTGCCTAGTCCTCCCCTCACCTCTGCCTGGTGCAATGAGTAGTGTTTCTAGCTCTCACACTTCACTCTCGTATTTCAAACCAAAATTGCGTGGCCCAAGTTTGTCTGCAGAACAAGTGTACTTCTGCTTATTTATGGGTTCTCGGGGCTTTTTCTCACACAAATGTGTACGGGACGTAAAAGATTTGGGGCTGAAATAAACTAATACATCCATGGAACGAGAAAATAAGGCAGGAGGGATTTTATCAAAAATGAGCGCTGGGTTTATCTCACGGGCAGGGATGCACGGCAGCAGCGACGGAGACGATTCACACACTTGACCCGCACGGGCGCTGCATGAGAGGCGACCCTGGCGCTCCCGGGCCGCGCTTCCACAGCCGCAGCCGCGAAACCCGGGATGCCGAGCTGCCGGCGCGGCCCGGCAGGGGGCGCTGCTGCTCCGCGCCATGGCGGGGCCGCGGCAGCGGGGCGGGGACAGCGGGGCGCGGCGGTCATCGCAGCCTGCGCGAAGAAATACCAGGGACAAGGGTCGCGGGCTGGACTCAAGGCTTACACCCTTGCAGAGATGTGCTCCGAGTGTACGCCTGAAGGGGTGGTGGTGGCGAGACTGTCACAGTCTGTAGTCACAATGGCCTCTGGAAAGACACGCTCCTGCCACGTGCTTTGGTCGCTGCAGCAAGAGACCCCCTCGCCCTGCGTGAGGCAGATACGGAGAACGCCATCCCCACGGATGAGGTGGGGAAATCGCTCCAGAGCTGCACAAGGACAACCGCGAGCGAAATCCATCCTGGGCGGGACAGGGCCTTCCCGACTGCATCGCGAACCCATGTGAGAGGAATTAGCGGTGGTACCGAGAGGGGACTGGGCGTGGACCTGTGTGAGGGTGTCATCTGTGCCAGGGCCGTGGCAAATGTCCCTCTCCATCGCTGCCACTGTTTGGGCAGATGCTGAGCAGCAGGACTAGAGACCGACTGGGCTGCAATAAGTGACATGGACTTTGTCTAAACACAAACACCCGTGTTGGGAAGTTTCACACGGGCCCGACCCACGTGTCAAGTGTGGCAAGGGTTAATGCATCCTGAGCGATGAGAGTGGCTGGACTCAGCTGGAGAGACTTACCTTGTCCGAAGAGAATGAGGAGAGCCAGCACACCACAAGGAGTTCTCACTCGGCTGATTCAGGCTAGAAGCACAACCCACCTTTCAGTGAAAGGAGTGTTGGCTGTGACAAATCCATATTGCTTATTTGAGGAGTCTGCTGCAGAAATCTTCTTCTGGTTTCCCTTTGGCTATTGGAACCACAAATCTTCACTTTATGTAACCTGTCACAAGATGACTTCTGACTTCCTCTTTGTAGGCCCTTGCTTGTTCCTCACTGTTGCTTAAAAGCTCAGAATGAAATCCATTCCCTTTCCTACTCAGCAGTTGTGTTCCCTGAGAGCATCTTGGGGCTCCACCACTTCTGGCTGAGTAAACTGGAGCACCAGCTTCAGTGCAGCTATGGTCATGTTGGGAGAGGTTTGGCTTCACAGCACGTGGAAGACTAAAGGAGAAAATTGCAATAGCAAAGAATATAGAAACATTTATGAATTAATAATGGTAATAAGAAGAAGTGAGGAAGAAGGGAAAAAAGGAGACCTGGTTTTGTGCTAACTTCCGCTGTCTTCAATGATAACTCCTGTGTGTAAGTCTTGTAACTAAGGGAAGTGAGTAAAGAATACAAACTGACTGGTTTCTTACAAGCAGTCAAGATGGATCCAGTTTATGCACATGATGGAATGTGTGTGCTCCAATGAAACAAAACCTAGGAAGAGTTACAAAGCATACCTCAGACATGAGTTACCACCTCATGATAGACTGCCCAATGGACTGCACAGAACAGAAACAAGAAAAAACAGCTGAGATCCTTTGTAAAACTCCTATTTGCATCAATGTATAGATTTCAAGATAGTGATGATGATCATTTGTGAGTTACATGTTAGTATATGGACCTGCTCTCCCAAAAGGCCACGTAGAAGGCAAAGATAGAGCAGGAATGAGAGTCTTGTTAAAAGGAGAAACAAAATGGTGTTTTAAAGTCCTATCTAGCAAAGCTGTTTATAACTAGTCTTTCAAGTAGGGTTTTTATATTATAACAACTAATCTTTATAGTTAAATTTCTTCAGTCTGCACTTCCCCTGAAAAGGCCAGCAGCAAAAGAAACAAAGTAAGGATAATAGCAAAGAGAAATCATCTTTCTTGAGAGCAAGCTGAACTGTCAGATACTTAGGGTCTACAGTGTGCTGATAAGATATACTGTTGTGTGAACTTTCCCTCCCAGAGCCATCCATCTCTATTATCACAGCCTGGAGATGGTTCTGTGTCAACTTTGCATCTGCATCAGTAACTCATTCTGTTCAGCCATCTGTTCCACAGACATCAAACTGTTAAGAAGCCCCAGTACAGCACAATCCAGTCCAGTAACACAGAAACAGAAAAGAAAAGATCTCATTACCATTTGAATTCAGGGGCTCTCCTGTGATACACATACAATATTTTTTTATATTGACATGAACATGGTAATTTGGTGAGTAAATTCCCAGTTATAACAAAGAGATTAAAATCAAACACTTAATATGCAATAGCTTTATTCAGAGGCAAAATAGTTATTGAGTTAAACTAGGATTTAAGGTAGTTGTTTCTCATTTTGCAGACTTTAACAGAGTTAAGAAAACATTCATGTTAACTAGGTGACTATTACATATTGCCCATTTTAACTTCTGAAGATTTCACCACTAATTTGTAGTCAAAATGAAATAGGCATTTAAAAGCTAAGGTCTCCAAAGAAAATTATGACAGTAGATTGTTGACAGTGCAATTTGAGATTTCGTGTTTTGTTTCTATTTATTCAAGTCCATATATGATTGAAACTTAGGATTTTTTTTATTTTGATTTGCTATGTTGTCTTTAGAAATTAGTATGTCCCAAGAGCTTGTAAAGTTATGTCTGCCTAATTCCGTGGCTTTTGATATTTTTTTTCCTAGGCTTTTTAGCAGTATAGAGCTAGGATAATTAAAGGCCAGAGAGCTGGATTCCATTCTGGCCTATAAATCTTCAACAGAACTGGTGCTGGAGTTTCAATAACAAAATCATTATTGTGAATGATTACTGAGCCAGAGAAAACCATTGATTGACATTCAGATTCTTAACTGAATTTGCAGATGTTGCAAAGTGAGATTTGGTGGGAGGTCTGTGAGTCATTGAGACAGGATCTCAGTCTCACAGTTTTAGAGAGCTCTCCTTCAGAGACACACTGCACTCCAGCATTGCTTTTGGGTTTGGGGAGACAGGGACTGAAGAGCTGTGCAGGAGCAACGTGCTCAAGCCTTGTTCAAAGGAACATGAATGCTGTGTTTAAAACAGTAATCCCTTTTGCTAATTAACATGTGATTGGTAAATTAGCCTCTATGAAGTTTTTGCTACCACAGCTCAAGTATTTTGAGAACCTAAGGGCTTTTATTTTTAAAAGGAACTCTTCCAGGAGAGGGGCAAAGATTCCTCTTATACATTGACCCCCTTTTACTCTTCACAACTTATGAAGTGTATTCATCTGTTGTGACATGGTCTCCACTGAAGAGCTGGATATACAGCCTGATACAACTTGGGACTGTGCAGCACGCATGCCATTAGATATACTATACTCTTGGCCATGTGTTAGATTCTATTATGTTCTAAAGATTTAATACAACCTTTTTGTTTTTACACGACACTCTGATCTAGGCACATATTTTTAGTGCACAGAGCCTGTCTTTGGAGCTGAAACTTGCTCAGCCTTGTGATACATCTCTCATTTCAGCTCTATCTTTGTTTTATATATCTCTCCCTACACTGTCTCTGGGGAAGAAATACACCAGACTTGTGTCCCCCAACAGAGCTGTGGTCTCTAAGGAAACTCCTGCATTAATTAAGGAACGGTATAATGGGTATGGTTTTGTTTTGTTAACCAGTGCCCCAAGGAGCATCGTTTCACTTACATGAGTATTTTACGCCCTCCCCCCACTAGCAAATATCAGCATATTTCTGTTAGCTGTTCTGTGCGTATGTTCAAAACAATACTTATGAGATAAAATTTTGTCTTCTGAAATAGCAAGCAAATTGGCACATGAATTTAATTTCTGTAGTAACTTGGCACTGTCTTCTCTGGTTACTGGTTGTTGGCCTCCCCCTCAAAATGTTCTGGTATTGAAGCCAACACCCATGGCCACACACTGGGTGTGCTTGGCAGCTGCAGGGCCCAGATGCCAACCACTGGAATGCATTTTACGTACCAGTGTCTCTGCCTGTGGCTTGGTTTCCTGGCCAGCCTTTAGCAAAGTCTCTTCTCTGGACTCATCTGGCTCCAGTGCCTGCTGCTCTTGCAGCTGTGGAACTGAAGCAAAAGCAATTTACAGAAGATCTGTCTCACCGTTCCAGGAGCCACTTGCCTGCACCATCTCCCAGCAAGACACATACACTGAGTCCTTTTAGCATGTGAAAGGAAGATGTCCCACTTGCCTGTATTTGTTGTGGAGGACCAAGTGTATGGAATGACAGGGGTCTGACAGGACAGAGCACCCTGGTAAACCTGACAGACATCACTGAAAGCTACTTTTTAATGTCTCAAAATTTCTCTATCAAATGTCTATTTCATGTTTCTTCTAGCTAAAGCCCCTGAAAAGTACAGTATTGGCTCAGCATCAGGTATTTTGCACATACGATTTGCATCACTTTCTCCAGCTATTAGTGGTGATCTAGGCATGGATTTAGTTCTACTGTTCAACAAGATAGGAGGGAGGAAGGAAATGAAGGAAAGGAAGGGAAGGAAAGGGAGGGAGGGAGGGAGGGAGGGAGGAGACAGATCCACCTGGCAAGCAAGAGTAAACTGTCTTGTTGTCTGGATATATTTAACAAGTGGCAGAGAAGATTATCTTTCCACAGAAGATCAGTTAGTGTAGTAAAAATTAAAAATACAGCTTATTTCCGTAAGTTATTTACTGAGTAGCTTTTTGTAGAATAATTATTAATGTTTTATATTTTGTAGTATTTCCAATCTTAATGCTTTCTTTATTTCTAATCTTAATGTAGCATTCCACTGTGGTTTCTCTGTTGCCATCTAGGCTTCCACACTTGCCTGGAAAGCTGGCAGCTCACTAAAGACATGCCAATCCGAACACTGGAGGTGTGTATTGCTACACACCCACAATACAGAAATTGCCTTAGCTGGATTACATACCTCTGATTGCACTAGAGAAACACACAGCTTCTGCTAAGAAGCTGCAGTAAGAAAATGTGGATTTATCAAATACAGAAACACTCACTAAGCTGATACTGAATTGCAACCATTGACTGAGTTACTTTTAAGTATTTACAACACGACAGAAATTAATTTTACACCCCTAATTTGCACATGCTTTGGTGTGTACAAGGGTAAATTCATTGAAGGATAATCTCAGCTCCCCAGGTTGTATTTAAGAATGGCTGTAACTTGAAAAAGTGGACAATTAGTTTACCATCTCATCCATTTAAGAACAATTATGTTGACAGTAGAAGAACATCACATCTAGTACATACACTTTTGCACCATGTGTGCACACACAGAATTTAAAAGGTGTACAAGATGTTACTATGTGCTCATCTGGGAGCTGTCCTTTAGGGAAAAAGAATTACTGTATGTTATATTCTTGAAATAATATTGTTCAAAAATATAACCAATTATTATGAAACTGATTATTTTCTGCCTTAGCAGGGATACAACTATGTCTTGTAACCATATTTACTTCAGTGTGGTATTTCCTGTTGCCATTGGTGCCACTGGGAGCACCATTACTTACTGGTGTTGTAAGCCAGCTTTGTGCAGATTTGTCAGCATACTTTTTTTCAGTGGCTTTTTAAAAAAAATAACATTAAAATATAAAAAGTGGTTAGGAATCGCTATGATTTTATTCTGAGTTTCTCTCCTGATGGAGAAAAAGAAAGTCTTATAATTTAGTACAAGCATTGGTAAAAGAGGGAAAAGGTGCAGTAAAATGACAAGAGGCTGGTGAAAACTTCAGGAGAAAATAAGAAAAAGTAGAAATATGACAACATAGAGAATTCAGTGTAGGTGTAGGTAAGCCAAGAAAATCAAACTACTTGTGCAGGTTGATATGCTGTAAATCTGCTGAGAAAACCTGTATATTATTACAAACCAAAAAAAGATCCACTCCAATTTTAACACTAATTGAAAAGCAAGCAAAATATTAAGTCACTCTAAGAAAAGCAGTGGGAATAATTTTGGGGCAATTTAGTTTAGGCAGAAGGGATATCAGAAGAGAAGGTGAAGTACAGAACATGATGGTGTATAGAAAGTAAATTAGGCATCTATGTTTTGCTTCTTATATTCCAAGGAGTATATCCAGTCAAATCAGTAATAAAGAATGAGTATCAGTGAGTGATGTTTTCTATATAGTGAATATCTGAAGCATGCTACTGGAATACCTGCTGAGCCAGAAAGCCTTGCAGTATTTTTTGTAAAATGGTTCAAGTGTTTATTTACTTCATATAGATGTTTTCTATGAGTTCAAGCAGGACAAAATCTGTGAGATGTATCCACCTTTGTAAGAAACACAGAAGCTAGTTATGGGGCATATTAGTCAGAAAGGTCTGTTATGACACAGCTCTCAGTCAACAGTGTTCTCCTTCTGTAGAATTTGATTTTCACTATATTTAAGTACATTGCCAATATTGTGAACCTGTTTATCAAGATTTACATTACACGCTTTCTCTTCATTTAAATGCCTGTGAAAGAAAAATATAGATCTATGTGAACATAAGCTTCTTTTCACCAGGTAAAAATGAGCTCAATATAAAATTACTGGGGGGGCATTATGTCTGCTTGAAGCTTGTGCCAATTGGTTAGCCAATCATTTCCCTTTAAACAAGAAGAATAAAATAAATAAAAATCTGAGCAAAACAGTGAATAATCTCAGGGAACTTTTTTTAACTACTCCCCAGTGACGGACGAGTGAAACCTTTTGTTATATAAGCTTGTTGTGGTTCAACAGTCACAGGTTCCCTCTCATTTTGGTATTTCAGCTTTTTTTTGAGCCCAGTTGCATCTTCACATGCACAGAGGTATTTGACACATGGTCCAGTACTTCAAGCAGCAGGAGGAAAATCTAGAACTTATAGAGATGTTACACATGTTACAGAGAAAGGAAAGACTAAATAACAGGCATATTCTCTTGATTTGTGATATTAAGAGAGCTCAACTCAAAAGCAGACCTACGTAATATTTTAAACATAAACCTCTGTGGAACTGATACTCATGTTTCAGTGAGTAGTACCCTGACATCATGCCACGAGTGAGTTAGAAAACAGTTTCCTTGCTGATGAGAGCCACTGTTACGTTCATAATGACATTTTCTGAGTGGCATATAAAATGGAAGCCTAGACTTAGATAGCAATCTAAATAATAAAATATTTCAACCAGTTCAAAAGAGCTGATCTTCACTTACAGTAGTATCTTAACACTTCCTTGCTTACAGTGTAAGCGTCGTTTTCAGTAATGTGAAGCAGTCTTTCCATTCACACATTTGAAAGAATAAAACAAAATCCCACTACCATGAAATGGTAGAATGAAGACTTCAGGGTCTCCTTGCACTAGTTTTACTTCTGTGGAAGTGCATTACTTCAGTGGAAGCAATCCTGGATTCATGCAAGTTTTCCTCCTCTGAATTAAGAAGACTAGAAAAAACAGGCAGTGCACTTCAACAATATACAATAAAAATCAAAGTAGATATATCTCTTTCTCATCTCTATTTTCCATACAAATTATTGAGGCATACAGGACTGGTCATATTTGTAGGTAAAATGAACATCCTTGTTTCTTCCAAATGAACATGAAGGATCCTAGGTGACCTTCTATTACAGTAAAATTTTCTCATGATCCCCAGACAAATTCTCCTTGCCTAGTAGACTGCACAGGTATCCATAAGCAGTTGCATATACATGCAATGTAGATGTCAATATTCATAGATATTGTATATGTGATATACCTACATATACAGTTTCTCACTGTGAGGATAGATACTGTGTATACATACAGCATTATCTTCATTGATGTGTGTACAATATCTTGGTGCCATTAGCTAGTATGGACAGAACATAGTCTGTAAGTTCTGTAATGAAGGGATGGTATTACATGGTGAATATGAAATCTGTTGGACTTACAGCACAGTCAGTTGCAGCAGGGCAGCTTGGATCCATCTCCCGTTTCTCAGAGGCAGCAACAGCAGTGGGAGTAAATCTTCTAACAAGTCTCAGTAGACAAAGATTTTGTTCCCATTCTTTCTGCCTCATCTGCTCATTTTCCTCCACACTACTTAGACAAATTACTAGTTTTTCGCATTTTCACTTTATCTATTCCAGCCCTGAACCTTAACTGGATTTTCATCTCCTCTAATATTCTTACCCTGGAACTTTCTGCTGAGTGTACATATCTATGCATTTGTCTGCACATGTGCAACTCTCAGAAATGTTCCTTTATATTTATTACATTATTGAACCTCTGAGATAAAATGCCTGTTAAAATGAAGGGGCCTCATCTAAGTGCATTCTTTTAGAGCCCAGCATGAGTTTTACAGCTCACAGAAGCATGCAGTCTGACCCTATTTTTCTTCTTTCATGGAGGAACATTGCCTAGCAATTGGTGGTTTTGTTTACTGGAGTTCACATCTCACAAAGCAGTTTGAAACAGAATGCAAAGGAAACTAATGTGCTAGCAGAGAAAAGAATATGGAGAAGTTAAATAGTTAATTTTTAGTAGGCACAAATCACATTTCCATCAAGTGCAAGTAGTCAGCTGTTATTGTAGGTCACTAAGATACAATGAATTATTTTCTGCAGTTCGTGGAAAACATTAGGCAGCTGTAATAAAGTCAATGGTATTTCCTTCCTTACGGAAACATTACTTCAGCAAATCCCCCTGTTTTGTTAAAACACCATTTCATGCTTGACAAAATTTCATTGATTTCTTCTTTTATATTTTTTTAAATTTCTTTTATTGATTGCTTCAGATAGAGAAAACACTGAGGGAAAAATATCAGAAGTGACTTTTCGTGTTCGGATAGATGACAATTGAGCTAAACTAAAAGGATTGTAAGTGGAAAGGGGAAGGGAGCACTTCAGTGGCTTTTTTATAACATAGATATTCAGTCCAGGAAACATACCACAACATAAATGTCTTTTTAAGACATTAAAGCTTAGCTTAAGCAACAGCTAGACTATTTATACCCTAGTTCACCACATTTATTCTTCCTTACATATTTATCAATGTTTTTTCTGTGGTAACATACAAAGTTATATTTTCAAATTTTATCTTGCTTTATAAGCATCTATTTAAATAAGTATCTTTGATAAATCCCTTTCAATCAGTAATATATCTTTTATTCTTATTTTCTTTTAAGATCTGGTGGTCTCAACAATTGAAGGGTTCCTTGGAATTCTGAATGAATCACTTAAGTGATGGTGACTTTTCTTTTGGGACACTAATCCGTGGCAAATGTCTCACAATATGTGAAATGAAGAACAGACCTTGACTGTACGTATGCAAAAACTGTTCAGCCAGCTGGTTGTGCATTATCAGGGAAACACTTTTGCTTTCTACAGGGAAACAGCAGCCTCAGTGTTTTAAAAATATGTACTGTCCTATGGATTGGCTCACAAACAGTAGCAGCTGGACCTCAAATTAGGTACCCACACTTTAGTAAGGAAAGTAACACTACAGCAGAGGAATGAGAAAAATGTAGTAATTAGTAAGGGCTAGAGGGCCATGTTTGGATGGGAGGTTATAGCATTTTCACTAGCTGGACAGGGACACACACAGCTTGGATAAAACCTGCAAGGACTTTTGTAAAATGTTGTATTAACAATTGCATACTCACTTTTCTTGACAACATTGTATTAATAAGATGGAGTTTAATTCCCCTCCTCTCTTTCAAATTATTTTATCTGCTTCAAATATATGTCCAATTGAATATGAGTTTAAAAATGCCAGATCACATAGCAAGTCTTCCTGAGAATTCAGGAACAGTATCCTTGATTCTGGAGAATGAATGATGTTTTATAAAAGTTTTTCAAACTAACATTGCTGGAGTTGGTAGATGCTGACCCTCTCTTAAGAGGGATTGGCTAAATTAGAAGATATAAAAACCCTGTGAATCATGCTGTGAATTCTGGATTAGACATGCATCAGGAGCAGCAGTGAGTTAAGGGTATATTGGTGTATGCATCATATTCAGATATGTTGTCTTCTCATCTTTGTACTTACTACTGAAATATTCCTTCCCTATTACCAGAGTTCTGTTCATGTTTATCATAAGTGACAGTGGTAAGTGGCCCACTCTATGTTAATGCTACTTTCTGTGTGCAGTTCCTAATCTGTTGCATATTTTACAGAGCCTTGAAAATATATGTGATGAAGTTATCATAACCAAACATACTTCTGCAGATCTTTTCTGCCCTTTTTTTCTACATGCCATTCAATGTCTTACTACCTCATGGAGCATTGTATATATGAATACAGCTTGCTGCAGTTCCTTAGAAAGAGCTGATCATTGGGAAGTTCATGTACCAGTAAAGCAACCAACTCAATTGAACTGACTACTTTTAAGGTTGTAAAGTAATAGGAGCAGACTTGAGCCTAGTATGGGGGTCTGCATGGACATACACATACTCTACTGTACCCTAAAGCAAGCTGAAGAGGTACAGCTGTAGCCCTCAAGGCACAACTGACAAATTAATGCATTAACAAGACAAAAGACTGCTTATCTTTACCTAACATTTCCAGAATATAGGCAAGGGGTTACTAGTCAATTATTTAGTTAAGTCAAGCCAACATGGGAATTGTCTGACCTTTATTACCACTTGTCTTTCACTTGTGTTCTAGAAATTATTTTTGTTATTCTGTATGGTCACTACCCCATCATAAAACACGGTTTGTGCCATAGCTTTAGCACCAAGCAAGCCCACAAAAAGCTGTGAAATTTACCTCTATAGAAAAAAAAAATGCTATTAAGTAATACGTAATAAACTTTAAATAACACTTTTGCAGCTTGTCTTAACTAACTTCATTTGCCAATAAGCATGCCTCCATTCTAATATTGAGAGCATTTCCATGTCAGAGCCTTATCTGTCCTGCAGTTAAACTGAGAAATTCATTGTCTTGTCAAGGTTAAGATCACTAGAGATCATTGGATCATACAATCTAATCAGTATATCACTGATATAAGAAGGCCAAAGGACGTTGCTTTTCACTCCCCCAGTGTCCTCTATCTTGTCTTCAGCATGTATTCTAAGAAAATATCTGATTGTTCTTCAGGCAGATTTCTCCATTTCCCTTAGTGGTTTCCTCCCTGTTTAGCTACCACCAAGGCATATTTTTGTTATTCTGCTTCTTCATTCTAAGAAGTAATTTTTCAGCTAATCTTACCTTTTACATATGGGGGTTTTTTGCTGTTTCCCAGTCAGAAGGTGGTGTTGTCACGTCTTCTTCTTCTATGTATATCCTCTGTGTGATGTAACTGAGCTCTAATCTGGGAACTCTAGAGGACATGCATTCTTTTACTAGCTGTCTGTAGCTGTTTTCACATCAAATATCTTTAGAAGCTAGCCTTATGACTGGTCTTGGTTTTAGGGGTAAGCAAATGGTGAAAGTTAATTTATACCATTTTTAAAAATAAACTTTAGCAAATACTGTGCTTAGAGTAATGAATATTACATGAGCCTTTGTATATATCTTGGATATCTAATTTTATATATTTCTTTGAGAAAAAAACCCAAACACACACACACACACACACATACACTTCATTGTGCTTCAACAAAACGCAGAATTCAAAATGTTCCACCCCTGCTTACTCATCAGTCAGCCTGAAGTGGTTTCTTCTTCAGTCACTGTGCCTACAGGGATACTGATATTACTGTAGTGTTATTTTAGTAATCGGTAAGCAGTTTCCAATTGCACAAAACACCTTTAAAATGGTTTTTATATGAAACTTAATCACACAAGATCACCATACACAGTAATAAACAGTAGTCATTTTTCAGTTCACCCACAAAAATCAGCTGTTGGCTGGAGGTCCCAATACTTCACCTCACTTGTGTTGTAGAGGTTGGGTTTTAAATTCTCCAGTTGCAGTTTCTTAGGTACCTGGACAGTCTCCTAAGGCTTCCTAGCAGCTAGTAAAGAGACATAAGCCCTCTCAGAGGAGTCAAAGCCTTTATTTCAGTCATGGTTCTGCTGTGATCAGTTTCTAAATTTCCCCTCTCATCCAGTTCTTGCTTACAACAAGAAAAACACAAATCTGTGGTGAGCACTGGCTTTGGCAAGGTCATCGTTGGCCTGTGAGTGAGTCAGTCACAGCTCCACTCAGTCCCATCGGTGCAGATCTGATGCTGGAGTAGCTGGGAGTGTCCTCTGGAAAGCTCCACAAAGAGAGAGTGACGAATACCAAGGTTGGTATTTGTGGACACTACTTCTTCAGGCAGTTTGTTATCAGCAGTGTAAGACTGTTTGGTCTAACAGGTCATTGTGGTGATTACTTAAACAAAAGAAAGAAAATAGCACTTCCCTGGTGCAGGGACAGACCATACAAACAAGGTGTTTTGTTCGAATCAGTGCACTCTCCCCCTCACACACAGCCCTGCAGTCAAGTCTAAAGGTATCAGAAGGCCTGTCAGCCAGGATAAATGCATTCAGCAAATCCAAACAGAAGGTGACCATCATCCAAAAGCAGTAATAAGAACCTAAGGACTTCTAGAGGGCCAGAAAGTCTTTATTATTTCAACTGTTCCTAGAACAGGATGTTGACTATTCAACAAAAAAGCAAAAGAATAACATATCTTTCCCCTCTTCCCCCCTTGCCAAAGGCAATCAAGGTTAAAAATATGCCTGGTTAGGAAGCAGAAATTTTTAATATTCCTAAAACCAAGAAGTTTATTGTGGCAATCTTTAAGAGGGATGTAATAGCCTAAGTGTGTAAATGTTAAGTCAGACTGCCTGAAAAGTATTTGTTTGCACCTGAAAAGAAGCTAACTCAGAATTGTGTATTCCATCTTCTGTGAAATCTACCATTTTTCTTTTTTTTTTCTCCTTACAGTTTCTTTCTGTACATATAATATAGGGGGAAAATAGTCTCATATAACAACAGGCAGAACAAATAGTTCAGTATAACAAACCATGCTGATCTCATTAGTCCTAAGAGGGCTTAGGTTAAAAAGAGAAATGTTCACAAAGAGCTTAACAAATATATATATGTATATTTATATTTATAAATATATAATTATATATAATTATATATAATTGACATTTTTGTGTTGTAAAACTAGGAATCAATCCTGCCTCTTGGCTGACAGGCTGAGTGCTTAATCTTGAATATAGGCCCCAGCAGATGGTTTAACTTTTGGATACTCCCCATTTGAGAGAAAGGCAGACACAGACTGTTGCTACATGAGGTCCTCCACAAACACAGGGAGTTATTTTCTTTGTAGCATTTCCACTGAAATTTTACATGGTTGCACACATCCTTTCACTGCAGCTGTACAGGGTAAGCCTTGCTCAAAGTGAAGTGAAAACCATAAACCAATTTCAGCTCGCATGTAACTGCAGAAACATACTTCCTTTTTTTTGCCTCTGCCTATGACTTCAACACAACCCTCATTATCACCACTCTTGTGACTATTCAGGAAGCATGTGGATGCCATGCAACATCATAACACAGATGTGTCTTATGTTCTTTGTATGTGACAATTCTCTTTAGTTGTATAAATTGTGCCTTGCTGTAGTACAGTGTATTACTAAGAGCCTGAAACAGAGCAAGCCAATTCTGCACCCCAGTGAAATCACACGGGAAAAATACATTATTTCATGTATATCCCAGTTGAGATTTAACAGTTTGGGAGATGTTGTATATCTAGGCAATGAAATAGAAACCTGTCTTTCTGGTCCACCGTGGCATGGGGACTTCAGCTGTATTAATAGTTTATTTCAGGAGTTTTCAACCCTTTTCTTGCTGGAACTTTGACAGGTCCTTTAAACTTCCATCTTTTCATATTATTGGGAGAGTTCTGCACACAGAACTTATAACCTTTGAGACTCACGATATACAATACACTTCAGCATTTCCACCTCTTTTAAAGCCTTTAAAGCCTGTGTGCTTCTCCAAGCAGTTCCATTTGGATAGTTAAATCAAGGCATAGGTTTCCATATCGGTCTGTGGCACCTCAAAAGAAAAATTCTAGGTTTATGATGTGTAGTGTGCCTTTCCATTACAGGTGTAATACAAGCACTTCTACAAGAGTAGAAATGCACAATTTTATTTGTGCGTAAACAGCATATATGAACCAAGATTAAAACAGGATATCAGTCGAATGGAAGCAGTAAAAGGAGACAGGTATATGTGAGGCAGACTATGACCAAATTATACAAGGGCATGGAGAAAATAGAACTGAGAAGGCAGACACCTCTGTGACTGCAGTGGATCCTACTAGGATAGCTAGCTTTGTATCCTGCTAACCAACTCAAACCTTGTCATGAGGTCAGAGTATGTTTCTTGTCTTCTGTGCCAGAAGAAAATTACCATTTCTATTTAATAATAATAACAACTTATTTTCAGCAACAACTGCCTATATTAGTGCTTCATGATAAGAGAAAAAAAGTGCTGGAGTCTTGTGAGGGTGAGTTACAGCTATACTATTACACAGAACAGATTTGGAATTTTGTTTTGCCAGTGAGCAGGGTCAGCACAAAAGACACAGACATCAACTTAAGGAATAAGTGTAATTTGCTATACTGCAAAACTGCAAAGAATCACAAAAGGATAAGCTGAGCAACTTACCTAATCATTACTACAAAAGATTGCCTATAGTGGTTAAGAAAAATACATCACCAGTTACTCTGAAACTTTACCGTCATCTGGATCCGCACATCAACTGTGGGAACCCCTGTCACAGCAAAGGACTGGAGAGCTGCTCCCTGTAACTGAAAAATCCTGTGCAGTGAATTCACCCACAGGGAAGGCTTCCAACTTTGCTGAGAGGGCCCAGTGATTATACTGTTGAATAAACAAGCTACCATAACTTCTAGTGCGGGAACACCTGCTTTCATCCTCCTCTTTCGTTCCCCCCCAAAGCAGGGCCAGGGCTCAAGGAGGAACCAAGGGAGTTTTCTTTGGTCATACACCTCCAAACAAGGCCAGATGTCTGATTTCATGGCCTTGTCCAGCTTCTAAATAGAGAAAGGAAATCATATGTTTTGCTAATGAGTGGATACAAATATCATATTGCTAATAATACTTCATTAATGAGCAGATACATTTAGCATTTGGTTGGAAGGTTCATCTAGAGATGAACTTTGGCTCAAGGCCTGAGATTCAGGCCTCAGTCAGGGCCTGAGGTTCAGGCCGTAGTACTTCAAATTGTTCTCGTGTTCTGATGCACATTTAAGCCATGAGGTAAGCAAAAGGAGTTAGCTGTATGTTCACACATCTTATTTCTCTTTCACCCAGCACGGGGTAGACACATGTGAACTGTCTACTGTGGACAGTCACTATTACAATGATTCACAGTGCACATCAAATGCCTTTCCAAAATACTGGCTGGGGAACTGCTGACAAGTGCCAACGAAAACCATGTCAATGTAACAATTAAACAGTATGGAAAATTGGGGATCCTGGCCCTGCTTGATTGTTAGTATAGATAAAGTGAAAAGTGCTGAGAACAGATTGTATGGAAACAGAACCACTTCCTGAATTTCTGAAGAAACAACTGTTGAGGGTTATCATGCACTGGATCAAGTTGCCAAGGGAGGCTGTGAAATTTTCAGCCTTGGACATATAAAAAACTCATCTTAAAAAGCCTCTTTAGGGAGCCTCCAAATGAAGACTACCACAAATCTGGTCTCACAAGTGCTGAACAGAAGAGAATGACTTCCTTCAACCTGTCAGCTACACTTCTGCACACATCAGCTGCTGAAGGAAGTGAAATGATGTAACATGAACATCAGTACTCAATAGTATTCCTATACTCACCGTTTCTAAGGCTGGACACCTGAGAACAGCTTGAGAAGGGTTAGCGCTTACAGGGAACTGAGGGCAAGGAAGAGTAGCGGTAAACTGAGAAGCTTGTTGAGAACAAAGTTGACCGAAAATGATACCATTTTAGGGATGCAGGGCTTAACAAAACATGTTTCTTCTAACTTAAATAGTCTCACTGATTTGTTCAGCTGATATAAGAAGTTCATGTATTTATTTCTGAAGTATAAATCAAAAGGGTAACATTAAGCTAAAAAATCTTTTCTGGGGGAAATCTGTATTCTCATTACTCCTCTGAGGCCAAAGAAATGTCTTTAACTGTTCTTTTCACTTCTGATATTAACTTTTGTGTTTGAATACAACATGTTTGCTACTTGGGGGAAGTCCGACAAACTGAAGACAAGTTTTAATGTACCATGCAAGAGCCAACTAAGAGCTGAAACAATTTTATACCTAATAGCTGGACATGAGGCAAGCATAAGAAACTGTGAGCAGTTTGTTACATTCTGTGTCTCAGTCTTTGTCTGTGAATCAGAGGAGCTGAGCCTTGTTTTATACCGCTGTGGGTCAGAAGAAAATCCACTAATCTCAATGAAATGACAAGTGCAACACCTGAATGGGTTGAACCAGAATCAGACCTAAGAGGTGGGCTCTTCACCTTCGAAGATTGGATTGGGTTTTATATAGACCATATTTAGTAAAAAAATACTGATCTTTATAAACAAATTTCAGAATGATATGAAAAAGTAAGGGAAATTGGTTGGGATTCAGGGATGTACAGAAAATCCGTAGCTGGGGACTGATTCAGCACACGTGGAAATTATGCCAACTCTAAATCCAGTCACGTACAATAGGAATAACCGTGTCACATGAGAGCCAATAAGAAGAAATGGTAGGGTACTCTTAAGTTATTAGAGAATTTGGAAAGAATAAATATTGAAAATTACTTTCCTAGTTGCAGTAAAATAGTTTAGGAAAAAAGAAGGAAAAAAAGAAAATATTAAAGAGATTATAATAGAAGACAAGTCACCAATTCAGAGGAGAAATTTGAAGATCAAAAAAATACGTAGTAATCTGTATAAAGTCAGTGAATCAATAAAGAAAACTCACTTTTAAGTTGGAGTGATTTGTGATGGTATAAATACAACACCCCAATTCAATATTTCTACAAAGGAAATCAGTATCTGTTTTGAAAATACAGTTTTAGGTATGTTATGGGAACAAAATATGCAAACCACAAGATTATAGACACTATAGACAGAAAAATTAATGTCAAATAATGTATATCAAAATATTTAAAATTAAATTATCAAGTAAGACTTGAACTTTTGCCTGTGGCAGGGAAATGCCTAAAAGGGAACTGACAGGAGAATAGGTGCAATTCTGAAATTAAAAATGTAAAAATTTATGGAAATTAGGACTAGTTCCTGGAAACCGCAGTATTTTTATCAATGCATACTTCCAAAACTTGAAGGGGTAAACCAGGAAGCTGTATATCAATGGACTTAAAACCAAGCATATGAGAAGATCTTGGAAACAATCATAAAAGATATGGTACAGCAGTTGATGGGAAGTACATTTCGTTGTCTCAGGCAAATGCTTAACAATTTCACAGAGCTCTGAAGGCACAGCTTCCTGCACTGAGTAGATGCAGGAAACAAATATGTGCAAAAAAGAACTTGACAGCCCAAACCAGTATCAACACAAAATGAGAAAAGCATGAGCTATAGTAAGAAACTATGTGCTTACATAAGGACTAGTGTGGAGGAAGGGCAGGAAGATGTAGGCTTGAAGAAATGGTACCAAAAGGAATTAGAAGTGGGACTGAAACCTTAAACAATGGCCAGGACACTCTGCCATATCATCGTGGTGTAAATGGATTACTGTGGAAAATCAGTCCACTGCAACTGGGTAAATAAAGTATGAAGGTAGGGTAAAAAAAACTATGAAGGAGAAGAAATATTAATTTAAAAGTAAATGACTAAACAAATGCATATCCATGTGGTTGTAGAAATTACTAATGTTTTGTAACCCAACTGGTAAAACAAACTATATCCTCAATCCAACAGGCCTTGAATACCTTGTGCACCATAAAACAATATGAAGTATTTCTCTGCTGTTGAGGACAAAGACATAATTTCTGCTCCTTCCTGGATATGAGAACTGGGTATTTTCCCATGTACATTTGTCATCTGTATTTTGAATGGACAGAGGGGTGAGGTAGCACACTGCACTCAGGCATCACCCTTGCCTTGCTAAAAAATGTTTTCACTCTGCTGGACAGGACACAGAAGACTCCTTTTCCATGCTTTTTTTGTTGTTGCTGTATTTTTGATGTTTTTGTGCTAGATGTCTCTGTAATGGTACAGGGAGCCTCCACACATGGCTGATCACTAGTGATACCTGTTCCCCAAGCTGGGAAGATAATTGTATTTTTAGCCTACTGGTAGTCACTCCACTTACAAGGTACCGCAGGAGGAAGACTCGGAGACAAAGTCCACTTTGTCACAGAACTATGCCAAACATGTGCCAGTACTTGGAGAATAGAGGAACAAGTCTTGCGTTTAAGAGGTGAGGATCCCACAGCTGCAGCACTGACATGCTGCAAAGAGATGGACTATCTCAAGCTAAGGGTGTGCACTGAAATGTGCTTATCCCAGCTGCAGTCCGGCACTAAGACTCTTGAACAACGCATGGAAACTACCTCCCTTCTGCTCCATCCTAAGACATGCTGCAAGGATTCTCATTGGGTTATTTTCTGATTCATACCTGTAAAGAGAAACTTAGACCTAAGCTGTCCTTGTGCAGCTTGGCTAACTCACCAGCCACGGTCTCAGATGGGGTATTCAGAAATTACCCAAAGCCAGGTAATTTTCCAAAATCTCCACTTGTATTCCTTATGGTCAGTGCCTAACAACTAAAGCCTCCACTCACCTCCAACTCACCTGTACCTTCCAGCTTATTCCTACAGATACCAGTTAAGCATTCAGATCCTCACACAAGACATTATTGGAGCTGTAAACATAAAATGCAATAGCTTAAACTGAAGTTCTGCATACGTGTTTTCCACAGCTTATGGCTTCTCTAGATTTTCAGAGAAGATTTTCATTTTGCCATTGTAGAAGTATTTAATCAATAAGAAACAAAGGGCTTTTGCACATGCTTTTTCACAGTTGTGTGCATTGCACAACTGTGTACATTGCTGAAATCTTAGTTATATGTAGGAAATATCAGATTATCAACAGATGTCATGACAAAAATAGAGAATTGTACAGAGATCACAGTTCCCTTACTCCAATGAGTGAACAGTTTATAGCGTTTAGTATAAAATATAAGTCACTCAGAGATTCTTATGTACAAATCTCATACCAACAGTGAATCCTTTAAGAAACTGCTCATTTTCTTTCACCAAGGCAATTTAAAACTTCCTCATAAATATTTATCATCTTTCCAATCTGAATCTTGGAAATAACTCCTGCTAACAAACTTGTTGGCCTGGCCTACCAAGTCTGCAGTATTTGGACTATTTTGCCTCTTTTTATGTTATCCCGTCAGTCCATACGGTTCATCCAACATTCCAGCCTGTTATTTCCGGTTATCTGCTGCTCTTCAATCTGTTTTCCATGCTTTCCTCCCTGGTGTTTCCTATGTGGAATCTTCACAGGCTTTGTTTCTCAGCTGGGTCATAGAACTTTTATTTTCTGCACTGTAACTCTGCAAGACCTGTTTTCAGAACTGTTTCTATATCTGCAATAAACTAAATTATAGAAAATAGCAAATCTGAGGGACACATTCTCAAAATTGACATTGTCAAGATGTATTTAGTTACTATTATGGCTGGTTTGTTCTTTTTATCCTGTCTCTTTAATCTATCCAGGCAGTCTTTAAAATAGGATACCTTCTCTGGTGTTTGTATCGTATCCATGAAAACAAGTTATTGTTTGTTCTAGTAAATATGAAAAATAAATAAATCATTATTATAAATAAGTGTGCTACTGTAACAACCCTAGAAAATGCAAACTCAATCATTTATATGGAAGTCATAGAAAGAATAGTAATTCAGGCTTTTCAGTTCCAAATGTGGTTTTATAGACTTCCCGTATTACATTTTATTCTGAAAGAAACCTGAGCACCAGACAGAATCTGACCTTTACATGAAATCAATGTGACAAATTTATGTTTGGCCAAATTTTTTGAGGGGAGTTAGGCCAGATACAGAGTTGGCTCTGTGTCGCTAGTCCTAGCCTGCCTGGAACAAACATTAGAAACCATAACAATTTCTGTCAAAGGTCTTGGATTTGTCTTACACATGTTCAAAACCATCAAGAGGCAGCTATTTCTCTGAAATAACAAATAAATGAAGTTACCATTAGCATTTCTTCCTTCCAAATATAGGCCCAGTGTAAGGACTTTTTCGATTTCATGCTAGTTAAGTCTGTTGACTTCTACAAATGACATTATTTTAAAAATCATTACTCTATTATAGTGAAGTTATACTAAAAACTCTACTATACTAAAATTTCTTAGAGACACATGTATTACTAGTTTAGTTACTCTCTATGTTATTGCTAAGTGTTGAAATTTATTACAGCAAATCTCATTATTTTTGCATTTGATCATATTTGAAAATGTGCATATTTTCTGTGTCCATGCCTCTTAAACATTTTCATTTTCTGTCATAAAATCAATATTTTGTCTATGTGTTGTGATGCTAGTTTTCATACTAGATTTTTTTTAACATAAAAATTAATTACACTGCTAAAGAAAAAGGTCTTCATTTTGCATTGCACTTTAGGAAAGAAGCTGAAAAATATGGCTGTAGCCAGATCTCCCTAACACTGTTAATTGTTATTTGATTTGACAATGCAAAGGGAAGTTGAGAAAACTGTCTCTGAAAATCCCATGTCATAACAGTTGGTAGTTGAATTTAAGGAATCATTCTTTAATTAACTAGAGTGAAAC
This sequence comes from Corvus kubaryi, assembly GCF_017639235.1. Taxonomy (NCBI): domain Eukaryota; kingdom Metazoa; phylum Chordata; class Aves; order Passeriformes; family Corvidae; genus Corvus; species Corvus kubaryi. The sequence continues at coordinate 35,574,812 of NW_024581137.1, forward strand.
CCATATCCCTAATGTTCTGTGGAAATCATTCTTCTAGATGCAGCCAAATAAATGAAAATGCTTCCTATTTTATTCTCATGTAAATATTAAACTGAAAGCAAATATGTGTCTTTTGTGGCTGCTGTGGAGTTTTACACATTATAATTGAGTTGGGATTATTTTTTAGTTATTTGCTTTCATTCACAAGAGCTTTGCTGTTGTTTGCTGTAAGAAATATGCAGTCAGATTTCTGACAAAACTGTCAAGAGTTGCAGCTGAGTTTTTCAGGCAGGGCTACATGGTTTCAAATAGAGAGTGAGCTACGTGAGTTTTTCCTATGTTAGCCGGTTTCTTAAAAATATGGTATTTTAATTTGTTTTTGAACAAGCATTCAGCCAACATGTCTGTTAATACACAAATCTCCTAGAACAGCATTTAGCAGCAGATACTTGGCACATTTATAGCATTATGTTTAGAGACCATTCAGTTTAGCAGGACGTTGAGCTTGGTGCTCTGATACAGGTTTATCAGTCTATATATGTTTCATAGGGCTTTGCACCTTTTCCAGGCCATTTTTAGGCAAGACTCTTCTATATTATAGTAAACTGAATTTGAAGCACATAGTCGAACCGTGAGCTGAACCACAGTTTTGATGTAGTCTATTGTTGCATTTTTGGCTTCATATGGCAGCGTGATTACAGAGGATGAAAAAGTGTATGATAAGAAACTGGTGACACATATAAGTATTTTAAACAACCATTCACTGATCAACCACCGAGACATTAAGCATGCCTGTCCTACTTCAGTGGATGATCTTCAGGGTCATTTGTATTCATAGTCACCATTGACTATAGCTACCTCCTCACACTATTACAGAAGTACTATGTGTCTTTGTCTTTTTGGTGCTGTGCAATTGCATGTAATGGCAAGTTACCTAAAACCCAAATATTGCTCAGCCCTGTGTGAGCAGGGAGGTTGGACCAGATGACCCACTGTGGTCCCTTCCAACCTTACCCACTCTGTGATTCTGCATAACCTTGTACCATTTCTGTCATACAGAAAATCACGCTGGTCCTCTAAAAATCATGATCACCTTAGGCAGGAGTGAACCTTTGTCAAACACAAAACTGACTTCAGGCCTGTCAAACAACACAATAATTGCTAAAAGGGACAAGTTGACTTGGAGCAGACACAAGATGGGATGATACACGCCTTTTTCCACTGAGCTCCACTGACGTTTAAAGACAGGGGAGAGATGTTCAGCTCAGCTCCAGATGCAATAGGGAAGTGTGAACACACCAGCACCTCTGTGTGCCTACAGTCTGCCTGATTCTGCCCAGTGTTCCTTATTTCAATAACTAGCTCATCTCTCCTCTGTTCCTCAGTCCATCTTCTTTCCCCATCATTTCTGGTATGAGTCCCAGCTGTTTTTCATAATGCTTCTAACCTTCCTGATTCCCAGTCTTGGTCTTATAATTTCCTTCAAAGGCTACTCCTCTAAGCCATTTTTTCCTCTGTGGTTACTTCAACCAGGGTGCTCCCCGAACAGTATAGGCAGAACATCGGAAGGCTGCTTGCCTTGGTACCTAGATACAGCAGTGAAAGCTTGACTTTGGATATTGTCTGCAGCTTTGGTCTAATTAGCATCCAGGTAGAAGACTCTCATGATCATTATCATGGGTATGATTTCAAGCATGATCAGGAGAGACAGATTATTTCAAGACTTAAACAAGCAAAGTCCAGATAAGCTCTTACAAATTGGCATAATTTGGTACATATTTCTAGACTCTAAAATTTATGTTCCTCACAGATCCCTGGTGCAAAATATGGAACTTGGATCTGTTCGTGAAAGCACTTTTGGGTATTTATAATGCAAAGATAATGTACTGCTGGTGAACTCTTTCTTGGAAGCATCTGAAATGTTTCTGCTGAAACACAGACTAACCAGACTGAAACAGAGGATGTGGATAGTTTCATTCCAGAAGTCATATTTTAATGAAATTGTACACCACTGGTAGCAGTGTAGTCTTATAAAGTGTCAGAATAACTCAGCTGTAGGTGGTGGTGTTAGTTCTGCCTGCAGTGCTGACAAATCTTGCTGTAGTTCTGTTCCCATTAAATACCACCTAGATCACATGATGTAGTATCAGTAAAAATTAAAATAGTGCCTCAGAAATATGACTTTTTGACTGCAATTACTTGGTTACAGAGATGCTGAAACTTTTAATCTTTGACAATTTTTAGTACATTGAAGCAGAATTGCAAAACCAAGTAAGCTTCTAATAACGGATTTGAGGTTTATGGTATTTCTTCTAACCAAGTATAACCTATACCTAAATCCAGGTGTAGCACATATCATTCAGGTCTGTACCGTATATATAATAGTCATTAATCGTTTGTTAGTCTCTATAATCCCTTTATGAATGTTCCCTATTATGCAATATGTGAAGAAACTGAAGGCTAGATCATGAGAACTTTTACATTGCTTCTCCGTCATGGGTTGTGTTTGAAGAATTGGATGTGACATGAAAATTTTAAGATCTTTTTAGAAGAATTTTGCGGCTATTCTCTCCACCTCTTTCTGCTGCTCTTTACTTTCATCTTCTCCTTTTCTGTGTCCATTTTCACTTCCCTTCCTTTTAATTTCTGTCTCCATATCTCCTTCCCACTCAATTCTAAATTATGCTAGCCAGAGGGATAGTGAAGGAGTCTGGAAAGATTCATGTGAATAGACAACTGAAGTTTTGTTTACTTTTGAAATACTCGGGCCATTCTTAACAAGCCAATCTTGCAGAACTTTAGACATTCTCTCCCTGATAGGAGTTTGTTGTTAAATCAATTTTCAATATGAACTAGAGTACAATTGTTTTTTTACTCAAGTTAAAAATAGGACTCGGCTGTGTTCCCTGATAGTGACAGTCACCCTGGAGACAGGCAGCCAGGTGGAATTGAACGGGCACCATCCCTGCCCCCGGTACATTTGCTCCATCCTCTCTGTTCCCTTCATTGACCTGTGTCCATTTGCATCTCTTTCTTCTAATCTCTCTGAAACCAGATCAGGTAAAGCAAAATAAGCCAGAAATGGCAGGCTGAGTGCCACCTGCTAGTTTCTCAGCAGAAAGCTCTCACATGGTGAAAAACACAAGAGCACTCTCGGAATGAATCCGTGTAGAAGAAAAAGTCAAATTATATTCTCCTGTCTATACATTCAGAGAAACTTGAGAGGATCAGATTCAGGATTTGCATCAGGATGGCCAAGGTCTGAATCAGGCTTGCACTCTTTGTAGACTTGCTTTCAGTTTCTTGTGGGAAGACCATTTCCTGTCCAAAAGCAGTTCTTTCTGTAATAAACCACTCAGCTGCTGAAGGAGATCTGAGTGTTGAAATTCACAGATTTTACTCATATGTGACACAGACGAATTGTGAGCCCAGTTGAGGGATTTGGCTGGTGGTTTAAAATTAGTAATAAGTAATAGGACAGGAGTGAGTTACCACTGAGACTGGGACTGTACAGAAAAAAACCCCCACTGATAACATTTAAGTATAACTCCAAACCACAAAATGGGGAGGTGACACCTTTCTCCTCTTCCACAGAGTCCAACTTCTAGTTTTCAGATTCTGGCCTCTGAAACTTCTGGGTGTGGTTCTTTGATTTGTTTTTAAGAGCAGGAAAAGAGAAAGAATACAAGTTCATAGATACAATTTAATTTATGCTCAAGTATACATTTAGTATTTATGTCTAGATTTTGAACCAAAAAGCCCAAATTAAAATGTATTGCTACCATATTCAGTCTGGGTCGATTGATTCTTCTCAGGTCATGGAGACTAAAACTAAGTGGTTACTGTTGGATTCTCTGCAGTACAATGTGTCCAGCACTGCACTGAGATGATGTCAGAAAATCTGCATTTTTTCCCAATTATGAAATGAATAATGGGGAGCTAGCTTACCATTGTAAGGATTGTTAAAACAGCTATTTTGGTTAATGCACTGTTGTCGAGCCAGAAAACACAGGTCCTTTGGTTTAATTTTTTTTTTTTTAATGCTTGGTTTCAAGATAATATTGACCATCTCTTCCTCGCTTTCTTCAGAATTTAAACAGTAAAAGTCCCATATGTTGAGAAATATCTGAATAATTCAATCTTCTACTGTTTTCTAAAAACAGATCAAAGGAAAAGCTACAAAGCTCAAACAGCTGATAATATCTGTGAGGCCAGGGTAGATTTCTCTCTGAATGAGTCATCAGTGTTATGTAATAGATTTTAACTGTACTTTTTAGTGGGAGCTGTGAGGTGTATTTCCTCCAGTTTGACTCACAAACTCCTTAAATAGATGCCATAAATTTCTCTAAACACCCTCAGCAATGTCCAGGCTACTGTAATTCCAGAGACTGAGAGCTTGTGTTAGTTACGGCAGAGATGAACTCCAAACTCGGTGCTCATTCAGATGGTTTCAGATCAGCAAATTCAAATAGTTTCCAAAAAAATGTTGTGCATGTTCACTGAGTTATTCTTTTGGTTGAAGTTTTTAAAAGTGCAGTTTTTATTTTTCATTAGCTTTAAATCATCCTTAAATCAGACAGCTGGGTTGCGTTAATCCATTTTAGGAATTTGGTTACCTCATCCAGCCATGTCATTCTGAATCACATAGTAGTAGAATATTCAGGGAATTTAAATATCTTGTTTTCATCAGGGAGGAAAGTATCTCCTGGTGTCTCCCTAGGTAAGGAGCACTGGGCCAAGTCCCCTGCTGCTGTAAACCAGCACTGACCAGGATCTATTCTACATCTCTGATTTGTAGTACTATCTTCCTTCTTATCATTATCAATCATGCCAAATATCATAAAAAGAACACAGAAGGGGAAGTGGTTGTCTCTACTAGCAGATGGTGACTACTGAGGATGTAGGCTACAGTCTGAGAGACCATTCTGCTGCCTTGCAGTGAATGAGAGACTGCACATACAAACACTATGAAAGAAAGACAAACTCTTCAATTTCAGCACTCTTCTGTCCTTCTTTAGACTCTATTTATGCCATGTGAAGATGTCTCTGGAAAAAGATTTCTTTGACCCACAAGTGCTCCTCGAAAGAATATCACATCCTTCTGCCTGAGTAATGCATAGGATTAAATCCCACTGCACCTGGGGAGGATACAATGTCCTGGGCAATTAAGAGACACCAGGCTGAGGTGAGGCTGCTTTTGGTTGCTGTCTTCTTCAGTCTTGTTTTTAAAAATAGTGAATTGTCTGGTTAATTTTTACCCTTATTTTCTTTTTTTTGTCATTTGGTGGTGAGTTTTTGGTTGTTGGTGAGTTTTTTATTTTGGGTATTGTTTGATTGATTGATTGGGGGGTTTTTTTGTTTGTTTTCATCGTCCAGTGACTCCAAATGGGCTGTGTATTTTCCTAAAACTGAGCCATTAGCAGAAATAACATGTAAAACATCTGGTCATTCCCTCTTCATGTACTTCAACCTTCCTGATTCACAATTTACTCTGTGTAAGGAGCACACTCCCTCATACTTGCCCCAGCTCTCCCATTCCATTAGTGAGAAATATGATGAGTCCAGCACCACACATAGGGCCAACAAAAGATATGTTTGGAGAGAAGGAATTTTATCTAAAATGCACATTAACACTAAAATACCAATCTGAGTAACATCTATGAGAAGTGGAAGACTGAAATCGGTGTAAAGCTCCAGAGTTGCAGAGGTAATGAACACATTTGATGTCTGCTTGGAGATATGTACAGTATATGTTTTCTTACCTGCCCCAAAGAGAAAAGCAGTGTGCCTTCCTTGTGAAATAGGGAACTAGGTACCTGAATCCTAGCTCCTTATGTTTTCCTGAACAGGGTATCTTGTTCTGACTAATACAGCAGTCAGTTGTGGAATGAACTAAAATCAGAGATTTCTCAGATCCCTTCCCTGAAAAGATGATGGCTGAAATAGATGGCAATTGCCAGTGTTCCTGCAGGGGGCATTCTAATACATTACTTATGCTCTTCATGTAGGATAAAAGAAAGCCATGAGGATTTCTGGTTTATAAATGAAAGCCATAAAGATTTCTGGTTTAAACCAGAAATTTAGAATTAAAATTTAGAATTAAAAAATAATTTGTTTTTCTACCAACAATGTAAATTAGTAGGAAGAAAAAAAAAATCCTGAAAAATTTAAATCTTTCAATAAAATACATTTAAGTCTACAAACCATACAATAAAAGCCCAGATACTGAAATTCTGTTAGCAGAATTGTGCTATTTTCAGATTTTGTCAAAAAAAACCCTCAACTCTGTGACTTACCGGGTTATAGATACACCCCTGATAAAACTAGTTGATCCAAGGTAAGAAAACACATGAATACTTAATACATTATCTGTGCAGCCTACAGAAGAATATTGCTAAAATGCAAAAGATTACCATTTATTTACTTTAATTTAGTAGAATGTCCATGCTTAAAATGAGATTAAAAATACCTTTTGAATGAGGACATAGCAGAAAAAGAAAGGAATGAAATTAAATTCAATAAAATCAGGAAAACTTCAGACTATATGGGATTCTGTGGTGATCTGTCTACCCACTGCTTTTCTGATCCCACGTTGTTCCCCCCGGCTCCTTGCTCCTAGCCCTGGCCACTCCCTCGGGGTCTCCCTATCGGTTCCTGTAGCCCAACTCCGCCCATGGACCGCCCCTGAGCCCCTGAGAAAACCCCCCGCGCCCGGATCACGAGGTCTCTCTGCCTCTGGGGGTCACCAGGGCGAGATGTAACCATTAAAGGTCCTCTGAAACCCTTATGGAGAGACCCTTCTCGCCTCCTTCGCCGTCACTGTGCTGTAGAGCTGAGAGCTGCCGGAGCAAGAGTGCAGAGCCGTCCGAAAGGACTACGGGAGGACAGAATGGCTGCCCTGCCCCAAGAAGCCCCGCTGAGCTCCCAGGGAAAGCTGCAGCTTGCTAAACCAAACCTAGCACTACGACAGGGTTCCAGAAATTTTTTATTGGGCTTACAGATTGATGGTAATGGCTGTTCTTAGATGAATAAACAAATCAGGCTTGCATGATGCACCTTTGCAACATAAAAGAAGAAAAATCGTCTTATTATAATTCTAAATACTGGAGAAATATGACAAGTATTTGCTTAAGAAAATATTCAGTGCCATTAATGAATGCATACCCCAATCTATTGGCAGATAATTTCACAGTTTTGAAATATTCCCCAGTAGCTTTATTCATCTTAACCAAGTGGAATTAATTTATAACAGGTTGTTCTGTAATGCTGTAAAACAGATGTAAAAAAATAAAGTATAACCCATAAATGTTGTTCCTTGATCCTGAATAGGCATTTGAATGAGTCAAAGTTTGTCTTCTGCATTTTACAATAGGTACACATCTCATGGTGACTAGTTTCTCACAAGAGCTTCTTTCATAGGATTGGACTCCTATGTAACAAGCATGTTTATGTGTATCCGCAAAGGAGATAACACTGAACCCTGTAATTCTTTTAGAAGAACATGCCAAAAATGTCAGTCCTTCATTATCTTGTTTTACATAGCCATCTTTTACACGTGTATAAAATTATTGACTACAGGAAATTATCAATGTACGTATAGCTTGATATTAAAAAGTCAATGTTAAAGGAGTAACATAGGCCAACAACACTTAAGGAAGTAGAACAAGTATTTCCCAGAAAACCAGGCATTTACAAATTAATTGGGCTGTATTAGACATATTATCAGTCTCCAGAATTTGAAGATACAGATTCCAGCTCAGTTTGAAGCAGTTTAAAGTATACAGTTTCTCGAAAATGAAAAATATTTACTAAACTAAGTTGGTTTTAGAGGACTGTGATAAAAAATACAAGTATCTGTTAAGGCAAAAGGTATAATGACATAAATAATTCTTACAGAGGTGAATTCTTTCCATTTTATGGGACTGGTTCCGTTTTGGACTAGATCTGCATCTGGCTAATTTATATAATCCCAAATATGATGAAATCAAATCTCCTTTCATACTCTTTACAAATTGTGCATTATTACATGAGGAAATGTAGGCTGGAGAAAAACTGACCAGAAACATTGGATGTGGCAGCTCCACTGTATAATATGATTGTAAAATGATCACATGCTAATTTTACAGTAGTTTGGTGCTTGCAAATTATTAGGAATTTAAACGGGACAGTGTCTTTCATATATATTCCTTTATGTTTATTTGAAGGGCTTCTATGAAATAGCAGAAGTTAGCAGTACCTTCAGAAAATCTTTTGGCAACTCAGAAGGTGTCCTAAAATTATCCTTGGATTGACAGATTTTTTTTTTTTTACTACTGAAATTTCTAATGATTTGGGAAAAATTGAGCCAGATGTCAGTTGGATGTCCTGGACTACAAATTCCACTCTTGAATTGGCAGTCAGGCTCTGGGAGGATTCTGCTGTGAAGAACACCAGGACCAGCCTTAGAATTAAGCAGCTAATTGCAAATGGATAATATTTGCACTTGCATTTGTAATACACCAGGCCAGAAGTCTGAAACTGCACTGGATAGAGAAAAACAAAACAACTTGTCTTTCAAAAAAAGCAGTCGATTCTTTGGAGAAGGTTATGAACTTCATACTTATTTTCTGGTAGCCTTTTGTTGTGCTTACTAATGAAATACCTATTAATTAAGTGACAAAGGTGAACTTTTTTTCAGCAAACACAATCACTACAACAGAGCTCTAAGATCACTACATTCTCATGAGAAAGTAGCACTCCTGAAATCTACAATTACATTGCATCAGGCAAACTACCAGCCAGGCTCAGTCATAATTTGGTTTGCTAAAAAGTCCCAGTGAGTACAGTTAAACAGAAGCAAAACCATTTTCATATATAAAGATGGGAATTGCACATGAGAAACCCCCTCTTTTCAACTGGCCTTCTCACATAAGCTCTTTACATACAGTTATAAATTTTTTTTTTAATTGGAGTCCTTGCTGATTTTAAATACTGCTGTTCTTTCTCATGGTGTTTTAGCTTCATTCCTGCTGAAACACATCTAGCAGGATAGAGTGCTGCTGCTTTTTTTTATGCACAGATGAGAAACTGTCTTTTCTAAGGCCATTTAGACACACTTGGCAAATTGGATATCTGCACTATACAATGCAGGAATAAGGAATACAAGAATAGCATTGTTGGGAGCCATAAAATCAATACTGGAGACTAGACCATAGATTTTTCACTCCTGCTTTATTCGAAGAGACATATATTCACCTGGCAGGTGAGCAAAGGTTTCCATGGACTGCATTTGGAGCCTGCTCCATGGCATGTAACACAGAGCACAGTTTTAGAGGGTCATCATCAATGGGCCTGAAGTAGAATACAACAGAGTCTCTTTGGATGCCTTCGGTGTTAACTACGGGTTCCTGCAGGAGACAACTTCACTGTCTCCACTAAAGTAACAGTTTTCCAGGTCTAAATATTAGTGTGTAACTTTGTATCTCAGAAGTTGGAACAATTGCTCTGTTGTTTGGGAAAGTTGAAAACCCACTGCTTTTGTTTTCTAACATGAGTTTTGTTCTAGACCTGTGTGCTAGATCTAAACAAGTTTGTATACAACTAGCAATTAGGAAGACTGAAGTTATATTATTTTTTCTGGGCCTTATCATATGATACACTTAGTTTTAAGTCAGATCTTATAAATGAGTGGCAACAAAAATAGCTTGTCAAAATTAAAAGAGAGCAAATAATACCTATCACTCCTGGCTAGTCACCTCTTCATTTCAAAAGTAAGACCATGTTCAAACTGCAAGGATTGAGTGGTGTAAGTCATCCCTGACTTAGTTCTGTCCGGAACTACATTCAGCAGGGCTTGCAAGACAAGTGCAGAAGATCTAGCATGTAATGAATGCAAAGAAGACAGAGATGCGTTTTAATTAAAGATATGGAAATATTTGCTGGCTCTGTGTGGTTTTGAAAGTTCTGCAAAAGTGGCTACTATTTCCAAATTCACACTCTCAATTTTGCTATTGAGCTGCCTATAGAAACCACAGCATATTCTAATACTGCATGACTTGACTGGGAGCTGAACACAATGGACTAATTGCTAAATGCGTGTGAGAAGAGGTCCAAAACTAGAAGACCATCTACAGACATTTGACTTGAAATGTTTTATGTTTCTACTTTATGTTTCTTTGGAAAATATGAAGTTACCATAGGAAAAAGTATTTTCAGGAAGAATAGCCTAAAATTGGGGGGTTTTTTACTAAAACATCAGATGAGTGATGTAGTAACAGGACCTCATGGCCACATATACAGAACAACTCATTTAAAACTATCAAGGCATTCAGACTACTGAGATGAAAAATGAGACAGTGTTTGATCTACTTGTAAAAAGTTTAAATAATGATGAAAGAAGTATCTGTCTGGTATATCACTAATGCCTCAGATTTTGCAGTTCTTATAAAATAAATCAAAGAAATCTATTGCTCTGCCTATGATGAGCAAATTGGTATGAAGAGTGATAGAATGAAGAGAGAGGTTAAAAGGACCTAAATCTGAGAAAAAGGAAAAGGAAGAGCAGACTTCTGTCTTATGGGATTGTTTTAGCTTGCCCCAAAATGATCGCCAGAGATTATGTAGTTTGGGAACCTGATTAGAGCAAACTTCTACTTCCCTCCTATCCCCTGTCCCCTTCTATTTTGATGTCCTTTGCCTAGAAAGGAAAGGCTAGTGCCTGTCTGTGCCTTGTCCTAATACAGATTTTGTGCATAATTCAATGATGCACCCAAACTGGTGAACGCAGAAGTGCTCTAAGAGCCTCTGCTAGAGTTAGTCATCATACTGTTTTTGCGTTGGAGGAGTTCTTGGGAAACAAGAAGAGTTTCCTTTTTTGTTGTTTTTTAGTGTCCCAGAGAATGTGATTTAGGCAAATGTTCATTTTATTTAATATTAACCAATCTAAAAATTAATCCAAACTAATTAATAGGCATGATTGTTCCCACATGCTTGAGACATCTTACTGGGGCATAAGGAATCTCATTCTAAAGGCTGTCATTCCTCTCCAGGGAGTCAAAGAGTGCTTTGAAGACTCTCTTAAAGTAGACACTTTAACAGTGTCCTCACTTGGCCAAAGTCAGGTTAAATAAAACCTACCCATGACTGAGACACAGAGCAGTGAATCCATTAGAAAGATTAGAAAGATTCACAAAAAACAATAAAGCCAGCAGTTCTGCTTAAATTTAATCACCTGGCATAAGTTTTCATGGTTAATTTTAAAGGCAAGACTGTTCAGCACCTTGTAGAACCATTACTTGGTTTACACCTAAGTCATACATAAAAATGTAAGTACATGAATATTTATGTGCTGAAGAAAGATCAGGTCATAAAGACTTATGAGAAGTGCTGGAGCCCAGCTGTCAGAAGCTCCTGCCGAGCTAACCATCTGTCTGTAATCACACATCTATCAGTTTACTGTCTGTAATTACATGTCTGTCAATGGCCTCCTCATCTCAAATGCAGACTTCAAAGAATTCAGGTTTTTTCCTGAAAATCTGACCTTTCCTCTGCTTTCCCCAGCTCTATGTACCTTGATTAGTTCTGCTTTATTTCTTACTTGGGGTGATTAAGCTGACATCTTACAAATGGAGAAATCTGTACTTATTCTAAGGATGCAGGATGCCAAGATAGCATTTATTGGTAAGGTGACATGAACCTAGTTGAATCTCCCTTCTGCTTGCAAACAAACTGCTATGAAAGCAATTTTTTGTATACCTAATGCCAGATTTTAAGCAGTTCTCTAGAGTTTTGTTACATTTTACTAGTACTGTACAGGATGTCAGATTCACATTAGTCAGAAATGGGAAGGTACTAAACAGAGCAACAGAAAGGTGAACTAGGATGTGCACAGTTGTGAGTAATTCATGTAATATATACCATTCTAGTGATGGCAGGGCATTATGCCTTATAAGATCAATATTAAGGGAAAGCATTGAAAATAATCAAATAAAATCCAACATAGGCTGATTTATTTTTTACTTAAAATATATACTGTTTGGAGACAAGATCTTCTAGAGCCTTTTTCTCTTTCACCTGGTTATCTCCAGCTTGCTCAGTCAGAGTAGCTTGCATGTCTCTCCGATACATCATTAATACAGCCAGGGCCGTAGAAAAAATCTGAGTTTGCAGCACCTACCATGTTTTCTCATGTTCCTGCCCTGTAGTAAGGATATGATCTCCGGACTCAGTTTCAGGTCTCCCGTAAGACTCCTCCTGGCTTTTTAAAAGAAACAGAAATAAACTTTGTTTCCTAATGGTTTGTACAGGATTCACACTGAGAAATCTCATTTCTGTGCCCACCACTTGGATTTGTGTTCCAAGAAACACAAAAAATGTCCTACTTTCCTTTGATCTAGATCCACACTGTTCATTAGCTTCAAACATCTTTTTCAATGTCCTCCACATGGGTGTAGTCCATTCCTGAAATGGCTGCAAACATTGCTCTCTCTTCTTCAAGGAGGACCTTCAGCTTGGAATCCTCCTTCTTGTTAAGGCCCCCTAACACTTCCAAGAGACACTTCAACACTTCTAAAAGATGTGTTTAAAACTCAAAGAACTGAGAAATAAGGGGGGGCGGGGGGGGTGGGAAGAAGAAAAATCTCAAAAAGTTAAATATTACCTAGTTAGGGGTAGAAGACCATTTAGAAGTGAAGCATAATAAGCAAAGTGAGAGTATTTTATTTAGAATAAAAAGCTGGAGCTTTACAGTGTGGTAGTATGCTGAAAAAGAACTCTGTTAAAAAGTTGTATAGGATTCATTCACTCTTTGAACTGCACAACTCTATAGTGCTGCTTAGGAGAAATGGAATACAAGTTTATGTTGTGTACAATCAAAAAGATACCTGTCCTTTTACTCATTTATTCTAGGAAGAGAGAGAGAAGAGATAATATCATGCCATTCTTTATTTGGAGCTCCTCTTCAGCAATTTGAACAAGGAGGTGCACTTGATTGTGCCAAGTGACTTCTACATCTACCCCACTGACAGGATAAAAAAGAAGCTTTTTTAGAGATAGGCACTGAAAAGTCAGCCTGTGGATTAAAAATCATTTAGCTTCATGTAGGAGGGACACTATATGCTCCATAGCTGAATAATAATGTTGTTGTTTTGTAATGGAGCTACAAAACATGTTCCTGATATAGGTGCAGAAAAAAAAAAAAAAAGAGGACAAGATTGGTAAAAGCACTTTGTAGAAATGTTGTAGCAGGACCTTTTGGTTCCTAGAGTATACCTCCATCCTCCCCGTATCTCTCCTTCTTATAGGATCTGAGGGTTCCAGTAATGTTGCACAAAATGTTGCATAGTAATGTTACAGAAAATGATAGAGACAAAATATCAGCTCTAAAAAAGAATTATTTTTTTAAGAACACAATGGATCATATCCTGATGATGCTATGTATTAAATCTCTCTGAGAGTGGGATTGTCTGGCCTAATTATTGATCTAGATAATGAAGGCATCGTTTTACATGTGCACATGGTCAGGAGCTACCAAATTATAAACTCTCCACAGAACAGAGGTTATTGTCCTTATTTCCTGTCTAATTCTGCACCTGTTTGTAAAACTACCAAACTGATCACCTTGACCCCAGATTGCTGCTTTAGGTTTGAGTTACATCAAACTTTTAAAATCAGATTAGCAACTGGAATGCTCTTGTTGGGATACATTTGTCTGGATGTATAGGGTTCACCACATCTACATTTAGCCATCTAGGAGTTGTGTCTAGTCCAAGCTCATCTTTAACACTTTCTCTCTGGTGAGCGGAAAGAAAGAAGCCCCCTAAGGTAATAGTGTAGGGTGGGCTGAATAAACCACCTTCAGGAGTTACTCATGTTTGTACATTGACTGTAGAAGGACTCTAGGTGCCTATAAAAGGACTTTAGATGCCTTGCTACAGCCAGGCACAGCTCTGAAATGGCTGAAGTTAGGTGTGATAAATACCATCAATCTCTGCATGGTAGTTGAAATTCATTACTGCTGCTCACTGGGAGAAAGTTCACCTCATGTTTTGCGGTTTTGCCTTGTGTTGATTAGCCCTTTGGACCCCACTCCTCCTTTCCAAAAGAGAAACAGACAAAATCCTCAAAAGTGCCTGGGTAACAGCAGGAATAAAGAGGTATTCAGAATGTAAAGAGCTCTGCACAAGTACTCCTTACGGTATTCACTCGGCTCTGCTGCTATGTGTACATAAACTGACTAAATGAGTCAGTAAACTTTTCTGTATTATGTTTTTAACATCCCTCACACCTGAAAGATTGGGCTATCTCTGAGGAGTAAAACCAGCTAAAATGCCATGCCTGTTTTTGGATTTTGACACAGAAAGCATTGCCAGAAAATGTGTGGGTTTGAGTTGTGGACGCTTGGACTGAAACACTTACTTCATTTTGCCGCTGTGTGCTCATTAGATAGTAATATCTTTCCATTGATGTTGCACTGTGCTACACACAACTCTCTGACCTGGACTGGAAAGTCTTCACAGCTGTCTTCCAGTCCACAGTCAGACGTCATAGAAAAAAGTTGATCTAAGCACAGAAAGGATCTTAAGAGAAAGAAACTAAAAAGCTTCGTGTGCTTATTTGAAAAACTGTGCTTATTTGCAAAATGTGTTTTAATGTAATTGTGTTGCTATTGCTTTGGCATTAAATCAAATTGCTAATCTTTGTTAAGCCAGCCTTCTGTATTTTTGTCACAAATGGATGAAAAATGCACATGACATAAAAATGAGACACAGACAACTTTAATTTCCATTTTCAGGTCTACCAGAAGAAATGTGCTGTCACTTACAAAATACACTGCAGTTCAATTTAGGTCAGTGTAGAAAGTATTGTTTTACAAAAAAGTGGAGGAAGATGACCATGGCACAAAAAGCATGATTTTTTTTTTTTTATGTGGCACTTCATTAAAACAGTTTTCTGAACCTTGATGATCCCAGATCTATTTTGCATGTCACCTCATTCTTTGCTCCTTCTATCAGTGTAAAAACCACAAAGGTTTTAAGTAAGTTGGTTCAAATACTCTATATTCAAACAGCTGGGTAGAGAAAAATGAGATGAGGCGCTCTGTAAGTTATGCTCTTCTTGGAGCAGCTGATTTAATATCTGCAGCTGCTGCCAACAAAGAGAAAACCGGTCTCCTTTGTAATTTCATTTTATTGTATGTCAAACCACAACTGCACATATTTTAAGTAATCAAGTGCAATCGGATACACCTGAGCAGCAGCACTTTATTGACATTTTATCAGCCAGAGTTCCTTTGAAGGGATACTGGTGATCAAGGAAATTTGCCAGTTCAAAATGGCTATAATTGTTCACTCATTTACTCATGTACTAAAACACTGCATGTAATTGTATTGCCAGTGATGTATTATTAACACAATACTTTTTGCTATACTATTCTTCCTACTCTATTGATAGCTCTTTTCTACCTTAGATTAGCAATAGGCCATGCAAAGAAATCTTACTTGCATGGATCAACAAATTTAAAAACATAAGTTGCCTATTTGCTTTATTGAGCATAGTAAATCTACTTGACAGATACATCTTCCTTGCTTTTATGTTGTTTCTGTTGACAGCCTTTGCCAGCATAGGTCTCTCAGAGTCACTGTAATATATTGCAGGTAGGTCGTCACGGGCTTTTGCAAAAGGTTCCAGGCGGCAATGGACATTGTGTTTTCACTTTCCCCTGAGATTTGACTATCATACTGTAGGGTTACTATTGTGAACATGACAAGGGTAAAAGTGTGTGTTTCTCTAAAATCTGGAACTATTGAGATATTTGAAAGAAAAATCCAACCACACCAAATGCATTCAGAATCCTCCAAAGCGCAGTTCAGGTAACTTCGCCTCCAGCACAGCTATCTAGGGTTCTTCTCTGCATTTTTGTAGAATCATAGAATCATAAAAGTTGTAGAAGACCTTTAAGATCATTAAGTCCTACCCTCATCTTAGCACTACCACCATGTTCACCACAAACCATGTCCTCAAGTGCCATAGCCACACATTTTTTGAACACCTCCAGAGGTGGTGTCTCTACCAGTTCTTTGGCCAGTCTATTTCAATGCTTTTCAAACCTTTCCATGAATTTTTTTTTTTCTTAATTTCTGATCTAAACTTTTCCTGGCTCAGCTTAGGGCCATTTCCTCTGGTGCTGTCTCTTGTTACCTGGGAGAAGAGACTGACCCCCACCTCTCTACAGCCTCCTTTCAGGGAGTTGTAGAGAGTGATAAGGCCTCCCCTGAGCTTCCTTTTCTCCAGGCTAAACAAGCCCAGCTCCCTCAGCCTCTCCTCCTATGACTCATGCTCCAGACCCTTCACCAGCTCCATTGCCCTCCTCTGGACTCACTCCTCAATGTCTTCCCTGTAGTGAGGGGCCCAAAATTGAACCCAGTATTCGAGGTATGGCCTTGGCGGTGCTGAATACAGGGGCACAGTCACTTCCCTGGTACTGCTGGCCACACTGTACAAGCCAGGATGCCGTTGGCCTTCTTGGCCACTCAGGCACCTTGGCCACCTGGCCATACAAATTTCAAGTCACATTCCCCAAAGCTTCAGAGAAAGGAGAAAGAACTCATCACAATATAAATGAAATATGTGTTTTTCATTACTCCTGTCACTGGAAAGTGACAACAATAACTGAGGGATTTACAGAGAAGAAAATAATTTCCTTGCCCAGAACAGCCAACTGTCCGGAGTGGGTGTTTGTATATGCTGGAGATTGCAGGGCAACAAGGTGAGCTGACACTGAATCACCGAAAGAGGAAGAATTAAATAGCACAGCTCATTGATTCTGCAGTCTTTACTTTGTTACAATTAACTTCGTTTTGTTTCACTGGTTGGTAACAAGCCTTTCTGGAGAATATGCAGGCTGGTGTGGGGAAGACCTGTGGGAGGGCTGTATTTTGGGGGAGGTTTAAGTGTGGAGAGTTACTGGTACCTCATGGCTTTATAGAAGGATGTCTAAAGACAAAGATGACTTAAAAGAGGGCTTAAAACATAGTTTACGGACAGAGCTGGAACAAATTCTGACTTAAGGGCAGTGAAAAAAACTCTAACAAGGGAAGTTAAAAAATTCAAAACTTGTGGAAGCACTAATGTAGATTGTCCTGGAAAGTGTGAATCCCTGTTGTTGAAGGAAAAAGCAGGTTAGACAACATCTGGTGTTGATGAAACAAGTCCGTCTGATGCTTCTTTGAGGAATGATTATTTTTATGATTTTTTAATAAATAACTTCACAGTGATAAAGAGGCCCAGATGTAGAACTGGTTTTGTTCTGGATACATTTCAATCATGTCTTTGTAATGGAAGACAGTTGAAGTTTTTGTTGTACTTAATGTAAAAATATTTCTTATTCTAGAGCTAACAAGGTTTGATTTTAAGAGCTCATATAAATAAAGAAATAAGATAATTTTAAGCTTTACAAAGTCACACAGTTCAAGAGGCTGCCCACGCTTAAGCAAAAATTTGTACTGTTTCCAAACTTTTGCTCATATCCACTTTTAAATATGCTGTGATCTACCTTCATGTTACTTTGGAAGACACAAGAGTTAGAAAGTAGGCAGAATATTTTTCTTATTTCTCTCTGGTATTGCTTCATTTTTGGCCTATCTAGAGAATAATATTCACATCATGAGTGTCTAGAACTCCATTTAGTGTTGGGAAAATGGGAAGAATTGGTTCACTGTTCAGATTCATTCTGAACGTCCATTCTGTGTGTTTAATTGTTCATGTTCATGACTGTCCAAAATCTATGTGTGATTTCAATCCACTGCTTCTGAGCAGTGCTCATTGCGAATTTTGAAGCCTGTACAAAGAAAAGAGAGTAGGCTGTCAATTCTTATTATGATTCATGTCATTCTAGCTGATTAATTCAGTGAAACATGGCATAATCACACTAGGCTAGACATATGTCAGCAGAACAACATTTGGGAAAAACACAGGACAGCCCCAGCTCTACCCTATTTCAGTGGGTTTGTTTTTGAAGGGGGCTAGATGAGCTTTCCTGCCTTTATTACTTTCCTGGGCAGCTTTCTCCAAAATAGGAAGAAAATCATCTTCATCGCTCTCTCCAGACTGACAATTTTAGTGAAAAATATTAGTTTCTTGCATGTAGCAAATTTTCTTTTAGCTATCTTTACCTTTTTCTCAAGGCAGGTACAGGGCACTCCTTTTCCTAAAGCCAATTTTGAGCAGAGATAAATCAAAGAGACTTCAGGAGCCTGCCAGATTCTTTTTCGACATTCATCTTTCCTTCCTCTCTACAGCTCAGACAAGGAAGATGTCAAAGGTGACAGCTATTGGTATTTTGCAATTAAATGCTTGTAACATAGGACCATCTCTTTCATTTCCAAGGTAGAAGATGACCATTTTGTTCCAAATTTCAGTATCAAAGGATAATGATGTTGGAGAAGAATATTGCCGATTTTTTTTCCCTTAGTTTGATATCGTAGTTTAAGTTTAATGTTAAAAGTCCAAAAAGTCCAGTCTGGAACCCAAAGACATTCATTTTTGCCCATAGAGAATGATGCAGAAACTGCAGGTTATTTGCTTGTTTACTCTGTATTAGGAGCTACAATAATAATAATAACTATAATATATAAGGAGTTTGTTCTCCTTTTCCTGTGTCCTCCTCTACTTTGAAATTTAGTTTTAAAATGTGACCATTAAAAAAAATCAAACATAAAAGACCTCCTGTTGTTCATAATACTTAGTGCTTTGCTGCGTACGAACTTTAAAACATTTGACAGTCATTTGCCCTGTGTGCAGCACAAACAGCAGACAAACTGTGATGTGCAGCCATTAACATATTCAGGGAACCTTGGGTATAACTCATTGCAGTGGTCAACACTGTAATGTCCTCACGGAAATCAGTGACAAGTGGTGTCCCTCAGGGGTCTGTGTGGGGATTAGCACTGTGTAATGTCTTCATCAGTGACCCACACAAAGAAATTGAGTGCACCCTCAGCAAGTTTTCAGATGACACAAAGCTGCGTGCTGCACTTGATGGATGTCATCCAGAGGGACCTGGACAAGCTGGAGGAGTGGGCCCATGGGAACCTCATGAGGCCCAACAAGGCCAAGTGTAAAGTTCTGTACCTAGGTCAGGACAACCCCCGGTATCAATACAGGCTGCAGGGTGAAGGAACTGAGAGCAGCCCTGCTGAGAAGGACTCGCGGGTGCTGGTGGATGAGAGGCTGGACATGAGTCATAAATCTGCACTCGTGGCTCAGAAAGCCAGTTTTGTCCTGGGCTGCATCCAAAGATACAGCCAATAGGATGAGGGAGGAGATTCTGCCCCTCTGCTCTGCTCTGGTGAGACTCTACCTAGAGTGCTGCATGCAGCTACAGGGTGCCCAGCACAGAAAAGATTTTGACCTGTTGGAGTGAGTCCAAAGGAGGCCACCAAGTTCATTGGAGCACCTTTCCTATGAGGAAAGGCTGAAAGAGTTTGGGTTGTTCAGTCTGGAGAAGATACAGCCCCAGGGAAACTTTACTGTGGCCTTTCAGTTCTTAAATGGAGTTTATAAGAAGGATGGGGACAAACTTTTTAGTGAGGCCTCTTGCAATAGGACAAAGCAAGAAGCTGATAGAAGCTTCCACCATGCCTGGCAGAGCCAGTCCCTGATGGTTCCAAAGATGGATGTGCTGCTGGCCAAGGCAGGGCCAGTTAGGAATGCTGGCAATATAGAACATCCTTATGTATTTAAGAACATTCTTAAATATGTTATCACAGAGGCGTTACCACCATTTCTAACCCCACTACCAAAAGCCAGGCCATGCAAAACCAATACATATGCTAAGAGTACAATTTAGCTTTGTGAAAGAAAAAATTACAGAGCTTAAACTCTGCTCTATTAGGTTTTAGTAGATTTTAAACCCTGGCAATTGAACATCATAGATGAAAAAAAAAATCCACAGATTTCAAATACAAATTTCGAAGGTATTAACTAATTTTCAAACCTTATAACATCTGGAAAGCAATTCTTGTACTTCCTGCTGAGATGCTTGGCATTGTGGCAGTGGTTCTCTCTCACCATCAATGCAACCAGGAAAAACAGCAAACTAAGTTTGAGTGTGTGGCAGTAAAAGTAATAAAGGAAAGAAGGGATTGATTTCTGAGGGGATTTTTTAAATAAATTGAGCCGGAAGGATGATGTTCATTTAAACTAAAATGGAATCAGGCTGCTGACACTAAAAATAGAAAAGGTCAAATGGTCAAATTTTTTAAGTTTGAAAGAAAGCTGGCAAGTGAGGGAGATTTTGAAATGCTGCATCCTCTAGATAGGAAGTTATAAACCCCTGTGTCCTTAACTAAAAGATAGAACCAAAGTTGATACAGCTGAAAAAGAAAGCAGCAAAAAAGAGCTTCAAGTAAAGTATTCTTTAAGCAGAGGATATAAAAGCAGACATGCAGGCTAACAAGAAACTTATAAGGATTTCTGAACATATGCTACAAGTCTAACAAGTCTAGCTGAATGAGCTGAAATACCAAATTATAAATTAAGATGTTAAAAAAGCAGGTAGAAGGCAGAAACTGGTGAAAGCCACAAGAGTGAGATACTAAGTGTATAACATCAGGTCATTCCCACCAGTCACCCAGCTCAGAGAGGAACAATGTAACACTGGAGGGAGACATAAGGAAGACAAGGGAGCCAACTGAACAAAAAGCAGTAATAACTGCAGAATTTTCTTATGTCCATGTAGATTGTGTAAGGAAGGTTACAGCGCAGACTGGATTTTTTGTAGCCCTCCTAGACCAACTAATTAGCAATTCATACGAGAAAAGGCAACTCTTGATGTAGTTCTAAGCAGTACAAAGAGGACCAATGAAGAGCCCACAGGAGAGAAGGGAGAACATTTTTGCTTCAAAACCCTTTCTGCAGCAAGACTGAAAGTTTCACAGAATCACAGAACAATCTGGGTTGGGAGGGACCTGAAAGATATGCTACCCTCTTCAATATCATTTCATTAAATTGAGGGCACTTCAAAAAATAAAATCAAAAACTGTAATCTAAAAGGGTAAAATGTTTGCCTGTGGCATGAGGATTGTTTACTCACATCATATTATAATCTTAATGTGATTGAATAGTATCATTCCAAAGAGATTTTTGAACAGTCACACAAAGAGCCTGACCGACCCTACCCCACAAAATCATCATATTTAAACAGTAGATGAGAATATTAGAAATTTAAAGAGAGCAGTTGGTCCTGAAAAAGTGAAAGTTGTGTTCAGGTAAGGAAAACCTTAGATTGTATGATATGATAGTATGTAAGATTGGGCAAATCAAGCCACAAGAAACCAGGTCAGATTATTTTGAGGAATTGCTAGTTGGGTGGATAATAACTAGGAATACAAACATTTTCAAATATTTCAGAAGCAGGAAGCCTGTCAGACCCTGCCAAATAGGTGATCACAATTTAAAATAAGCACTTGAGAAACATACAGCCACGGCAAAGTTGCTAAATGAGTTATTGTATTGATATTCATCACAAAGAGCCTTAGGGAGAATCCACACAGCCTTTCTTTAGAAGGGAAGAATTTGAGGCACTGTATCAAATTGACATGTCAGCAGAAGTTTCAAACAAATCTATCCAATAAACAGGAACAAATCACCAGAACCAGATGTTGCTGAACTATGAGATGTGCTATTTAGCTATGTCATCACTTAAATTCAACCAACAACAAACTAAATTAAAGGAACTAAAGCTGGCCAATATGTTTCAATTTTTAAAATGGTTTTAGTGAAATTTGAACAAATGTTCCTTCTGCACCAGAAAAAGGGCATGAAAATATTGAATTAAAATATATCAGAAGCTATCAGAAGAGATTGCAACAAACCTTTTGCAGAAAAATCACACCTCTTCTGGCCATTGAAGATTTTTGCCAGACTATTTTAGAAAAGCTCTGATGGTTTATACAGCTTCACTGAACTTCCAAAAAGTCTTTGACAAAGCTCCTTAACACAAATTATTATAAATGCCATTGGAGGAAGGTCATTCCATGAATTAAAAAGGTAATTAGCAATTAGGGGACAAAGATATGAGTAGGTAGTTGTCACTACCTGCAGCCTCTACAGAGTTGTAATACAAAGAGGAAAAAAGAAGTTTCTTGGGATATTACTTGATAAAGTAACTGTGCACTAAAAAGGGCACTGAAAAGAGAAATCTTGGACTCATTTTGGTTAGTTCTCCGAAGATGTTGGTTCCATGCCTAAGATGTTTTAAAAAAACCAACAACACACCCATAAAAACATGTTGGGAAACAAAGCAAGGATAAAGTGGGAAAACAACATTATGCTACTATGTTATCATTCTGTGCCAAAAAAATGTGAGTATTGTTTGCTGTTCTGGGAAGTCTTCTCTAAATATTTATAACATAACCAGAAGAGTCACAGGGATACAATATTGATAATCACAGTAGAGAAAAACTTCTATACATGGAGGCATTACTCAGGTGGGGACTTTTAGAACTGGTGAAGAACAATTTATGCAAGGTAGAGTAGAAATTCAGAGGATAGTAAAAGGAGAGGATGCATAAGAAACTTTCTCATTTACCCCTGTCTTAAGAATAAAGAATTACCAGATAAAATTCTCAGACAGCAGATTTAAAACAAACAAGAGGAATATAAAGCATGTAATTACATCACACTGCTCATTATCCAAGGATGCTTAAAGAACCAAGAGTCTAAAAGGCTTCAAAAAGCCCCTACAGAAATCTATGACAAAAATACATTATGTGGCTGAGGAATTTCTAACCCACAGATTTCCAAAAGCAATACTCCCAATATTTTCCACAGTCCATCTCTTTGGCTATGCATTTGGTGAGACCATTAATTAACCCAATGTCCTTATGCTTTTCTGAGGGATCTCCACACACCAGGATATATACTGAGGTACATAGTCTTCATTGGTTTCTGTCTTTCAGGTGACACTTTATCACTAGAGGCATTCTATGTAGCTTATAAATCCACAAGTGGGCTTATATATTATCTTGGTGAAAAACAGAAGAAGGTCTCCAAGGTCACTGGCTGCATTTTCAAAAAGGAAATTGATGCCACCATTATAAGTTTATTTTATAAATTCTTTGGAGTACTGGTTGCTTTCTTTTGCTTTTGACTTCTTTCATGTAGGGGGCAAGAAGGCACCAAAATAATTCCTCAAGGTTCAGAGGAGAGATGTCTGTGCTCCTCCTGCTTCCAGATTGCTGTGCAGTTGTCAGTGGGGATCTCCAGGCCTTAGAACTGTCTGTCTTCCTGTGCCACGGCCATACTGCTCAGTGACTTCAGAGGCTGCCACACGAGCAGAAATACATAGAGACAAATCGAAAATCAGATGCTCTTGAGTACTAGGTTTTGTAAAACTAACATGAGCTTTTCCTCTTTTAACCAATCTAGTCTGCCTCCATGGGAGTGTATTTTTCTGTTTTCCTTTTGGCCTCCTTTAGATGGCTGATCTCCCCCTAATTAGGCCACCTCATTGGAGAGCCAGCATCTTACAGCTTCTAAGACATCCATGGCTAGAAAGTCATGTGTCTTCTCTGCTTGCTCTGACCTTAAAATGAGAAGAGAAGGATTAAAAACAAGCAAATTTCTCCCCTAAGAGAGAAGGGAGAAAATCCAGCTGCTGGCAGGCACACAGCAGCGGCAGAGCAGGAGCGCACTCCCCCCGCCTTCGCACTGGGCCCCTGAGTGAGCACTCGGGGTGGTCTCCAGGGAGCTGGTACAGACACCACAGCCCAGCCAGCACAAGCTCAGTGATGGTCCCACAGGACTGGCTACAGATGCACAGCACCAGTGTTGTGATGTTACGTGAATAACCATTGCCTTACATGACTTTTATCACTGTCTCAAGACACAGCAGAGAGAAACTGAATAATTTAATTAAAGCTTCCAGCACTGAGAACAGATGAAATCACAGGTTTCATATTGGCACTTCTGCCAACCTGTGTTAGAGAGAAAGTATTTCTAGCTACGTCCACACAAAGAAAAATCAAAATACAGACTCAATAATTTTGATTTAAGTATGTCGGCTTTGATTTTCTTGTTTAAGTTCAGGAAGTGATGTTAAATTTACTAGACAAAGTACCATTCTACTAGACTTTGCCAGTACTATCATCTGGGAATATCCATATTTGACTATGAATCCAACATTTTTTTTTTCTGCCAAATAGGCTTTTGGTACTCTTTTGTTTTAGTCAATTCTTCCAGAAAAGACAGATAGAGGAAAAAAACTAATCTCAAGTAGATGCACCTGCTTCAATGAATGATGACTTTGTTCCATTATTTTATCTCTACACTTATCTTTATTGTAGCAATGAAATAATTCTTGCAGAACAAAGTAAATTCTTGAATTGACTAAATATTTACAGTACAGAAAACCACTGAGAAATTTACCTGCCAATTATCCCAATCACATACTTCAATACTTCTTTAACTACAACAGGCAAAGACAGAATATAGCTTTTACTTCTAATAAGGCATCCAGTGTTTTAAACTGTTTCAAAACTTTATTTCTTCTCCAGCAACAACGTGCTTTTGTGCCAACTCCTAAATAACCATAAATTTCTTTTTATATAAACCTTAATGAATACTTGGCCAAGATGCTGTGACTGTTGGCTTCTACCTTTGAGCATAAATGGAAAAACTGCACACTGAGCAAAATGGAAAAAAAGATCACAGCAAGCCCAATGTTGCATTTTGCATTTAATATGAAGGAAGCCTTGTTTTCGTGGTGTTGCAGTTTTCAGTGTTTTTAATCTTAAAGTGGCTGATCAATTTAAGGTAAGTGGCAGGCATTTGGCCTAGTTCCCAGGCTCTGCTTTCTTACCAGAAAAGAAAGGATTCAGTCAGACACACAGACAGACAAGGGGCATCATCGGTGGCTCTCACATTCCAAGCATTTTAGCACAGATTAAGTTGGAATGGTTTTACTGTTTACTGAAATCTCCTAGGTGTTGCATTTTATCCCCCTCTGGCTGTGGTTATCCAGGTTGAGCTTCTCAGGTCAGGACCTCCATAAGAAAAATGGCTTGTAGGGCCTTGAAGGGAAATACAAAGTACAGGTCAAGACTCCTTATTAAAATGCAATTTCAGCAGCTTATTGCAAAATGTTAAGTCCCCAGACAACAGGTAGTTTAGCAGTGAACTTTTTTCCTAAAGCTTGCAGCAAGGCAAGAGCTGTTTTACATGCATTCCAGAGGAAAAAGCGAAGATAATCTTCTTAAGAAGGACAAAACCTCAGCACTTTTTGTGTCTGGAAATAACCAGCAGATAATTAAGTGTTATTTTTAGACTTTCTTTCCCTTTTAGGTGCAATAAAGTACAGATTTCACTGTCTAATAACAAACTCAAATTTGGCTTTATTATGTAATTGTGAAAATTTATTTGGTTGTTTTAAGAGCTTGTGCCTACGAACAATAACTTTTAATAAATGTAAGTTTTATCTTTTAATATAGTCACCTCTTTTGCAGACACTCAGGCCCAGATTTTTTGAGATATTAAGGTGACAAATTAGTTCAGGCTTCCTGGAATTGCATGTGCACAAAGGACACTGTGTGGAGCGTTCTCACTATCCACATTCATAGGAGCTATCAGATGTTTGACTGTTTGCAGTACCGGGGTTAGAAGTATGAATGTGAGGCTGCTTTCTTGTTGATAGCTTTAGAAAAAAAATGTTCAGCTCTTCATCTAAATTTTTTCCAATTAGCTATGCCTTTAAAATAAATTGATCCCCAGGTTGAAATGGACAGTATTTGTGCCCAAAAGTGACCTGGTAGTTTTGAAAATTTAAGCAGAATAGGAACATGAAAAATTTAGGGGCTACACTTCTTTTTTACAAGTGAAGACATTTCTCAGATATATACTTCAGCCAATCTACAAACAGTTTCCCTTGAAAATGTCAGTCTTTCCACAACTCGGATTTTAATGACCCCTACTAACACATTTGAAGATATTCTGTTCCTTAAACCACTTATTGAAGACTGATGTTCCACATGTATACATGAGCATGCATATGCATGTCAGTGATTTGACTGGACTGAACTGACCCTGCTGGTGCCTCTGGAGTCCCAGTTGCACAGCAACACTCTGGGAGGTATTGACACATTGCAGCCAGGTGCCAGTGCCTTTCTGGAAAGCATCATTAAATAGTCAAATCTTCCATCATTTATGCCTTTCTTTCCCAAGTTCAGTCTTTAAAAAGCAAGGACTAAATTCAATGGGAAAAGTTGCTTTTTTAATCAAGCAAGTTAAATTGCGAGGGAATATGCTCACAGTCTTTAGGTAGGAGATAAAAAAACCAGTGGTGCAGCAAGAGTTTGTGAAAGCTCAGGAAGGCATGGAGAGCAGGGCAGTGCCAAGGACACTATGGAGCCATATAGAATCCACACACACTGAGAGGCAGGGAAGGAGTTAACTGCAGCCCCAAGGAGGGGCAGGAAGCTGACCAGCTGTGTGCAATTGCAGCTGCTGCTATAAAAAGTCTTTGCCTTAGCGGACAGAGAGTCACACTAGAAGGGAAGGAAATTCTTTTGGTGAACTTAGTTCAGTTTTGAAGGGAAGGAAATGGGTTCTTGATGGTTGGCTACCTGAAGTTTGGAAGATCTTGTGTCTAATGGATAGAGTGAGTTTATCCATTTGGTCAACAGCTCTTGCTTGCTCTTAGTGCTGACAAACCAATGTCTGTCTTAAGCCTTCTTCTATGCTCCCATTTAGCAAAAAAATTGTTGAAAATTGTAAAACACTATATCTCATGCTGATTTTTTTGTCCGTTGCTGTGCAGAAGCCCCATGCTGACCCTTCTGTAAAGAGAGTTGGTTTTATTATGGGACTGTTTTCCTGAGGTCTTTGAAATAGAACTAGGTCTAGGTAGGTTGTGAGGGGGTATAAAATGCTAACTGGGCAAGTTTGTACCAACACTCTCCCAGAACAAGGCTACTGTGATAGAGGGTTCAGCTGTAAAGGGAAGGAAGCATCTTCCGGACAGTCCTTGAGGAAATGACTTAACCCTCAAGGGGAGGAGAGCAGAGGAAAAAGACTGCTTTATATAGCCCAATAAATACTCTCATGTGTACAGAGATGTTAAAAAAGCAGTTTTGGACTTGATACTGATTTATTCCACATGTTGCTCTCCTCTTCCTCCTCACAGTATTTGTATGAATTCTTCTGTGAGCGATAACCTTACCTGAACTACGTCCCAGTAATACAAATGGATTCTTTTTTAAAACCAAATAAAATATATTAGCATGCTATCACAATCTCTAGGTGAGATTTTTCCATCCTTGTTTTTAAGCCAGATGCATATATGGAGGTCAAGAAAAAGGAATCACCATAGGTAAATAATAAAAATTTTGAACCCTGATGCTGCAGTTCAGTTCAGCGGCTGAAACACTGCAGGTACAGCATATGGCACACAAGCCCCTTAGCCATTCTTGGACAGCAGCTTTCTTCTGCTGGCTCTACAGCCTGGCTGGCTCTTACTTTCCTTTTGGCTAGTCTGTGGAAAACAGAGAGGGTTTTATTAATCAAGGTTGTGCTGCTTGGGAATGGTTTGTACCTTGCCAAACTAATCACAGCAAAGTGTCACAAGATTAGATTTGTCCTGGCTGACTAATTCAGACTCTTGTGAGACAGCAGGGAAAAAGTAGCAGAAAAGGACAAAGAAGATCTAAATAGGAATTAGGGCCGGTTGTGCTGCAGGGTGCAAAAGAAATAGCAAATCCAGTTCCCATTTGTATTTGTGATCCTCTGACACCTGTAGAGGAGAATATAATGGAGTTCAGCACAAATTAGATGCTGAAGTTTGCCTCCCAAATTGCTGGGATTTTAAGTGGTTGTGTTAGAGAGAGCTTTCCCAGAGACAGCTAAGGTCTGGGTTCCTTTCCATTTCCCCACATATGATTGTTCAGCAGGTATTGCACCCCTGGTGTCACATGCAATGGCCAGGGCGGGCCCTGTCCGTATCAAGGCACAGTGCAATGGTAAAACTGACTCCAGCTGATAGTGTGCTGGGCAGTCCTGATTTCATGGACAGCCATGAACCACGTGTGGCATGCTGGACATTACTCAGCAGCTGACTGACAGTTTTGCTTCTTTCCTCTTCTAGCCCAGATCATCAGATCATTCAGGCCCATTAAAAAGAGGTTTTTGAAGAAGGCCTCTCTGTTTGTTTGCTTAGGGTTTGTCTACGAAGAGCTCCGCAATGTCTAAATGACTCTGTGGTGACCTGGGTGTAGCACATGCGTATAACTAAGATGTCGTGGATGATCAGTGAAACTGCTACACATCCCACATGAATACTCTTTATCTACCCCATATATAAAGTATGAATTATTGGATTCTCTTAATTTTATTTAGTTCAATCATTAACCTAATTCTGGACATCAAAAGAGCTCTTCTAGTTAAACCTATTCCTATCCAAATTGCAAGAATATGAGGAAAAATTATTTTGCCTTTAATTCAGATCCTATTTTTATGCAAATGAACATTCAACTGTGGACATCCTTGAGAATCTAATATTCCTAAATTCCTATATTATGGAATATATAATTCCACTTAATAAATGAGGCAGGAAGGGAGACCTAAACTCTCTTTAAATCGTTTATTTATGTTGATGTGGTTTATTATTTATTCATCTACCCAAGCAAGCTATGCTGAGACATCAGGCTGTCTCTTGCAGACTTCATCTGAAGTTATAGGCTTGGTGAATGATATCAACAAAGCAAATGTTAGCTCAGTTTTAATGTTTTGGTTGACAGAATAGCAGCCAAAAGACCTTAATTTAATCCCTAGTTAGGTCATTTTTTATTATTTATTTCTCACAAGAACATAATCATGATTAAAGCAGAGACTCATCATTTGGGTTATGCAGTCCAGTCACTCATTTGAAGAAAGCCAAAAAATGGGATTGTTGATTGCTAATAACTGAGCTAATCTCCCAAGATGTTGGCATGACAGGCAGTATCCTTTGGAGTTCAGCCAAAGTTTGCAACTGGAAAATCCTATGAAAGATCCCTTTCTCCTGAGAGGTTCATAGGAGCAATGCTCTATGGATTGCAATCATTAAATGAGAAGGTCACTTATCTCTTTACTAAGCGTCTCTATTATTTCAAATTAGTATGTGGCAACCCCCTCAAAGGTAAAATGGAATATAATATACTGTGTTTGAAATCCATTACCCATGCACTTGTTTAATAACCTCTACCAAATGTTTTAACAATTGCATTAACTCTCACAGAGTCTCTGTGATTAGTCACAAATAATTTTATCCATATTTACACCTACCTTTCAGAGCATAGGTTCCTCTTACAGGCAGTTTTCCATTGTTTTAAGGCTGTATAGCCTGACATTTATCATGCTCCAGGTGGTGACTCTCACAGGAATCTGGAAATTGTATTACTAAGATTGCGTTTAGAAATATATGTTGATTTTCTGAATATATAGTGGTTAATTAAAAAAAAAAATTAAAGGTGTCCTATTAGAAAAAGTTCTCAATCAATAGCTGGAAATGCTTGAAATGCTCAGATGATTGAAAGTAAAACAAATAGGCCAAGATAATTGATAATTAATTTCCCCAACAAAAAGCCATGGGAGGAACTGTGGAATTCAGATGTTAGTTCTCTCTTACTATAGCCATACCACACATTGCATCAACTTTTCCAGACAAAACTTGGAAGCCAAATTTTAATTAAAATTTTAATTTTAAGCTGAGCCAATTTTAGGTTAGCTAGTTCATTTAATGGAGAATTTCCAAGTAAATCGTTAATCTATCAAAAACATGACAACAAATTTCTCTAGAGTATTCATAAAATCCTTGGTAGATTCCACTTTTGTTTGTAGGTCCTGGGTTTTTAAAATTATTTTTGCTTGTTTGTTGGTTGGTTTGGTTTGTTTGTTTGGCGGTTTTTTGTTTTTTTCTTACAGGTGAGTTTTAACATTTTTCAGGCTTCTAGTTTAATGCAAAATCAGAGCAGGGGAGAAAGGGAAAGATAGAGGAAAAAAGGTACTGTAACATCCATTTCATAGGTTATCTAATAAGACAAACACCATTTTTTCAATAATTTTATTTAACAGATCTAATTAAACCTTTATTTAGTTTAATTGCTATAAGCTAGAAAATTCACAAAGGATCAAGTTACTATGGAGTGCCATAAAATGACCTTGCTTTTTTTTTTTACATACCATTTTAATAATATTTCCTTGCTGTTTATGCAGCATGGAATGTTATCTTTATGTTCACAGTTCTTGGAAGAAGCCAGAGAGCTTTTCATTTGTTCCCATATTTATCTAAAATAAATTACAGATAGAGCTGATGGTATATGATCCTTCCTTCCCCTCTTTCCCCCTCTTTCCCCTCTGTTCTGGGTTATTTTTCCTTCCTTCTCTTTGGCCCTCCTCTAATGATGGCAAAATTCAGAAAACCTTGGCATTTTCAAAATTTTTTTGTTAATCACATGGTTTGTAAAAAAATTCAACATAATTTCTTCATACTTTTTCCTGCCTTAACATATTGCAGATTTGTACAATGCACTCAATAGCTTTCTAGTGAACAAACTGCATCATAAATGAAAATTTCAAAATTGTCATGTGCTGTTTTTCCTGTAAGTGACATTTTACTGGTTTTTTGAAAAAGAATCCTCTGTTGTGCAATGTTGGGATTTATCTGGCAGGTTAATCTTGGTCAGACAGTCTTTAAAGGAAATGGAGGGAAAAACCCAGCCAAGAACTGATGGATAATAAAGAGATGAACAAAATCTTCAGTTCATAAATGCAGGTTGAAAGTTTCTGGTTCAGTCTGTTAGCGTAAGGATTCCATTACCCTGCCCATGAATGTGTGGCTTAATCTCGTGCAATGCAAATAATTGATTCTCATCTCTTGGTGTATCTATTAAAAAAAATAAATAGATGTTTTGGTGAAAATTGCAGTATGGTTGAACACAAGGTACTACATTCAGCCCAGGCTGAGTGATACTCACTGTGATGCAGGTAGTGAGAGTAAAAAGATATGGCTTGTACTAAGAGATCAAACAAAATCCCTGTGCCCCCTTCAGTTCCTAAAGCCTGTAATTAAAGCATGTTAAAGCCCAGTTTTGCACTAATGAAAACAAAGAGTCAGAGCAAAGGATAGCAGTCTCAGTCAGAACTTTGCTAAATTCATGTTGTTTTGACCCTGTTTTAACTAAATGTCATAGGTTTCATGGTCAAGACATCTAGTTAGCTCTAATTTGAAAGATACAGCATGTCTCCTTTGGCTTTATCCCAACAGTAAAAAAGAGAGCAGAGAAGCCCCCACTGAAATATCTGTCTTTCAGCACCATAGCTGGCAGCCTCATACTTCAGTTTTATCCTAACCTAGCTGAAGACCGAAAGCACGTCAATGGGTATAAATTAGCCAAACTGAGAAGTCAGGTAAAATATATTCCATGAATATCAGAGCAGAAAATTCTAGAATAGTACTATTACAAAGGCGCATAGACTAATAATCTTAGTACATTTTACCCTGGAAGATACTCTTGGCAATCCAAAAAAAATCAGTTACAGCTCACTGGAGTGGGTAAGGATGGGAAACCTTAAGAAGTTAAGTTGCAAAAAAGTTGAGATTTAAACAGTATAAGCAATATACTCATCAGAGTGCAAGTCATATCCAGAATTTTAAAAACTGCTTCAGTGCTGTTATTGGATGTTAAAAAAATGATCAAAGAAGGGATTTGGAACAACATGACTACCTTGCCTCCTCACAATTCAATGGAAACTGCAAAGTGCAAGTAAACATTATATAACCTGACAGGATCTGGGAAGGTTATAAATCTGTAGATAAAAAACAACATGGGAGATGTAATTTACGTGGTTTTCAAGAAGTTTTGATAATAAATTAATAAGGAAGTCAAATTATTTTGAATCACTGGGCAAACGGCTTGTTTGGATTAAATTTTTTTAAATGATAAAATCAAAGTAATAATGAACAGGTGCTCTTTGGAGTGATAAAAAATAATAGCTAGATTTCCCAGTTGCTGCTATGGGCATGGTGTTATTAGATACACTTAAAGCTCATGCCTTGAAAGTGGAAGTTTTATTTTGAAAAGGTATTGTATTCATAGTTGAACACCAACTGGAAGAATAGGAGATGTATTTGTTTATTAAAAGTGTAGTGGCTTTCAAAAGGTTCTGATAACACCTGAAAAAGGAAATACAATAATCTTCATTTTCCCAGCTGTTTTCTTCATTAGAACAAGATAAAAATGAATAAGTATTGTAGGGAGCAGCAATTCCTGCTGCACGTTCTCTAGGAATTCTTGTACCATGGCTAAAGGTGTTTGAATACTGGAGAATACAACCATTTTTTGATAAACACATGAGAAATAATATTTTAAAACCATCTTTTTTTCTGCTGATAAACTTTGATTCTTTTCAAAGGAAGATACAGACTTGCAATAAAATGCATTGTTATTTCTTGTCAGCAACTAATGTTAGCAATGGTCATTTGCATATATAGTGGTATTAAATGCAATTCTGTCTTACCTCTTTACAAATTGCAGCTAAACTTACCCATTGTTGAAGATACAGAACAAAAACCAGAAACGATACGCTCGGTTCTGCTAAGGTGTCCTTTGTGTATTAACTTACGTTTCCAGTCCTCTAGTACAGAGTGAAATGATGGATAACATAGAGGATAAACAGTCTCAGGTACACCCAGAGCTTGTAAAGATGGATAGTATTTTAATCCTAAAGAAAAGAAAAAGTTTAAAGGTACCTGACTGAAGAATTGAGAATTCTCAGGAAAACCACAAAAACCCACAGTCCATCTGTTGTCCCCAGCTGTGCAACAGAAGACAAAAAAGAGTGAGAAATGCAAAAGCAGTGCTTTTCCAAGAAAGAAAAGGAAGTATTTCCTTCAGCTGTGTGCAGTCCGACTGAAATTCAGTACTGCAGGAGATAGTTGCAAGACTGCAGTTGGATTTTACAAAAGGATTATTCATTAGTTGTTTGTTCATTAACATTTGTAGCTTTACAAGTCAACCCTGTGATAAGAGTGCACAAACTTGCCACCTCAGGACATAAGCAGTCAAGATTAAAACTCCCTGCACACATAGTTTTTGAAGAGTATAGAATCATTTCAGTTGGAAAAGACCTCTAAGGATCATGAAGTCCAACTGTTACCTAGCGCCACTGTGTTTACCATTAAACCATGTCTGTAAAAGCCACATACACACATTTTCAACACTTCCAGAGATGGTGATTCCACCACATTCCCTGGCAGCCTGTTCCAATGCCTAACTACCCATTCAGTGAAGAAATCTTTCCTGATTTCTAACCTAACCCCCCCAGCATAACCTGGGGCCATTTTCTCTCATCCTGTCAGTTGTTGCCTGGGAGAAGAGACCAACCCTCATCTGGCTACAACCTCCTTTCAGGCAGTTGTAGAGAGTGATAAGGTCTCCCTTAGCCTCCTTTTCTCCAGGCTAAACAACTCCAGCTCCCTCAGCCACTCCTCCTATGACTTGTGCTCCAGACCCTGGAGGTATCTCCATAACAGCAGTGTTCCCTAGGCTGCAACCACAACTTTAAGAGAGAGAGGAAAGCAATAGTCTCAATTTAAACAACAAAGTGCAGTAAAACATAGCCCTGACATGTTTTAGCTGACAGAAACTCTGTTCCTTATTCAAACCACAGCAGCATTTATCTGTAGAAGCACCTTTCACTGGGTATGCCAGTGCCAAATACTTGGATTGGATGAGAGTCAGCAGCAAAATCTCAAGATGTCATTGGCCACCCAAAGTGTCTTTTATAGCCGTCATTGTTCTCCCCGTCCCCCCCACTGAAATGACAGGATGGGTTTCAGTTTATCCCAGTGGGAGCCCAGCAGCCTGGAAGCCAAGTGATGGGATATCTTTGTAACTGCTTGGCAATTCTGATCAAGGCAAAAGTTCTCCAGCAGGTTAGAAAGATGGATTCAACAACTACAGCACCAAACCAAACCAACAAACATTGGCCAAATTAATTCCTTGTTATAAGCTATTTATTGTGCATTAGTGTGATAAGCCCAAGAATGAATCTGGTACCTGATGTCTGGCAGTGCTGACTTGAAAGAATTCTGACCTGATTTTCAGAGGTACACACAGCTCCTTCTGAATGTTGTGGGAGAGCACGCTCTCACTACCCAGCACTCCCCAAAAACTAGCTAGTGATTAACTGTAAATTTCCCCACAGTCTAAGAGGCCTTTTAAGATGCTTTCTAAGGCACTTTTTTGAATCCTTTAAGATTTATCAAATCTGTAAAGAACTTCTTCAGAAAATAAAACCAACAAGACATGATTAGCTTCTCTGTTAGTTTAAAAAAGTGACCAGAAAACCAAAACGGTATATACCATTACTGAAGTCTCTAGCTCTATACACATATTAAGCCCTGGGGAGGGGATGGAGAAGGTACCACACCCAAAACTTCATTTTTCCTCAAGCAGTGACCTCTTTTCTATTTTTTATGACCCGAGGAAAAAAAATACTGGCATGCCCTGAGCCAAATATGCACCTGTGTTCTGCTGCAGCTATCTGCCATTCCCTCTTTGACATGACCAGGCCTACTGAAGCTATTGTGGAAAAGGTAGACCTGTTATTGACAAATGAGTCACAGACGCTGTAGAAGAATATTGTTTTAAATATTTACTGGATCTAATACATTACAACTAAACATTTATCATCTCTTAACATGCTGAATATTGTACATTTACTAATAACTGAATAATTTTTAAATTCCTTTTGCCACCACACATTACAAATGCTAACCTTTACTTGGAATATCAATTTAGTTCTATTCTTGAGCAAGAATGGAGTTTGTCCCATTTCCCCAGCATTTCCTCTTTATCTCTTTGTGCACTGAAGTAATTATTCAGTTAACAGAATCAGGTATGATTATGATTATTGCTCATTAGAAAACTACTAGTCCTGAGCCAGAAGAGGGAGCCTAGAGAGCAAAACATTCTTATCTGTTTGCCACTAGCTTATAGGCTGGGTTGTTGGGTTTTGGGGGTGGGTTTTTTGTTTTGGTTTTTTTCTGCATTGGTTTGGTTGATTTTTTCAAAAATAATTGTTCAACAATAGAGCTTCACACAGGAATGGAGATAATAAGAATTGTCCTCCTCAAGTTTCACAGTTAAACAAAATACCATCAAAGAGCAGAATGCATTGACCTTTGATCATTGGATTTGGAGAGGACATAAAGATACCATAGTGAAAAGCTCAGCCTTTTACTGTGAATCTCAGCCACTCCACTTTGGCATGCCCTAAGCCAAATATGCACCTGCATTCTTCTGCAGCTTTCTGCCATTCCCTCTTTGACATGACCAGGTCTTTAGTTGTGCTTATGTTTGTCAACAGTTTCTGAATTCACAGACTTAACATCTTTTAGGCTTTAAGATAGCATAATTCCACCTTCTTTTGTATGTGTTTGCAGGGAATAAGAAGTGTTTCTATTAATAATATTCATTTTCCCCAGTCTCACCTCCAAACTCTTATTATAGTGTGGTTTTTTCTCTCTTTATTGTCCTTTTCCTTATTTTGGCCACTTAGAGAAATGAGGAAGGGTCCTTCCTGGTGCCATGTTTTCTCAGTTGTCACTGTTCTGTTTTATATGGGTTCCAGGGATCACTCCTGTAACAAGCACAGTTCTCCTGCAGTCCCCTGCCACAGAGAGGAATTCCCTCAGCTCCTCTGGATTCCATTAAAGACAGGCACAAGGCCCTGAAGCTGTAGTTGTGGCTCCCGACTGACAGACTAGGTATTATTTTCTGTGGTGGGAGACAGTGTTCCCTCTTCAGAAACAAGTATCTTTAGACTAGATGTGAAGTTCACTAAAATCAGTTTTCCCTGTATCTTGAGACTGTAAAGTCATCAATATCAATTAAACATGAAGAAGAAGAGGGAAAGAAGCAGCTGATGATTCACAGAAGTGAGATGTACTTTTTTTTGTAAGACCTGTCAGGAAAAAAGAACAAAGTCTTTCTTTTCATCCATTTCTTTCCGTGAACAAATGCTGCAGGTTGCCTGGAGAGATCATGGAGTTGCCACCCTTAGAGATATTCAGAAGCCATCTGGACATGTCCTGGGCAACTGGCTCTAAGTAACCCCATTTGAGCAGGGGGGTTGAAGCAGATGACTTCCAAAGATACCTTCCAGCTTTGACCATTCTGTGATTCTGTGAATAATATGCATAATTTAAATTTAATTGAAACTAACAGGTAGTGATAGCTTTTTTCTCAATTTATGCTAGTTTATGGTTTTTACTGAATTGAAAAATATGTTCAACCTTCTCTTGCTTTTTGTTGCATTTTTGCTTCTCTGATTCTTAGTTTTCTGAGATATCAGATCTCTGAATGCCACAAGAATGATTCTCTAATGATATTCTTGACCCAACTAAAATTGTGGGACATCTAGAAATCTCTTTTTTTTTTCAATACTGCAGCAGCATTTTAGAACCAAGGGGGCTGAGAAGGAGTCTGGCCCAACTACATAGCAAAACTCCCCTGGAAAATAACTTCTTTCCCAAGCTGATCACAGGATGTGTTAACAGCTTCAACAGTAATTCAGATGCTCAAAGAAACTGACCTCAAGGTTAAATAAAAGAGTTTTGCATTTCCTAAGCTGTGTGTTTTAAATTACTAAAATACTTTGCAATATCATCAAATTTTGCAAGACTGCCTCTCATCACCAACTGTTACCCTGGCAAGTTTCACTGAAAAAAATCCTGTTTGAAGGACTTTGTTTTATGGAATGGTGACAGTGACAAAAGGCTTGAATTGTGGGCCCTGCGATTTAAAGACTCTATTTAGATAAAGCCTGTTCCAATGAAAAATACCTACAAAAAAAGCAAATTATCCTAAACCTAATTCACACAATTATTCAAATTCACACTTTTTACAGAAATGAGTACAAATCAGAAGAGGTTCCCTTCTTATATTAAATGGAGCCAACTTTTGGGTTGTACTCATTCCAACTCTTACTGCAGTCAGTGGATCTGCCTACAATGTAGTCAGTACAGATTTTGCCCATGAGGTGATTGTATTCAGCTACCTTTTGTGGCACACTTTGAGGCACAGTATTTTTGCCTATTTTCTAATGTTAATCTCCCACTCCTTGATAAAATGAACAAACACAAAAAGAATGGAGAGTCCTGGCATCCATTTCTAAAGGTAGGTAGTGGAGCTAGTAGCTAAAAGCAAACCTTTGATAAGAAACAAAACATGCTGATTTAAAAGAATGTTTAATATAATAGTATATTTCCTGTAATTCATAATCCCTACTTCTTTGAGTCTAAAGTATTTCTTTATCTCTTATAATTTTCATTCTTCCTTCTGAAAGAAGATACCTTGTATCATTATTTCCCTTTAATTAAAATCAGAAGCAGCCCAGAATCGAGAGATTCCTGAAAGAACAAGAGAACAGAACACTACGGAAGGCTTTGGGCACAAGATCCAGATGCTACTCCAAATAACCTAAGAGTAGACCTTCAAAGAAGTGTTGGTTTTTAGGGTTATAATCATGCATGCATCATTTCTTCAAGCTGTGTATTGCCACTGTTGAAAGTTTTTCAGACTGAAGCCATTAGAAACATTTCGTTTGTACCAAGATAATAATAAGTCTCCTTAATTATTTGTCTTTTAAATTTTTCAATGGTCTAAATTCCCATAAATCTCCTAATCACCATCTTAGTTCTGCTACCTCTCATATTAGGGACATAGGGCCCATAACCTGATGATGTGGTTCCAAAGCTAAACTGCTTAGGCTGATTTCCTGGTTTAAATCCTACAGTTTATTGGCCCCCCCCCCCCAGGCGGTGAAGGTGTGGGTTTTAACTACCACCACCCCCTCAAATTTGGAGGGCACAGAGCATTCATGGCGTTTTTTGGTTAGGCACAACTCCCTTAGGGAAAGGCACATTCCCCTACACCAAAGAGGGCATTCATCTCACCTCCCTTCAGTGATCAAAAACATAGATATTTACAGCATGAGTCATCTGGCCTTAAAACAAGATGGTTAAAAGCAGTAGTGTGACTAATTCTCAGGAAGTGCCTAGCCTCTAGTAACTATGGAGGGAAAACAGCTTGTTCATTTGGAGTGGCTGTCTAAACTGTAGACAGATAGAATTTGGGAAGCTGGACCTCTCCATAGGGTCTTTCTACTATGGGTGTCTTTCAGGACAGCGACATAAGCACACAGCTCCTATCAGACAATAATCTGCAACTTGAGGAAATGTTTTGAAGGTGCCTCTGCCTATGAAACTGGTGTTTGTTAGCATCATAGGGACTGAGAAGCTCCTGAGTGTACAACAAGCACATTTGCAGAACCATGGCAACTTCCTCATTAACTTCCATATTTGCTGTGCTAGAACACGTCTTAGAGATTTATTCTTGCTCCTTTATGTATAAAAATGTCTATTTAACTCATAATTATATTTATTTTATTTTCAAAACAAAAATAGGGAAACTGAGGTTTAGGGAAGACAACTTCGCTTTTTTCTGTATTTCAGTTATTTTTATGCCTTTCCAATGCATATTTTAATTAATTAGGGCTATCATATATTTCCAAGGCAAGAAGAAAGGTCTAGCCTCTGATTCAGTGGACTTCAACAGAGCTGGAACCTTGCTCTCCAGAATTTTTTCTCATATGTTTACCCACGGATTTAGCTTTTGCAGTTACAGGCTTTCAGATACTATTATGCAGATCTCCAGTGATACTGTTTCCAACCAACAGTAATTTGCTCAACTTCTGTGTTCCGAATGTCTGAGCTGGTACAGATATACTGCAGGAGTCCTTATTAGGTTTCTTTTGCCAAGTAAAATGCTTGAATTCAGAGTAACCTTGTTAATTTAGTTTAAAATTATAATGTTACAGATTTATTGCAATGGATAAATTCAGCAACAATGCACATAAACTTAATCTTTTTCAAGAACAATTTGTGTTTTCCTTTCCACTGAAAGACTGAACAACTAAATAAAAATCAATTTCCAATACCCACCTTGTAGTTTAATTTTAAGTTAGTACATTGGTTATTACCCAACAGCAGAAAGGCAGTTGTGTGCTTAATCTGATGTGTGCACCACTGACAGCTTACTTTGCTGAGTCAAATTTCTTGTTGTGTAGCTGATAAGCAATAACCACAGTTACTGGTTTCGTTCCTGTGTTTTTTCTGTGATGAAAAATTAAGGGTTGATAAAACATTGCTGAACAGTGAGTCTGTTGCAGCACTCTTAAATTCCCATCTTTTAAATTTGTTCTTGTGGATGATAAGCACCAAAAATTTTATTGATGGATAATAAGTGAAATTAGCCAGTAATCATTACCCTCAGATCTCTTTCTTTTGGTGCATGAGTAAGTTCCCAACCTATTATGGAGAAGTAAAACATGACTTTGGAAGCAGGAGCCTTAAGTTAGACATCTAAATAATAGATCTGTTTTTAAAAATCTTTAGAGTCCTTGAAAGCCTCTGAGTTCCCAGCAGCTCCCCTGGAAGCTCATGCAAGATGCTGGATGGACTTTTGAAAACCAGGTATCCCATTTGCATCCTTTTCTACCTCAAAGGTCAGCCAAACCAAAGCAGTTTTTTTAGAGGAGCTGTCACATCCCATACAAAAAAGCTGTCACTTCTAATGCATCCTGGTGCCTGTAGATTTCCAGTCAGGTCTGTGCCTTCTTCCCTTAACATGGTGGTTTCTACTTGGGGAAAAAAAAATTAGACATCGTAACTATAAATGCAAACAGCCCCATTAATTAATTGTAGGTTCAATCCTAAAAGGTACCGAGCCTCTTTTGGTGGTATGAAAGCCTTGACCTTTCTTTGCCTTCAGCTACCTTTTATGGCACACTTTGAGGCACAGTTCAGCTCCTCCTTGCAGTCTGAGACTCCCTTGAGCAAAGTTTTATGGCTAGCTGAATCCAAATCCTTCAAGAATGATTCCTTTTACTCTAGTGCATCATTTCTGGGCCCTTTATAAAGTGAAAGAGCCTCTGATATGCACAAGCACCCTTTCCTTTCCTCTACATCACACAGCAGCTTTACTTGTCATTCTACTGTAGCTTCTGATACGTACGGACAACTCGTGTTTGGGGGATGACAGTGTACTCCGTGCCCAGGAAAGCATGTACATCAGCTAGAGGAATGTTAAAACAGCAGCAAGGGATCACCATGACTGCAACAGAGGAGGGAAAGGCTGTATCAATAATACTTTTATTCAACAAACATGGTATACAACAAAGTGGCAAATGGTGGAATGGGTGTGTGTGCCAAGGGGAGGAATGGTTCAGCACCGTGTCTGTGGCCTCGCTGCCTGCTTTGCCTTTGCCAGAAGATAGAGGTGCAATGGCAGTGCTGGTGCCCATGCTTGGCAGGCTGGTCCCAAGACCCACAGGCCTCCAGTGCCTCTGTTTCTCCCTCTCCTTCCCTCCTGCAGTGGCAGCTGGATCCAGTTAACTCCACAGAGACCCATCCTAGCTTGTCCCTTAGCCCTGCCACTCTCTTTTCTGTCGCAGGAACAACCCACTTACAGACCAAGATGGCAAAATTTGGCTTTTCCTCCATTGTCTCTGCCTTGCACTAGTCTTTTTGGCTCCATTTTCCTATCCTTAAATTTCACGTAATGTCTTCACTGAGTTCAGCAGTTCTGCAGGACTTCACAAGGTCTTTACAGAGTATATTGAGATTAGGTATAAATGATCATTACCTGGCCCTCAAAATTCACTGCATCTCTACCTAAAACTTCAAATCTATGAGGTTTAAGCTGTTTCCAAGTTCTTCAGGGGTCAGGGTC
Source organism: Corvus kubaryi (assembly GCF_017639235.1). Lineage (NCBI taxonomy): Eukaryota > Metazoa > Chordata > Aves > Passeriformes > Corvidae > Corvus > Corvus kubaryi. The sequence continues at coordinate 35,615,596 of NW_024581137.1, forward strand.
AATTTTTTAATTAACAACACTAAAGGAAAACATTGATCTTCGAACTGCTTTCTCAACTGTAACATGGCAAAGAGGCCAGGGAATGCATCCTTTGGTGATGCAAAGCATGGTAAGAAAATCATCTGCCATGTGATCCCAACCTTTTACACCATTTTTAAGACAGCAAACAAAACAACTTATCATTTTCTAAGGAGACTGAAGCTGATAGAAGAAACCTTGACTGAAGAAGTATTTTCTGTTGTGCCACATGACTTTTTTTTTCCCTTTAGGCATGGTTTCAAGAGAAAACCCAGTCCTGTGTAGCGTGTTTGTATTTCAGCTACTGTGTACTTATGCAATGCAATAAAAGTGGTGAAAAGTGCAATAAGATTCTTATCTTGCAACAGAATCCTTTGAATAATTAGTCTCTGATAAACAGTGGTTTAAAGTACTGGGAAAGTACTCTCTACAATAAATACAAGAACACCTTTAGCTTTTAACTGCAACTATCTGGTTTTCTCTGAATGGCAGGTGTTATGGCAAAGCTGTTACTCATAACGGTTAAGAGCTTACAAGGACTGGGGAAACAATATGTAAACGCATACTTGGAAAGAAACCAGTCTAACTTCTGACTTCTAGACTTATGAGAAGCCTATTGTTCTTCGAAGATTTTTTAAATTACTGTCCTAATAGCTTTTGTGCTACATTACTCCTGGACATTTCTGGAAACAGCTGTGCCCCCAAATGCAGAAACCTGAATTACTGAATTTGGTGTGCTTCAGTTTAGGCAATAGGAGAGTGGGAGTTTTTGGAACTGTGATTGTAAATCTGTGATTTGGACACCCAAATTCCTTGCAAGTTTTATTTTGAGGCATTAGTCTTTCCGGGAATGGAGCCATATATAAGAATAAACTGAAACATTCAGTCATAGAATTAGTATGGAGAGGTTCACTACTGAACTGTGCCAAAGAATAGGGCTGGTTGATGTTTTCAGCTGTGACATGAAAACAGATCAGTGGAGTAGAGAGACTAAAAAATGAGTTCAGTAAAAGCTGCTCTTACGCCAATAACAGGCTGGATGAAGCAGGCTGTGTACACCTATCTACTTTATTTGCTTCTGCTCTTGCTTCTGGTTTGTTTTTTCTCCAAGTACTTAGAAAATATGTACAGTCAATTATGACATGGTAAAGCTTTTAAAAAATAAAGAAGTACTACATTAACTATGTTAGTTGGGTGTTAGAAATCTCAGAAGCACATCTAAGCTGATCTGTAGTGAGGAACCCCAGTAAGTTACTGGGTTCTGGTGGAAAGTTTCCAAAGTCCTGTCCAGCCCAGAAATCTGAGTGTACCTTCTGCAGAAGAGTGAGGCATAGAGAATAGGGAAAGGAAGAGGGATAAGGAGCTGTACACACCCTTGTCTCGCCCTGACATGGGAGTACTGCAGCTCTCCCAGGTCTCTCAGCATAGAAGGAGTCCAAGTATTCAGTACAACTTTGTTCATAACTTTGTCATTTATTAATTCTGATTTCAATATATATACATTATCACAAAATATGCAATTATGCAGCTTAATCATCAGGTAATTATTTTGCCTTTTATTGCTATCTCTTTTGAATACCTGGTGAGGTTTTGTCAGCTATGTTAGATCTTGTTCAAAGAAAAATATTTGAGCTGTGTGTATACATGTATGTGCACCTATATACACCCACGCTTGAAAGGTGATGCAATTTCCCATTAAAGTTCAGAATATTCTTAGCTAGGGAGAGGTAAATAATGGTTTTACTTACCTGTCATAAATAATGACAGTGACTAATGACAGTGCTATCTTGTGAAGGACCTTCAAAGTCTTCACGCTGTGAAACAGGGATAGGGGGATCATGTTAGCAATGGCTGGATTGGTGCACACACAGTTTCTTATTTGCTCAGCTTTATGTGCTAAAAGCAGAGGCAAGGCCAGGAACTTCAACTTTCGGGGTTTAACCCCTAGTTCTAAGTATCAGGCAATTTCCTTTATCTTGAAAGTGTTAACAGTAGAGTAGGGAACTTAGAGTACTGTGCTGATACTATTCTCCTAAGCATACATTATCAACCACTGTCAGGGACTGCACTACAGAGATCCGTTCTGGCCCAATAAAACTGCTGCGTTTGTTTGTTTGGACTTTTTGGCTTGTTTTTTTGTTTGTTTTGTTTTGTTTTAATTAGCAGTTGCCATTATTGGGTACCTGAAATCCCATGTTTACCTGCTTGGTTGAGAAATTAGAAATGCAACATCCTGACATCAATGTTGGCTTTTAATAACCACAACACATTGTTTGCATCAGGCATGAAAATGAAAAATTAATTTTCTAAAGCAGCTTGATGAAGGCCAGATTACACACTCAGAACTGACCATTCTATAACAGTGGTCATACAAGTAGGGAATATGGGCAGCCATCCATTGTACATAATCTACTGCATAATTATATTTGATAGAAGCTTTCTGGTATGTGTGGATAACGAGCTCATGTATCTATGAATCTGGAATGTTCCTAAAATGAGTCAGTGCATGCTCAACATTAGTTTTCCAAGTTTTTTCATACCGTAGTATTGTATTACATTTACTAAATAGATTAAACTCTATTGCAGCCTTAAGGGATACAGGATTTCAGTGGACAAGCAAGAGGATTTATGGAAGGAACACTGATTTATTTTAATAGAAGTTATGTGTGTAAATCTATGTGCAATGAGATCACATCATACTCTAGAGAATACCAGTAGAAGTGTTTTTATCCTGAAAACACAGCTGCCCATATTTGCAAAGTTTAATTTTCTTTTAAAAGAATAGACAGCAACATTTTATAGCCACTACAGTTATCTACATGACTTCAGCATTGCGTTTTGTGCCTGCTCTAGAAATATTAAGGTCTAACCAGATTTGCAGTATAATGAAATCAATAACAGTTTTAAATTGGATTCATCTCCACTGTATTTCTAAGTCTCTGTCATGGACAATATTAAAGAATTGTTTACCAGAAGCTATCAGTCCCTACCCTATGGCACCATGGTGATATGAATAATCCTCAACAGCCTCCATTCTCCTCAAAAAGAGAATTATTCTTGCAACATTGCACAGGTTGAAGAGATGGAATTCACAGAGATAAGAATAATATAGTAATTTTTTTAGGCAGTGTAACATATGTAATGTAGAAAAAGATATCTTTAATAGAATTTCTAATGTACAGTGCATGGCTATTTTAGATGAGGTCATAGGTAATTATATTGGCATCACTTACCAATATTCACAGCATTGTGTTTGTCTTTTATGACAGTTTACACAAAAGTGTCATCACTGGATGCCCAATACGGGCAACTTATACTGGCTGGTATAATTTGTTGTCATTACTACTAATTTTGATTGTTCTTAAAGTTTTGCCTTCTTTCTTATCCCAGTTTTTAATCCACGGACTTGTGTAAGGCAGACCATGCTTTACCCTTTGCAAATCATTGCTATGTATTTACCACATAACTGGAAAAAACAGAGCTGGGTGGATTGATGTGACACCGTAGACAGAATGAACAGTATTAAACACTTTCTATTGCCAGAGAGCAGTTAGTTCCAGAGTCCCAGTGGTTTTCCAGAATATATAAAATTAAAAAACTTATTCTGTCATAGCTGTTGTTGATGATTATATACTGATTGCATTTGTACTCAGGAATGGTACATTATCAGAAACACATACAGCTAGATGGGAGATGATCTCAGAATGACTTAGTCCACCTCAGTTCTCTGGAGCAGAATTAGATCATTCCCAAAAGATGTTTGACTCCTGTGGTTGCCCAACCCCACGCTAGAATACTTGTACTTAACTATATACTTGCCTTTAGAAGGTGTTTCTCAATGCCTACATAGGTCTGTGCTGTAAATTAAGCCAATTGTTTCTGATACAGATCAATAACCAGCACAGATCTGATAGTCAGGTTGGATGGGGCCTTGAACAACCTGGTCTAGTAGGAGGTGTCCCTGCCCATGGCAAGGCAGTTTGGGACTAGATGATCTTTAAGGTTCATTCCACCCACTAAACGTTCTGTGATTCTGTGAGTTTGTGGTACACCAGCATAAATCAATCAATGATACAACGTACCTCAGTTATCTCTACCAAAGAAAACACTGCTCCCTGTTGCAGCTGCTGAACAGCTGCCATTCTTTATCCCCTTCATCACCTGACTGATAGGACACGATGCTGCTTTAGGGCTTCAGACATCAGTGTCTTACCAGCTCCCAGCAGTTTTACACTATTCATTTCTTCTGCAGTTAAATGCTATATGATTTCAACTTAATTTTTTATTACATTTATATTTACTGGCTGACGCCAGAGATCATACATGGTTATATTTCTATTTGATTTTTTGGCTAAATATTCATTAATGTACAGTGGCACCATACTTTGGGCAGGTTCCTTTCTCATTCACCAGTTTTGATAGCATGCTATGAAAAATGTTACTACACTTTTCATTAAGCAGAAGCAAATAAGCCATGTCTGTCCAAAATGGGACAATATAGATGGCATGCTGGGGTTCTGGGTGAACGGGAATTTCCAGCTCAAATTTATCTAATTCCCAAGTGCAACACACAAAAGGCTTATTGGCTGTCCACCACAAATTGCCATGTAGGCTCTGAGTTAAGGTAGGTTCTTTCTGCATGACAGACAGAAGCCCACACTTGGAACACGCTTAAGAACTTGGTCCATGCATTATATATCCGTATATAATATTATATATATTCACATATCCGCATTCAAAGTCTACTCCCTTTCTGTGAAATGCTGACAGAAGAAAACATATAAAATCTTGTTTTAGTCACTTATACCAACAGATAAGTCCATGCTTACTTGGCACCAGATCATCTGAGTAAAGTCCTGTTTTCTGTGGCCAGCTTTCCTGATCATAGCTACATTCTAACCTAAGTCATACTCTGAGTCATTTTTTAAGACCTGAATGACACAAAAGGTTTAAGATTATGGCATACAAATCAAACAGGGTGTTCTTTGAAAGCTTCCACAAACAACACCAGTTGTCACAGCAAAAACTCTTTCTGCTTCTTTTCTACACTGAATGGAAAACAGAGATTTAAGAGTAAGCATTCTATGAATGGCATGAAGAAAGATACATCTATGCAACGAGTATATACACACAGATGTCCATACACTTACCTGAGCAGATGTAAAAGTCACTAAAACAAACAGAGCAGAAGAGGGAAGAACCTCATGCATGCCAAATATTGCTATAAAGAAGTGTAGAATATAACACCAATGAGCAATGACTGCAAATTAGGGAAAACACTTGGAAGTAAATACAACATGGGTCCCTTCTTCACCATATCCCTCAACTGTTGGCTATTGCCAGCTTCAGGGTGGCTGATATTTCTGCTCCAATGAGCCCCCTTTCAAAAGAATCTAAATCTTGGGGCCAAGACAGATACCCTTCAGCTCAGCACTCTGGGCTGAAGAGTGCCAGCAAGAGACCACAGATGGGAGATGGCATCAGCTCCTTGGGAGTTCCACCTCGTGCTTCATGCCGTGGGGTCCCAGGATGAGCTGGCAGTGCCTGTCTTAGCAGACTCTGCTGGCTTGTTTCCCCACTGTCACTCCTGTTAGGGATTTGGATTACCTAGCAGCTTCCACAGCGGCACAGCCTGGCTGCCAGCCCTGTGGCATAAAACATGCCACCAGGACCCCACTGCCTCGGACACCGTCTGCAGTGTACATGCCAAATCTACCCCTGTATAAGAGCATAGGATCAGGGCTGCAGGAGTCTCCATCTTCTTGCTGTACTCTTTCACTACTGTCCTGTGGTGGGATTTTCAGTGAATCTGTTCCCTTCCCTATCCTTCCATTTCCCTGGCTCCGACTGCAAGCTATTTGGTGCAGACTGCCTTTCAGTGTGAAGCTGCACAGCGTGGAGCCCAAAGGGGACCCAGTTCTGAGCTAAACCTTTAGGAAACGAGGCAAGCTGTTTTCTTCACGGTAGGTATACATTTTGCCCTTGATCATCCTCTGCACAATAATCCCCAAAAGCCAACTTTCTGAAGCCAGCCAATGACATTAACTGGCTCTTGCCTTAAGAGCTGGATGGCAAAATATGGCTGATGGATTCTCTAAGGTGCATTCCTAGGAGAATACAGACATTATTGGAGCAAACAGGCTTGTGTTAGTTGTAGGCGTGCTCTTCACATGGCAAGTTTCTTGGCCACTTCTGCCACTGGTAATTACTAAAGCATATACAAACAAATATGGGGAAATATGTGTATGCTTAAACCCTGACATTATGTTATGGTTCTTTGTACTAAGAAACAATAGCCCCACAGTACAGTTTATTACTGTAAAAACAGAAAGATACCATTTGTAAAACATAAAATGATCTGCTATAAACAAAGGCTCTGATTGAAAGAAAAATAAACTAAATATTCATACTGTAATTGGCTTAGATGCCTTAATCAGTGCCAATTATGCTGTGGCTGCTATGTTTTACATGGATTAAATAGTACTTTCTCTCAAATTAGTTAAAATACTGTGTGAATGTTAATGACTTATATTTCTGTAAATTTATTAGTAAATATGCTAGAATTTTTGTGCGTTCATCTTAGAAGTTACATATGAAAAATATTTTCATATTGCACATTGGAATTAATTCTTAGCGTTCAGTTATATCATCTTTCTCATTATGCCTATGCTTCACTACAAGTAGCTTTAAAATATGTAGTGTATATTTATAATCCATTTTCACACAGCTATAAGAAGGCTAATGATAGGTGAGAATAATTATTTCCCAAATTTGGTTTTAGATGTGATATCTGAAATATCTTTTCAGGAACAATTTTCTATGCAGTATAATTACTACTTTTTTATTTAGAGAACCTATTTTGGCTTGCTAAAGGGAACTTCTAAAAAGTCATAATTTATGTTAACATTTTAAAACAAATTCTATATATTCAAATTCACAATAATAGACTGATGTGTCTCTACTACAACAATTGTTGGTCTGCCATCCGTTCTGGTGTTTTCTTGAGGATAAGTGTCTAGAAAAATTGGTTAAAATAATTTTAGCTGAGACAGAAGATGAAAGTTAATAAACAAAACCCAACAATAACACCCTCAATAAAAGCAAACTGTTTTCCAAAACCTTTATGAAAATCTGTTCTTTGTAAAGGAAGCTTCATGTTGTTCTGCAGAACACTTAAAAGATCAAACTGTGAATCCCCAGCAGAACCTCAGCTGTTCCAGAAATACAGATAAAATGCACAAAGCAAAACAATACATTGTGTCTCATCCCTTCTGAAAGTCTCAATTTATTCATCACAATTCTTGGTACTGCCCACCACTACCAGCTTCTTTTAATCAACTGCTTTATACTCATTCCGGTAATTGCTTGTTATCCATTTCCACACCACTGGCTTATTCATTATTTCCAGCAAAACAGTACAGACCTCATTTTACGAAAGTGATTTGTGTACAGTACATAACATAATTTATTTTTAATTTTAATGGAGTTTGATTGAAGTTTAATTCAAATAATACATTAGAATTTTCCTTTTTAAATGCATTTCAGTATAAGTGGATTCTCTTTTTCTTGATTTCTTTGAAATTACAGTGATTTAAAAATAAATTAGAATTAAAAATAATGAAATTGAAAAGTATTGAAAAACATAATTTCACAAAGAAAAAATTGATGTAAAATCAGAAAACAGTGATGCAGAAAGAAATTTCTTCCTCTTTCAATACACATTCCCAAATTTTTGTATTTCTAGAGCAAAAAATACTTTAGAATTACATAAGTGTAGAAATAGCTACAAATGGTAGTCAGAATTCATTTCTTAACAATATTTAATAAGCTTCTTAAAAGATTAATTTCTAAAAATAGCTGTAAATTTCTAAAAATTAAAATATAGTCAATTTTAAAATAAATAAGGGATTTCTTAATTTCTGTATGGGGAAACTTCCATTGTTGATAAAAAGTAAGTGTATACTTACCTTTTCTAAATCAGAAATGTTAAAAAGTAGCATGTTGTTTTCATGAACACAAAGGATTAAACCTTTTAAAGGTTGTTATGCAAAGAAAATATCTATTATTCACAGTGGGTTTTTTATGATTTATTACTATTCTAAAATGTATATTGTTTGAAACATCTCCTTGATTTTGAACTTTAAAACAAATGTAGTAGAATTTATACTTTCAAAGAACTCTGACAATCCAAGTAAGTAATTTCAGCCTCTACAACAAATTGTTTTTAATATAATCTGGTTTAGCTGGTGTTTATATTTAATCATGTTTGGAAATTTCTTCCTGAATCACTTAACTTGTGAAAATTGAGAAAATTGGTTTAGGTAATTTTAGAGATTTGTATAGCTTCTTTGTACTTGGGGAGACAGGATAGTTTGACTACTTCAGATGGGGAGAAAAAAAAATAGTCCCATCATTTTTTTTAAAAGTCCCTCAAAAAAACTCTGAGGAGCATATAAAGCCACATTAACTATGTGGCACTTTTTTGTTATAAATTTATTCCGTTTGACAGCATGAGCATATAATCTCCCATGGCAATCTCTCCTGACATCACCACACAGAAAGGCGGCTAGAACACTTTTAAAGGACAGAACAATTACATATGTTCCCCCAAAATATTGAGAGAATTTGGGGTGAAAAGATGATCTTGCATTGAACACCGTTTAATAGGAGAGTGATAAACCAGCACATTTGAGCACAGAGGTAAATGTCAGGGTACTGAAGAAATCTCTTTTCTACATTCATCTTGAATGTGAGGCTGCATATTTATCTGGCCAAAGGACCCTGTGCCCCTCAGCCCCTCCTTGGGAATAGCACAGTTAACAGAGCCCGTCGAGAATTTAAAGATCCAGAGATCTTCAGGGGGAGACAGCAACCAAGGCTTCACTTCTCCCTCCCTAAAGTGAAGTCCATTGCATGTAAAGTGAGACAATTAATGCCTGTGGAACCTGAGAAGGGTTTGTACCATGCTTGTTACAGATGCCTAAATATAAAGGAAAGGAAAGGAAAGGAAAGGAAAGGAAAGGAAAGGAAAGGAA